>NW_011888908.1:2054319-2069194 GCF_000151845.1 Pteropus vampyrus | reverse complement strand
GAGCCTCGACAGAGCGGAGCCTTGGAAATGCCTGCATCGGGGGAAGGTGAGCGAGGGCAGGGTGGTGACTCGGAGAATAGAGAGAAAACAGAAGGAAGAAATGTGTCTGCTAGCACTTGTCTGGCTGGGGCTGCTTCAGACGGAAGCTGATGGGTAATCTAGCAAGGGGTGTTCCTTGCAGACATTCTGTAAACACACTGTGATGATTTCAAACAGGAAAATGGCTCTGCCAGCCCAGGTCTGACCACCTGCCTGGGAGACGGGACATAAACATGTCAAGGACGATTCGCAGTTCAAGGAGGCAAATGGCAAGGGCTGGGAGACAGGCCGGGAATCAGGAAAGTGCCCTCTGAGAAGTGGAAAAGACTAGGTGTCTCCAGCAGACAGGAGGTAGACCAGGGCGGGAGATGTCAGGGTGGGCGTCTCCGGGCCAAGTGGCCTGGGATCGCACTGCTGAGACTGACACCTGCCAGGTGTTCCTGAGGCTGGTGACTGGTCTGCCCTTTGGCCGGTCTTACTCTGGGAAACACGCTGTCATGAAGTCATGGTAAATGAGGTTGTGCAGTCAAATGGAGCCAGCTGGTGGAGGGCCTTGAATGCCGGGCCCAGGATGTGGAATGTCATTGTGAGGCTGGGAGTAATTAATGACTTTGGATTAAAGATGAGGCACGACGATAGGGTTCTCTTAGGAAACGAGATGAGTGAGCGATGTGCTAGAAAAGAATGAATGGAAATGTACAGGAAGCTAGACATAAGGTAACGTGGAGGTAAAGAGTATGAAGAACGTTATGACCGGATGGTGGGCCGCACAGAGAAAGATGTGTAACGAAAGCCCTTGTTTATTAAACACCACCGTGGTCCAGGCAAGAACCCCTGGCACAAGCGGGTGTGGTTAAGTGTTGTGGCCTCCAGTTTCCCGATGATGAGAAAGAGGCTCGCGGAGTTCGAGGGACTTGCTGGCCTGCAGTACAGCTGGCATTGTCATCTCGGCCTGACAGACTCCCAGCGCCATGTCCTTCCACCCTCCTTGTCCGGGCAGCGGGAGAGTGTATTAGTCTTCTCTTGCTGCTGTAACAAGTCAATAGACTTGGTGGCTTAACACGACGCTAACGTAGTTCTGTCGGTCAGACGGGGGCCTTACTGGACCAAATAAGAGCAAGGTGTCAGCAGTTCTCATGGAGGGCTCTAGGGGTGAACGGGTCTCCTCGCCTTTTCCAGCTTCTAGAGGCCACCCGCGTTCCATGGCTCGTGTCCCTCTTCCTCTGTCTTCAAAACTAACGATGTTTCATTTCTTTGACCATTTTTTCTTGGCCACATCTTTCTCTCTGACTGAAGCCAGGAAAGCTGCTCTGATTTTAAGGTGTGATTAGATTGAGTCCACTTGGATAATCCAAGATAATCTCTCCATGTCAGCGTTCGTACCTCAATCCCAGAATCACTCCTGCCCAGCCCAGAGCGCGATGCTTGCTTTGTACTGATGCTGTGTTTTGGTAAACGCCATTGCAAAGGGGGCTTTTGTCGAATGGAAAGTCATTCAATGGAGGACAACACAGGCATTGAAAAGTTAATGGTGTTGGCAACACAGAAAGAGCATGGTTGGAGGACGACGGGGCAGCGTGAACGCCTCTGCTCACGTTCGTTCTGAACACACTGCGAAAGCTCCTTAGCACAGTTAATCCCGCCTTTGGTTCAACTCTGTGTTATTGTCAAGGCTGGCAGAGGCATAGGTCACCCCACGTCGGAGCCTGACCGCAGAAATAAAAGTGAGGGCTAAGTCTGGAGCTTAAGCACCCACTTTTGCACTTCTAGAGTTGAGATTCCCGTTCTTTGCTTCAGCAGGCTGTCTCACCCCCGTGTGTTTGTCCACCCCATCCCCCTTTTTGGTCACAGTGAGTAGCCACGACCTTACCAGGCTGACTGACACCCCTTTGTTCCCAAAGTAAGCCACTCTATAAAGCATCAATTTTATGAAAATTACCTCAACCGGTAGGATTACGTAAGCATAAATAGAAAGTTCAGTCTGTGATGAAATTATTAGAAAGCTGGCAGCAAATGGTTTCATTAAAGCTCAGTATAATCCTTTTCTCATTTCATTTTTAAAGTCCTGGCGTTGATTCATCTCCAATGCAATAGACTGAGAATCTTATTATAATGTGATAAAACTTAGAAATATAATTTTCTCTTTTTCTCTTATTTTATATAGAGACTTGGCATTTGTTATAGATCCTTCAAAAAAAAAATGATGTCTTAGAAACATTAAAATTCACATTCTTTGGGCACTAAGTCTTCAGGCTTACTGAGGATCCTTCTGGTTTTCCAGCCGTTTAAATGATTTTATTGAGTGGGTCTCAAAGATCGTTGGGATGAGGAGGTAAGAGAGGCCGAAGCTTGTGTCTCCCTCCGACGAGCAACCACAAGACGGTGGGAGAAGAAAAACTTTCAAAGAGTAGAGAAGAGAGGTGAGTCAAGGGAGCGAGACTCAGTACCCAGGTGACCACGCGGAGAGCGGTCCTGTGGGTTAAGAAATGGAGAGTCGATCGAGTCATTGGCTAATTCTAAGTGCCAACACGATCACGCTGACCACTTAGTTTTAGCCCAGACGGCAGGTGTGACGGAAATGCTGAACGAAGCCTCAGGAGCCAGCCGAGGGTCTGCAGAGAAGGCTGGAGTCTGGAAACTGACCATGCGATCGCGCAGAACAGTAAATCCCTTTCCCAAGTCGCCACTGTGGGAAATGACCGACAGAGTGAGAATGGAGAGGAGTGAGAAGCGTGGTTTGGCATCGACGACCTCGGAAGGAGCCGCGCCGGATCCGGGCTGACCGTGAGCGGTGCTCCAGGTCGCAGGAGATGCCGAGACGCGATCGCGAGTGTGGGCCGCGTTCACACCCCTGCTCCGCCACCTCCTGGCTGTGTGACCTTGAGGAGGTGCCTGAATTCCTCATGGGTAGGCTAATCTTTCTGGCAGGGCTGTGGTCACATCTGAGGTCACACAGGTAAAGTGCCCCGTCTCACGACTGTGGTGGAGTGATGTTCGTCAAATGGTAGCTCTTACTGTTTACAGAGAAGATAAACCAACCGTCTTTATTGCTTTTTATAAGTTAGCCAGAAGTCCTCTCATATTTATTAGCGATTGTAGTCAGAGTTATCAACGAGATGTGGGCTGATTATCTCATCAGGTCGAGAAGGGAATGTTATTTTGGAAGCCTTTAAAACATACCTGTGGAGGGAAGCAGCCGTGCAAGAATTCTGAAAATCCGTTCATGGCATCGAGTGAAAGAG
Organism: Pteropus vampyrus; assembly: GCF_000151845.1. NCBI lineage: Eukaryota > Metazoa > Chordata > Mammalia > Chiroptera > Pteropodidae > Pteropus > Pteropus vampyrus. The sequence goes on along the minus strand of NW_011888908.1, from coordinate 2,065,913 downwards.
CGCACCGCCATTCCAGCCTGAAGGACATTCTTTGAGTGACGACAGGCATTTTGACAGCGCATGGGGACATGCCTGGCATGTTGATACCATCATCCGGGAGGTTTTGCAAGATCTAAAACATCGAACCTGCTACCTGAGACCTGGCCTTTATCTCCTACGTGCATCTCTTCTTAGATGGAAATGAGCAGGTGCCAGCGGGTCCTGGACTCGCCGGAGCAAGACTTCTGGCTCCTGGCGTTCAGGCAGCAACCATTAGCCTGTAAATTTTTTTTTTTTTAAGTTTTTTTTTTTTTTTAACTTTGGTTTTGGTTGTCATTTGGGCCTTTTAGGTATTAACACAGAACCAAGAAGCTCTGGGGCTCTTAAGAGTCTCCTTCAGCAACCCCACACTGTACCTTTCAATTTCCGGGCACTGAATAGCTGTCTGTAACAGTCCATTTGGGAAGAAATTGATAAAAATCAGCATGCCTGCCAATAATTCACTTATGAAGGGATCAGAACAAAATAGTTGTTCATCTGCTCAAAATTGCGGAAAACACAAAGAGCTCTAAGTCCACCGGCCCAGCCCATGAAGGTGTGCTATCCGGCAAGGCCAGCCATGGGCCTGGCACTTAGCTCCACACCTGTGCACGTGAGGTGGGATGCCAGAGTTCACGTTCACGTTCACGTCCACACCCACGGGACCATTCTCAGCATAGCCACCTGGGAAGGCTGCCCAGCCACCTCTGCATTTCGGGGCTTTCAGGAACCTCAGAGGTCACCTAATTGGATTTAAATGAGAGTCAAATCTCTGCGAATTTATGTTTTGGGGGAAGGGAATTGTACTGATCTGAGTCTTTTGAGGGAGTTTAATTTTGGAAAGAAAGGAACTTCACTCAAAGCCAAGTCTAGTGAATAAGGTAAAGAATCAGGATGGACAAAAATGAAAAGCAAAGCGAGGCCATAAAACGGCGGCACAGGGCTGCTCCGGTCACCCTCAAAGTGGGTCTGAGGGGTGATTCCAAAGTCACCTGGACAAAGGACGCTCTTCAGACTGCCGGCCTGGCCACGACCTCTCAGGAGCGGACGGCAAAACTCATGTTCAGGCCTTTAAAAGTGTGCACGTTCTCTGGCCCAGAAGTTCAGTTTCTAGGAGTTTCTCACAAGGAAATTACTGAGATGGTACACGAAGATTCAACCGTTAGGAAGCTCGGTGCTGGGTTAATAACAGCTTAAAAACCGGGAGTGGCCTGAAGGTCCAGCAGAGGGACTGGCTGAACATAGGACACATATGGTCCATGGGACACGGAGCAGTCTTGGAAATGATGCTACTGAAGTGTTTCCGTTGCTATGGAGAACTGCTTATGTAAAATGAAAAGAGCAGGTTGTATGACAAAGTAAGGTGTGATCCAGGTTCAAGGGTGTCCGGATGGGTCGGGCATAGAAAGGGATGGGGAAAGGCAGATCGCGTTGCGGATGGCAGGTGGGACTGTGAATATTTTTGCTTTTTTTTTTTGCCTGTCTACATATTATGATTTCTCTGCAATGAAAAACTGTTTTTACAATAAAAAGTAACAAAAGGAAACGTCAGAGAGAGGAGGAAGAGGCGCCGATATCCTGAAAGAGGAATTACGATGAACCAGCATTCGCTTGTTAGAGCCGCGGTAACTCAGAGTGGCTTAATCAGCAGAAAGTCATTGTCTCCATCCTGGAGGCTGGAAGTCCAAGGTCAAGGTGTCAGCAGGGCTGGTTCCTTCTGAGGGTCATGAGGGAGGAACCAGTTCCGTGCCTCTCCGAGCTTCTGGTTATTCGCTGGCGATCTTTGGCGTTCCTGGCTTCCGTGCATCTCTCCGATCACTGCCTTCCCCGTCGCACGGTGTTCTCCCTGTGTTGTGTTCCCGCGTCCATATCTCCCTGTTTTATAGGGACGTTGGTCACATTGGATCGGGGCCTGCCCTACCCTCATATGACTTCGCCTTCATTAGTTACATCCGCAATGGTTTTATTTCTAAATAAGGCCACATTCTGAGGCACCCGGGGTTGGTACTTCAACATATGAATTTGGGGGAGGACACAGTTCAACCCATAACAGTACCCCAATGAATAGCCATGCCGCTCCAACCCGATACAGGTTAGTACCAAGCTGCCACCACCCCCTGTCCCAGCCGCTGTGTGGTACGAGCAGGGACCCAGGTGAGCAGTCGTGGGGTGGGGCACAGACACCCCTGAGCACTCCAGGTTCACAGAGATAATGGTGAAAACAGAGAGCGTGAGCAGGGCCCGCCTTGCCCAGCACGCCCCGGCCAGGGCCGCAGACCTGAGAGGGTATTCGGATTAGCACCTCTGAGCCAGGGAGACCAGCGTAGAGAGCCGAGAGGAAGAATAGTCTAAAGAAAAAGAAAAGAGCATATTGTTCCTTTTGGTTGAATGTAGGAGTTGTGATTTAAAAAATGGAAAGAAAGGCCAAGAGAGAAGGGAGAAAAAAATATTACGATCGCACAAAAATCTGCACACAGATATTTATACCGGCTTCATTCATAACCCCCCAAACACTTGGAAGCAACTGAGATGCCCCTCAATGGGTGAATGGATAAAGAAGCTGTTGTATATCCACACCGTGGAACATGATTCAGCGATTAAAAGGGGATTAGGTATCGAGCCATGAAAACACATGGAAGAACCTTAAACGCACATTATTAAGTGGAAGAGGTCAATGTGGAAAAGGTACTACTGTGTGATTCCAGCTATATGACATTCTGGAGACGGCAACTATGGAGACTTAACACGGGAGTAGTTGCCGGGCATTTGGGGGATGAGGGGAGATGAACAGGTGGAGCACAGGAAGTCGTAAGGGAGTGAAACTATTCTATATGCCACTGGAATGGCTGACACATGACATTACGCATTTGTCAAAACCCGTAGAATATACAACACAAAGAGCGAACCCTAACGTGAATTATGAACTTCAGCGAACGATAATATATCAATGCTAGTAATAGGGGCACTTGTGTCAGGGTGAGGGTAGGAGGTGTGTGGGACTCTGTACTGCCTGCTCTGTTTTTCTGTAAATCTAAAAACCACTTTCAAAAAATAAAGTCTATTAACTTCGAAACCGCAAAATATATTATGAATAAAGAAATGTAAACGGGATCGTGCACTTAGTCGGCCACCCAAAAGAGGCCCTGGGCAGATAAAAAGCCTGGGCAATGGCAAGAGCTAGCACTTTTTCAAAGGCAGTTGAGAAGTTACAGATGACCGGAAGTGTGACCCAGCGGGATCTCCATGAGTCAAACAACCCTGGGGCTCACACCTATCTCAGACTCCACAAAGCCCTTCTAATGGAGCTTAAAAGTGCAGGGATGCGGGGGCGGGGAAGAAGAACCAAATTCTTACTCAGAGAAATAACCGTTTGGAACACGCACGCACGAATGTCAACAAGTCACGTAGATCTTATCAGCACCACGTTTTTGGTGCCTCCCAGCTATCCAGAGAGGCTCCAACAGCCTGTCAACACCCTTCAGCGTCCCACACATTATGGGCCTAGCAACACCTTGGGAGGCTCTGCCGTGGCCAGGCCTGTCACCCCAGGGCCCTTACGAGTGTGAATTCTCTCTCTCCTCACAGGTACCATCCCCTCAGTATGCACGAGTGTCTTCTGTCTGTTTCTCTGCTCACTCGCTGTGACTTGGTTGGGGCTTCCTGTCTATAAAATTGAACAATACCTTCATGCTAATTTTGGAAAGAGTTACCCAAGTTGGGAAAGTCCGATGTTCTCACATCTGAAGGAAGAGAATGCGTAGTTTCAGTAATGTGAGGAGAAGTCATACAAAGTCATCATCGAAGTTTGTTACGTTTACACCTTTGCAGATAAAATATTGTGGTTTCACAAAGTTGTGGATAAGGGATGAGACGTTCCTCTCTCCGCCTCCCCCATCGCACACACCAAAAATAAAACTCACAGGATATACACGGCTCCATGGAAATCCAGCCTTTCAAACGTAATTTTCCCGAGTGGTGCAAAAGACCATTTATTTAGACCGGGGAAAATGTTAGTCCTCACCCTATCGCTCAGCTTTCTTTCACGATTACCTGTTTATTCCATTAAAGTCGGTGAATGGATCTCTTTGTTAGTCTGTGTTTGTTTTCATTTTTAGGCAGCTCTAAGTGCCTTGAAACAATTTTCTGAGCAAGGACTGGATCCAATGGAAGGGACGATGAATATCGAAAAAGGTTCTCTTGAAAAGTGAGTAAATCTTCTGTTGCATTCTTACGTTTATAGTTTCGTCACTGTATAAAAAATAAGATGTAGATAATAAGATGGAAAAAACTCGAGACAATAATATCTATGTCTTACAAAATTATTCCCAGTACGATGAAATGCAAACAAACGAGAAGCAGTATATATGGTCATATTTGTTTCCCACACCGTGCCTGTGAAAGTTTTAATCTACTGATTGGCCATCATTTCCGCATTTTACTGCCTTTGTTGGAAATAGTTATGTGAGTTTTGTTGACTGTAGATACTTGCAAAACTAACAAAAAATTGTTGTGCACGTCTTACTGCTGAGCATTTTCTGGCTACACCAAACGTTTTCTGAGCTGAAAATGTTCACTCACGATTCCCGCTAAGTTGTGAGCACAGCAGAGAGGAAAGAAAAAGAAGGTGAGAGCCGGCTTTCTCTCCCCTTGGAATAAAAAACGAATTTGTTTTTTATTCACATGGTTTTATGAAACACGAGCAAACGTTGCCCCAAAAATGCGGCTCCCAAGGTCTGTAAAGGCAAAAATGCAGCTCTAATAAGTCTTTCCGAGATCTAGCTCATAGCTTTTTTAACGACATTGAACATGAGATCTTATCTGAGACTGAATTTGAGGTCTCTCCAGAGACTCAATTTATACCAAAGAAATTGAAAGCAATTGTATTTATGTGGCGGAATCCAAACTCCTTCGGAGCAGTAATAATGGCAGGTGAGGTTTCAGGACACACGCAGGAGATAGCATTTTTAGGATGAAAAAAGCAGATAACCCAGGACGTGAAAAGCAGATATGCTGATCCTGCAGTCGAAGGTGCATACCCCCAACCCAACACTTGGTCATTAATATTTAAAAGGTGAGAGCGTGAGAAGAAAACATTTGGTAAACAGACATGGAATTTTAAGTTGTCTATAGATTGGCAACCATTTATACGCTAATTTAATCAAAAACATTTCCACATGATCTCATCAGTAGACTATCTGAACATAAATATTGTTGTTTCGCTTTAAAATGTCATTTTGGTGGTGACCTTTGAATCCTGTGTGCCATCTGCTAATAAACATGTCTGAAGACGTGCAACCCTGGACCTTCAGCTCTTGTTAATGTATTAATCTTCCAGACAAGGCCAGCATCTGGGAGAGAAAGCGGACAATAAGCAGACACACCCGGCCTCCATCACTCAGGACGGCAAGAAATCAAAGTCCGTCATCTAGCAGCTCCCAGAACCACGGCTGCCACTGCATCCTTATAAACCTGTCAGCACGCACGAGGGTGTCTGTGTTCAAGGAAATGAATGACTAATACCATTATTTGAGTCTTATGTGAAGACAACACCATTCTAACACAAGAGATAATATACGTAGTACTGTTAACAGGGGAAAAAAATCAAACTTTGTGCATTTCCCGTGGAATTTGAGATCAGATCATAACTCATTTGCCCAGGGGCAGCAGAAATCTGATCCTGCTACTGGAGCTTAAAATAACAATTAACGAAAAGTGTTAGAAGCAGAGGTAACATTTTCAAATGATGAATAGAGAAATTGGGTTTGGTTCTGTCATTCCTACTGTTTTGTCGTGGCGCTTGTGTTCAGTTATATTCTCCTCTCTCTCTCTCTCTCCCTCTCTCTCTCTCTCTCTCTCTCGTTTTCAATAATGCTTGACGATTCAAAAATTAACCAATGACGTGCTGTGGAATGTGACGGTTGTTGTCTTCATATAGAGTCACACGGTTTCTCTTTTTATGCAGATATTTGTAATCTTCATCCTATATCGATATGAGTAACTTTAAGGCGCACTACTCAAAGATGTATGCAAACAAACATGGTTTAAATCAGGTCAGATGTTTAATCAAAAACATGAAATAACATTAGGAACAACTAGTTTCAATATACTCCAGGAATTTAAAAAATAAAAGTCACTTGTGGGTTTTGAGCTCCATCATACTCTCAGCCACCAAGGAGGCGTCTTGCCTCTGCAAACCATTTCCCTGGATTCCACGTTCTGTTGTGGAAATTGCACCCACCCCCATTCGTGTCTTGTAGCCACTCACTGTTTGCATCGAGAGTGTTTTTAATAACTGCCTCTGGACTTGGGACAGTGGCTAGGATCAAAATAAGGAATGTCCACGCCGGGGAAGGGGGAGCCTGTTTGGGGGAGCTGTCAAAGTCTCGCCAGCCTGTAGCCCGTCACGCTCCGGGCCAGCATGCCGGAATCCAGCGTGTAGCAAACGCAGTAAAAATTTGGTCAGTTTCTGTGTGAAGTGTTGTTATTGTTGTTCTTTTCATTCCCTCGCTGTCATCTCTCAAGAGTCACCTCGGTGAAACCCATCCCAAAGGCCACCACCCGGCCTAGTCATCCTGTGCGGCAGTGGCATTAGAGGAGATCCCTGCCACCGGCCGTATCTGCGAAACTGCGGAGCTGCCTCCTGGGTGGTTCCTGACCAGCCCGGCGTCATTGTTCAGGCTTTTTCTCCTTATTGATGTGCGAACGTTATGCAATGAGAAAACACTGTGTGCTCTAACCGCTCGCCCAGGACGACAATAGGAATATACTTATGTAAGATTTCACAAGCAAAACCACCACGCATCGTGATCTGGCTGACTCACGCGCGACAGAAGAATACACAAACAGCAGCATAAGGAAATGACTCCGGGCTGTTTGTAGTGATCCCCACGTGGGGAAGTCTGCCAGTAAGGGGGGGGGTGGGGGTGGGGCTGGTGCCCTTGTTACATAAAGCAGGTCCTGGTGGAAATACCAGCACGTTTGTAAAGCTGGGCTACACAGAGTCAGCCAGGTTGAACGGTACGTCCTGCTGCCGAGCGCCAGGGAGCAGAGGGCCCTAACTCATCCCCTCAGGAGGGGACGGGCCCCCCTCCCCAGGCCTTCACCGCACCGGAGGCAGGATCCACGGTCCAGATAGCACTGACGTGGCCGTCGGGGCTGTGAGAGAATGAGCACAGGGCACAAGCAAAACTACTCAGTTCTCACGAGCCGAGTAGCCAAAGTCTTTAACTCCTGAGCTGTGTGGCACAAGTCACCCTCAGAGCTGATGGATCTCTGAGCCCGCCAGAGCCGTGGTGGTGGAGATGTAAATTGGCAAAGGACTTCGAGTGTAGGGGAGGGGTATTTATTCCGAATGATGTCCCATCTACCTGCTGGAAGGGCCCAGCAAGGCCTTCAGGTATTTCCCAGAACAGCAGCTCTTGCTGGGAACTCTTGGTTTCCTTTGGGTTGAATTAGCAATGCAAATGTCCCTCAGTCCCGGTCCCTCACAGGGCCCTGCTGTAAGGATGTGTTGCAAAAGCAATGTTATATATCATTAGACGGGAAACCCATTAAGTGGATTTATTGAAAGAATGTTTCTTCAGCACGAGGAGATCTTTTTGATGAAAAATGGAACTCATTATTCTTTAAAGGACACAGATTGACTTATCTCCTTTATCAATTACAGTGTCTGCTTTCAGCTTTCCTCAGTCAGCACAGGGCTTTGCAGTCAATTCCCAGTGCTGAGGCCAATGTGTTTTATGAAAAAGGTTTGTTTTTGTGTTTTAATTGGAAATGTAATATTGCACTCTGGAGCTCTGACCACTGCTCTCCAGGACGGCTTGCCAAAGATCGATGGCGAGACAGCACCGATCAGGCGGTGACAAGGACATCCCTCCCCTTTCCTGGGGCGACCTCTCTGAGTTCTTCGAGCAAGCCTTCTCAACAGTGTTGTTTTTGTCATTGTTTTTGTTTTTGTTTTGACAGCTTCAACCAATTTCCTGCAGCATAACATAAAAATATTTTAATGAAAAACTTACACTATTATACAGAGGTTTTTAGGACTCCTAGTGACCTTGGAAATGTGATCCAGACCAATCGATTGGTGTTTAAATTCTACCACAGGTGAGTTATCACCGTACCTGCCCAGAGTGTGTTCTGTACCTTTTAATTTCCAACAGCCGCCTCTTATCACATGGCCAAGAACAGTAGAAAACCTAAAGATTTTGCACACAGAGCTAAGAAGTCATTAATGGCAAAATCAGACACGACTTTGTCTTTGGTTTTCCCCTAACCTACCCCTTAATAGTGGTACCTGATAATATTGGTACCTGACACATGTATATGGTACATCGAATAAACGGACAAATGAACGACCTATCAAAGGAGTAGATAAACCTGTTAAAAGAACTAAAATTGAAATCTCATGGCTTATGTGACACAGAGATAGGCACTCACGATAATATGTGACATTAATGTGGACGAGATTGTTGTACATTTAACCCCCGGGGAGACGGTGGCGTTTCTTAATTAAAAACAGGGCCCCGAAAACACTCACTTCAGCGGACTCTGGGCCCACTGCCTTGCCCCCTGTCTTCCCCTTTCTTCATTTACACCCCTTCCCTAGGCCAGCTGATTTCATTCCAGTCCCCACCCCCAGATACCTCCTACATTTCCACAATTGCAGATGCATATCTTCCTGAGGAGGGACACTATCTGGCTCAAAGTGAAGACTGCCCTAGACTGGGTCCACCCCGACTGCCTCGTTCTGGCAGACAGCGCCCCCGGTCCATTTCACCTTTCCGAGACTCAGTTAAAACTTACCTCGCTGGGGAAGCTTTCCTCTTACATTCTGACCTCTTAACCAGAAGCTCCTGTGACCGAATCCCCAGCACATTCTGATGTATGCTGGGAATACAGAAAATAAATAAACAAAGGAAACCACTTCGCCCTCGAGAACCCACGTTCTAGGTGGAGGGAAAGACAGACAAGGAAATGGTGCGGCGTTTCGTGGAGCATTCTGTGCTCGGAACCAGCGCGTTGTATCTCGTTGTTCATCTGCTTAGGTACCGTGCTGTATTCTGGTGACGCTGTCGAAAAGCCACCATCTGGTTTCACTCTAGTAGAATATATTATCTCACCTCCACACACCCCAAATGTCTACTGACTGACTCCCACTCTTAGCCCCAATATACATGTACAAGTAAAGCTCTTTAAGCTCACCTGCACTCAGGAGGCTGATCAACTGAATTTATTCCTCATTGTATCTCCTGGCCTGGTGATAGTGCCCGCCTTAAGATGGTAAGTACTCAAGAAATGTTTGCTGAATAGATGAATGACCCTAAAACCCATGCCATGAAGGATTTTCCAGTCTGTCCTGGATGCATGGACAGAGAAGTCTGGCCTATTGAATAGAGCCACCTGTCTGGGAATAAACTTCCGGTTCTACTTCTGTTAATTATGTAGCCCTGTTGAAGTCATTTAACATCTTCAAGTTTCAGCTTTTCATCCAAAAAAAAAAAAAGAAATAAGAATATGCCAGAGTATGTGGTCTATTTTTTAAAGTACACAAGTTGTTAAAGTAAATACAGTATTTCAATCAGAGTTGGTAGGTGTTAAAGAAAAAGCCATGGTCTGGGATTCAAGAGTCTAGAGGCCTGGTTCAGACACAGATATGACCTTGACAAAGGGTTTAGCCTTCCTGGGACTCAGTTTCCACATCTATAAAGTGATGGGCCCCAAGAGCATGGTAGCTCTAAACTTACAATATTACCATTAGTACCTCTGTTACTAGGGTTATGCTATTATTCAAATTTCATCTCTAATATGCAATTTTTTCTTTTTAATCAAATACCTGCAAGGAAAAATACCACTCAAATCAATTAGTATTCTTTTGGTTGAGAGTTCTAGAAACCTATTCAAACCAGCGATGAGACATTTGTTATTTAGCTACAGGCTATTTCACAGAACCTAAGGGCAGAAATGCAGAAATAAACTGGAGCCAGGAAGAACAAGGCTGTGGGGAAACCAGGAAGCTCTCTTTCTCCCTCTTTCAAGTCCCCTCCTCCCTGTGAATGTGTGAATCATTTCTCTCTCCACACGAGCTCCTGCTACGAAAGTACACACATCCGTACACACATGGCTACCAATAGAGCCCAAGTTTACAGCCACCTGAAGAAACACTGAATCTCTCTCTTGATTTCATTCCCAAAGTCATAAAAAGCAACCCCTGGTTGGCTCGCCTTGGACCAGGCGTTCACCGCTGGCCCCCATTGTACAAATATGGCGGCCCCAACTCCACCTGTGTGGACTAGGGCAGGGTAGTCACCAGAGAAGAGAGAATCCCTGTTTTAGAAGACAAATCTCTGGTATCTGCCTCGACTGCTTCCCAGGGAGCAAGGCTCATTGTAGTCAGTGTAAACAGCGAAGCTTAAATAACTAACAGTCTCTCAGACGTCACGGATTGTTCTCAGGTTCGTGCAGGCTGTACTGTTTGTTTGCTTTTGTTTAATCCTTTCGGTCTTTAGTTTCAAGGGTCTGATGAACCACAAAGCAATTCTGAATGAGTCATAAGACTACCTAGGAGAAAAATAAAAACTTCCACGCGATTCCAAATTAGCATATTTCTTAAAGCCTCCTTGACTTCAGCATAAATCATGAGAAATTTAAGCCACGCAGCGGTTATCCTCCTCCTCCGTGATTTCTACAAACTGGGAGACCGGAGACCACTTCCCCGCTGTCGTTATCCTGAGCGGATTTTAACAGTAAGGCAATTCCCGATTCTCACTCCTGAGATGGATAGAAATGGAGGCAACCTTGGTCTCATTTTCTTTCAAATTTCAAAGTTTCAAGGGAGCCCAAAGAAGGGAGGAGGCTTGGTTATTTAAGTGGATAGGAGGAGGCAGGCAGTAGAAAGGATCAGAAATTTGCATTTACAAGTGGCTGAAGAAGCCAAGCTGCGTGGAAGAAGAATGAGGAAATGGAAAGTTCTGGAGAAGTCATTTGTGACTGGAACAGAACTCAGGTGTTCCCTGCAGGTAAGTGTTTAAATGAGCAGTCGAAATCTTACGTTTCCTCTTGAGGGGAGGACGGGATGGTCCGGGCTGTCTATTGCCACAGCGAGGAAGTGAGGGAGGCCGCGGAGCCAGGAAAAGCACCCACAGGACCTGGCTGGCATGAGGAGGTCATAGAGGAGCTTCGACAGCCCCGTTCAGGAGGGAGGGGGAAGTGGGTGCAGGGCCGGGCAGCCTGACCCCCCCTTTGAGGGGTGGACAGCTCCTCGAGCAAAGTCTAAGTCCACGGTCTACTAGATGCACATATACTGGCACCCTAGATGTAAGGACTGTAATGGGCACACCTTTCCAGAGAGCCATCTGACGAGCGTATCCAAGTGTTTAGTGAAGAGGGGACGCCGTCATCAGCAGCCTCCGCCCCCTCTCCACCCGGGGGTGGCAGCTGCTTGGGTGCTGTCAGGGCGGTGGAAGCAGGTAGTGCTGAAGGAACGTGCACACGGCGGGTCTCTCTCCAGTGGCCTGTGGCCGGCGTGATGGCTGCCTCGAAGACGGAGCACCTGCAGATGGACATGGGGCGTCTGGCCT
>NW_011888908.1:2041600-2053989 GCF_000151845.1 Pteropus vampyrus | reverse complement strand
GTCAGCACAGACTGGGATGCGTTGACCTACATGGGAAGGCTATAATTAGGCGTTAGCGGTGGATTAAAGATGGCTGTAAACTGTTCCTCTCTCCACGGAGAAGTGGAGTTCATTTCCCCTCGAATCTGGCTGGCCCTGGGACTGCTAAATCAATAGAATCTGGCGGACATGACATTATGCGAGTTCCAGGGCTCTCTTCTGGGTCTAGCCTCCCGCTTCCTCCCTAGTGGGCCCCTCCCGCTTCTGCATCTCACTCTCGGTACCCAGCCACCATGCTGTGAGAAGCCCAAGCCACACGGAGAGGCCACACGGAGGCCACAACAGCCTTAGCTGAGCTCCAAACCGACGGGCAGCATCAACTGCCAGCCCTGTGACCAGGCCATCTTGGATGTTCCAGCCCAATAAAGCCTCACATGACCGCGCACCTCCCCGCCAACATGTGGAGCAGAAGTACCACCCAGCTGAGCCCAGCCAACCCACAGAGTGATTAGTGGTGCTGTTTCCCGTCACTTCGTTTTGGGATGGTTCGTCATGGAGCAGTAGATAACTGGACAGTTTTCATTCATATTTTCCATAGACTTGAACCCATTTGCTGGCATAAACTTGCAAAAGCAGACCTTAAATCACCCACTCGCCTCCATCCTTGCTGCACAGAACCTTCCACAATCCTGACAAGTAGTGACACGGGATTGGTGCGTTGTCTCCTTGTAGGTGCCTATGGTGGACTGGATGTCTCAGGCATGGAGTTCGGGCACAGAGGGCCTGGGAAAATTCAGCTGGAGGAGACGGGGACTTCTTCAACTGAATGAACAGAGCCCCTCGCGGCTGGGGCCACTTTTATACAGGCGGCTGAACACAGCCTCGAGTTTTTTCCTTGTCAGTCTGCATAGAAGAGGGCCAGATGCCAAGACTGGGTGGGCCCAGATGGCTAAGTTCCCATTCTTCCTTGCATTGAGGGCTAATTTCAGTTACATGATATGACACTTGATCACAATAGCTGTGTGGTTGTGGCCTTATTCAGCACCACCGATTCAGGTCTCCCAGGCTGCCCGCCCACTGTGAGCCCAGCCCGCCCGCCCAGCAGCCCACTCCAAACCTTTGGCTGGCATTAAGCTCGAGCACCAGGGCACCATGATGCCCTGTCTCAAGTTCATTACTGTTGCTTCCTCTGTATTAACTTTCCATCGAAATCTCAGTTGTCATCTCCTCAAGGGCAGAGGCCATGACTTGTTTTGGATTCTGGACCCTGCTAGAGAGGTCGGGAAAGGATGACAAAAGCCCGAAGCACATTCCTTTTTGTCTCATGGGAAGCCCAGAGTCAGTGGTCCTACAACGAGGGAGGGCTTGGAGCTGGCAACAAGAATGCCCCAGAAAGTTCCAGTTCAGCGGCACCAGCCCCAATTTCCCTTTTCTTCCTGGGCCGTGACAATCATTAATCAGCTTGCTTAGATTCTCCAACTCGAATGAACTCGTTCATAACAGACGACCTTTACTTACAGCTCACACTACTGTTCTCATTCTTTGTAGTTCAGATTTGAATAATTCGAGGCATTTTAGTTTCTAGTACTATGGTGGTTTTGTTTTCGTTTTGTCTGGGACATAAACGATAGCAGAAAGATCCCATTACTAGGAAAAACTAAAATTAAACAAGGAGGTCTGTGGTGAGTTATCGTGCATGGAATTAACTCCACATCCAGGTTGGGATGATCTCATAAATTGTTCTTTTGGTTGGCAATCTCACCCTAGGCTGCCAGATCGAATTATTTCCTTGTAACTCAGACCCCCTGGGGAGTCTATAACGAAGAACACATTGTGTGCCTTGGCCAGCACGGGGGGTAGAGGACAGATGCCCGAAGTTGTCTGAGAGCCTCGGCACTGAGCTCAGCCACACATCCTTCAGGGACAATTGGTGATATTGTCAACGGCGCATTGTTGCAGTATCAGGGCAGGGGTTGGGACAGAGACGAGAGGGAAGGGCTAGAATGCCGAGTCTGACATGGGCGTGTTTACACTATGGGATCTGTGTCAGACCATTTGGCCCAACACCCACAGAACAATGGAACACCCCAGATTTCTGGCATCTCAGAAAGACTGTGGCTCAAGACACAAGCCATGCAGAGCGCCAACCACTAAACAGTGGCTTCTGTGATCTCTTTAGAGGAGCTGGCCTCACATATTTGGAGGACGAAAATGGCTTCTGCAGGGCAAAAATCCCAGATCCTTTAAATCTAGTAAGGAGGAATGGACGTACAAGGGATCAAACATCCAGAAATAAAAACTGCATAGCCGAGGTGTCTCCTATTGCCCTTGCAGAGGATGATAAAACCCCAGGTGGCATAAAGGGGCAAATTCTACTAACCTGGCTCAGAACCAAGCCCTCCCAAGGCTGACAATGACCGATCTCCGCCCACAGCTCAGAGAGTCACGCCCCCTGCACGCATATTACTTGCTCCCTCTGAAACTGGCAAATAAGACAGCCCTCTAAGGTCATCAAAGACCATGGAAGCTGATCCAGAAACCATCTTTGCAGCTGGAACCCCTGGCCTGGGCCCCTCCTCCGCGGCCAGCAGCCGTGTCTCTGCGCCCATCATCTCTGGCTCACTAAGTGCCTGGCCGGGAAGGCAGCACGTGCTGAACCCTCTGCACCCCGCTCAGCCAGCCTAGCAGGGGCCAAGCTGCATCTGGATTTGGTCTGGGAGCTGCCAGCACAGGCCTCCGGGACTCTTTTAACCTGCGCTGTCAAAACCTGCACTTCGTCCCGAGAAAAGTGCCCCACGGGGCCCCACTCCTCACACGTGGCCCACCGTCTCGGTTTGCCCAGGACGGGGAGGCCCGGGATGTGCGCTAAACCGGAACTAAGCAGGCGAGGACAGTCGGTCTCCTGACTGCCAGGGCTCATCCTACAGCGGCAGAGGAGAAGCGACCACGAGCACCCCGCAGCGCCAGGCCAGCTGCCCGCCGGCCGGGGCTCCCCGCACTGCCCTCTCCACCTGAGACTTGTGCCCCTGCAAACTACTTGAGCCCGCTCGGCAAGCTGTGTCTCCTAACGCCAGAGAGAAGTCGTGTGCGAGGGCCCACGGGAGACGAGTCCCTCCCACTGAGGTTCTCCCGGCTCCTCGGGGTGCCTCGCCTGCGGGTGGCGCTGTCCGTGGTCCCACCCAGGGGGCCAGTTTGCAGCCTTAGCCACACACGCGTGCTGTGAGAGCTGGTCGACAGACTTTCTCCTGCCCGAGGCCGTTTGAGTGTCTTTATAGGGTTCTGAGTCAGAGTCCTAAGCTTCTTTGAGGGTAGTGGCCTTGCTAAGCCTGGAAATATACACAGATCATAAGGAGTAGACACATTTGTTTTTGTCAGGAGATGGTTTGTCCCACCAGCAAAGAATGCAAAACCCAGAATGCACGGGCTCCTTCTTGTCTCGTGGGGCCCTGAGCTGCTCCAAAGTCTCTATGGAGCACATTGTTCCGCCGACCAGGCGGCTGAGGATGGCACGCGAGCACTGAAGGTGTTCTCTTTGAACTCCTACGGCCAGCCCCCTGCTTTCCTGCCATCAGAACTCCAGGCAGCACAGCAGAGAGAACAGGGTGCCCGGGGCATTTAAGAAGCACTAACAGTGATCACTCGATCCTAGGACAAGAGAGTCCCTGCTCTGCGCAGCTCCTGTGACGCTCGCCCACCTAACTGAAGTGCTAGAAAGCGGAACCAGAATGTCCCCAGAGCAGTGTTAGAATGTCATACTCGATTTTCTGCAACTGGAGATTCTTTGGAACTTTAAATGTCCACAGTTTAGTCTGAATTTTTGCAGTATTGTTTGGGGGCTAAAATTACTGAGAACCCAGCTCGCTAGGCCCAAAAGAGGGAGGAGAACCCTTCAAAACCTGAAACTGTATGGCGGGAAAGTCAAAGAGCTGAACCCCACACTCTCTGCCCCTGATTTTATTCTCCTCCTTTATCCAGGCCCTTGTAGGCCAGACAGACTTGTCTTCTCGTCTCCTCTTAGTCTTCTGAACCCGCCTGGCCCTGTCCTGCCCCCATATGTTCCTCTCGCCCTCCTGTTTAACATGTCCTCCACTCCCCCTTCCCTGCTCACCCGCCTTCCCAGGTGCAGCTCAAGTCCCGCCTCCTGCATGAAGCCCTCCTGGGCGCTCCAGCCCCTGCCCGCTCGGGGGCTGCCTCGTTCATTCTCTTCTTGGCAGACTGGTGAGCCCCACATCCACGTGTTGCCATTTAAGTGGCCACGTGTGCATGTGTGTCCCTGTTGCTGGACTGGAAGCTCTTGGAAGGCCAGGTCTCTCACTTTTTTGACGTATTTGGCAGGGTCTGGCTCACAGGCGAAACTTCGCTGGGACTGCTACTGTCATCGGAGTCACACGCCTCTGCTCTGTGACCCAGCCGCTCCACCCCGGGAGAAACACCAAAATGGACGTGCAGGAACGCTTGCAGCAGCTTGGTCCGTGACAGCCCCGAACTGGAAACAGCCTGCTTGCCCATCGATGGGAATTCAGATAAGCACACACTGGATCATCATCATCTGGATGTACCTCAATGCATTGTACTGAGTGAGACCTTGCACAAAATGGCCAGGCTGCACGACTTCGTTTACATGAAGTTCTGGAACAGGCAAACTCGTCTATGATGAAAACCGTCAGGCCAGTGCTTGCTTTTGGGGAGCCAGGTGGGGGGTCGACTAGGAAAGGGGCCTGCAGGCACCCTCTGGGGTGATGGGTGTGTTCTGTCTCTCCATGAGGGCTGGGGTTGCCCATTTGAAAAACCTCAAAACTATATTCTTAAGATTATGCATCCCACGGAAGGTAAATTTTTATCTCAAAATATTAACAAATATTGAATATGAGCAACGCGCACCTTGAAGAGGGAAGTGCACTGGCATCTGCGATTCAGGTTCGGGTTGAAATGCACTGGGAAGAGAGAGGGACAGGCGGATAGTTACGTGATGAAGCAAACACGGTAAAATGAAGCGTAATGAACCAGAACAGCGGATGCTGGCCCCCACCCAAACCACCGCACTCACTGTCCAGGAGGAGGGACTGGAGGGTGTCGGCCTCCTCCGACAGGGCTGTAGGGGAGGAGGTGGTACCAGTGGGGCGAGCAGGTTTCCGGGGAGCCAGGAGGGTGGTGGCGAAGTGGGGCAGAGTGAGGAGTGACCGCTAGAGCTTCAAGGGGGCTGGGCAGGGAGGGCAGAGTGGGGAAGGGGCCGGCTGGGCGACTTGCCAGGAGCAGCGCAGCTTAAGGCTTTGACCTCTGGCCACTGTCCAAAGGGCTGCCCCATCCTCGGCACCAGCAAGGTACGAAGGAACGTTTTGTGAATGGCGGGCTGGCTGAGGTTGCTCCGTCGTTGGGCCTACCGCCCTTGAAGTCCAGAGTCGAATTCATGGTTCAAAGAACTATCTTTTCTTCGGAAGCTTTGATAAGCCAAACTACATCTAACCTCACTCCTCTTGTTGATAGGGCAACTAGGCTGGTAGATCACAGATTTAGTCCATCTGGATTCCAGGAGGGATTGACAAGTGGCAGCCCTCTGCCGGGACCCAGCCCACAGATGTGTTATGTGGGTTTTTTTGGCCTCTCAGAGGGTTTTTTTGTTGTTGTTGTTCTTTAAGTCTAGTTGCCAAGATCTTAAAATCATGTAAGATCTGGATTGTCTGCATCGCTTGAAACGTTGAAAGATCCAGCATCAGAGGCAACAGCTGGCAGGAGTGAGGGGCAGCTGCTCCTTCCGAGGCCTGGCCCTTTCACTCCTGTGCCCAGCTCATCGTATGAGCATGGGCGTTCCGACCCCTGAATGTCATGTCACTGTGTGGACGAGAGCGAGAAGTCAAAGTTGGCTGATAGTAACACTAAACTAACCTTAATGTAATAAATATTCACTGAGAACTTTCCAGGTGTGTTTGGTTCTGGGGACACCATGGAGAACAAAATGACTCAGTCCCTTTTCTAGAGAAACTTAGATTCTAGAGGATAGAAAGAAAGAAAAGAGAGAGGAAAAAAGTAAAAAAAAAAAATAAGTGAAAACAAAATAATTCCAAACTGTGATAATCGTTATAAAGGGACAGGAAAAAGAGATGCTGTAGCGCCGAACTCGGGGCCCGCCTCGCGTAAGGGGGCGCGGGGCAGGCAGTCTGGAGCGATGTTTACAAGCCGACGTCTGAAGGATGAGGAGATTCGCGGAGGTGATGAAAGGCCGTGGATGGGAAGCGTTCGGGTTCTTTCGGGAGCTGAGAGCGGCCTGGTTCAAAGCCCCCGGGGAAGCGGAGGGAGCAAGACCAGGCTGGAGGCGGGGCTGTGGGCGGGGCTGTGGGCGGGGCTTGCCGACCACGTGCCGGCCCGCCTCGCCTTCCGTGCTTCGCTTCAGCGCGTGGCACAGGTGGTGTGACTTTCCCGAAGGGAAGGCGGAACCCTCCGCCAGCAACAAGTTCACGACTCGCTCTATCGCGATACTTGCTTCGTTATGGCGGTCTGGACCCGAACCTGCAGCATCGCCGAGGTAGGACCGTAAGGGGCTTCAATTTTATTCCGGGGCCAGTGGGAAGCCATGGCAGGTTTCGGGCAAGAGAGAGACACATCAGATTCACATTTCGTGAAACCGAGCTTGTCGTTGGTAAGGAACGCAGGGGAACGCAGTCAGAGGCCGTTGTAGCGGGCAGGTGAGCCAGGGTGGTGGCTCGGCTGGTGGAGGAAAGAAATAGACCAAGAGTATTTTGGAGGGAGTAAGTTCCTGGCTGGTAGCAAGAGGAGGTAGCCCTGAAAATCCTGTCGATGGCTGCATCACATGCAGATTTGTGGAGGGATTTAAACAAGGACTGCCTAGGACAATACAGGTCCATCTTGGCTTCTTCCAAACTGCAAGGTGCTTGCTTTCACATAAATTACGGCTTCCCTCGGTTGCAGGATGTGACCTAAAGCAGTAAGCAGTTCATTGCAAACAGAAAATACCTTGGACAATTCATATAGATTTTGTATCATAGTCTATAATATGTCTGTGTTTGATCTCAATTTTACAAGTCATAAATGACGTAGCATCACACAAGAAGACTCACATATTCCTCCGTGTGCCCAGCTGATGCTCTCTTCAGTGATTCTCAGCCTTGGCTGCATAATGGAATCACCTGGGAAGCTTTTAAAAACGCTGATGTCTGGATCCCCTCCCAGAGAGTCTGACTTAGGTGTGACCTGGGCACCTGGGGTTTTAAAGCTTCCTCGTGACTTTGTGGGCAGACGTGGTGGAGAACCACTCACTAATCCAGGGCAAAGGTGCCCAAAGTGTGGCCTCTGGGCCAGCAGTAACAGCACAATTTAGAAACTTGTAAGAAATGCGGTTTTCTTGGGCCCCTCCCAAAACATACTGAATCCAAAATTCCGGGAGCGGCCCCAGCGCACTGTGCTTTAACAGCCTTCCAGGTGGTTCGATGCCTGCCAAAGTTGGGAAATCACTCTCTGGACTCTGCTTTTTTGTTTGAGAGGCTCAGATATAAACTGATATATAGACATATAGAGGAGGCAGATACTGGCTTTTCCATCCACCTCATGGGCAGGTAGAGACAGAGAGAAATTTGGTGGTTTGCCATTCAGTGGCAGGCTAGACTTGAGCCCAGGTCTTCTGAAGGCAGAACAGAGGTGGGTGTTTACAGCACCCTCTCCCTGCTATGCTACTTCCCGTCCGCTAACAGGTCTGATATGGGGGTCTCCCCCTCAGGAGGTAGATAGACACAGAGTCCTGGGCACTGGGGAATGGGGGAGAGGGTCATCAAACTTGTTCTGTAAAAGGCCAGATAGTAAATAGCTCTGTGGGCCACACCGTTCCTGTCAAAACCAATCAACAGTGCCGTTTCGACATAAATGAGGTCATAGACCACATGAGTGTGGCTGTGTGCCAATAAAACTTTATTTACAAATGGAGGTAGGCAGCTGGCTTTGGGCATGGAACTGGGGCCCTGCTCTGCAGTAAGGTTCAGGCCAGGATGCCAGCCCGGGCCAGTATCCACCCCTTGTCCACTTGAAGACATTGTTCGTGGAGCCCAGGAGGCCTTGCCATGTGGTTGTTTAAGGCTGGGAAGTGGTGCAGACTGAGACCCAGCTAGAGGAGATGGAGATGGAGATAATGAAGATGGAAAAATGATAGAGAGGATGGAGATGCTGGAGATGGCTCTTCTGGCTTCCACTCCATTTGGAGAATTTGGGAGGCGTGGTTGGTGGGATCCCGAGGCCTGGGCAGGTCACCTAAGTGGCCATGCCAACCAGGATGTTCCCTGCCTGGCTGAGGGGACCGTGAGTGAGCCACTGAGCTTGCTCTCCAAACCCAGTAGCTCATTTTTCTGGAAATTATCTTCATGGAAAATTTCGGAACATTACAAAGCCACCGAAGACAGAAGGGATAAAGTAACGACTGAGTGAGACGTATAGCAAGAAAGAGCCATCGGAGGTGCCAGAGGGCGGGTTCTGGCCTGGTAAAACACACTCAGCCTCAAACCCACAGAGTAATTGCAGGCATCAGAAGCCACGCACACTTAACTCTATGATTCCTAAGATGTGAAATGCGGCTTGACAGAGAGATGGCAGTCCCTCAAAAAGAGTGACAAATTAAAGCACCCTAGAATTTTTTTATTTAAAAATTCGTCTTAAATTTTTATTTTAATATATACACGTTATATTGTATATTTATGTTACAAAGCTTAATAATATAATGAAAACCTATGAACCCATCACCCAGTTGAATAACTAGGACGTTGCCAATAATTCATATACCTAATGTTTTTTCCTCATTGGGGTCCCAGGCCTCCTTCCCAGAGGTATCATTATCCTGAATTTGGGGGTTTGTCACTGATACATATAATTATGTACACATATATAACTATACATAATTACATTTGTATGTATGCTTACACAGCATATTGTTTACTTTTGCTTGTTTTTGAGTTTAAGAAAAACGACATCATGCTAGTGTATAGTCTTCCGGGATTTTTTTTTTTCACCCACCATTTTAAGAGTCATCGGCGTTGGATGAAGTCGCAACTCAGTCTTGTTCATGGAGGCATACCACTCCATTGCATGACGATGTGGCAGTTTATGGAGACCTTCTTTTGTCGGCTGGCACGTGCACAGATTAGAATCGCAGATTAGCAGGATGTGCCAGTATTTCAAGTCAAGCTTCGAAATGTTCAGATTTACTTTGTGTGCCTTAAGACCTTTCCATTTCCATATGAATGTCTACCAAGTTTTATCTCTTCCTTTCCTATCTGCATTCATTTAATTTATTTGTCATGTCTTGTTGCACAGGCTAGAACATTCAGTTGCACAGAGGTGATGAGAGCAGAGATTCTTGCATTATTTTCAGTGTTTGGAGGAGAACATTTAGTCTTTGGCACTAAGTATACAGTTAGCTGTTAGTTTCTAGGTATGATACCATTTTTATTTCTAATTTTGGTATTTTGTGCTTTCTCTTTTTTTTTCTTGGTCAGTTTAGTTAAAGGTTTATCAGATTCGTGAGTCTTTTTGAAAAACCAGCTTTTGGTTTCCTCGATTGCTCCTATTGTTTTTCTCTTTTGTTTGTTAATTTCCATTCTGATCTTTATTATTCCCTACCTCGTACTTTGCGTTTGAATTAGTCTTCTTTTTCTGGCTTTTTCAGATGGAAGATTAAATTACTGATTTTAGGTTTTCTTTCTTTTCAGTGTGTGTTCAAAACTATAAATTATTCACTCAGTGTGCTTTAGTTGCTGCCCAAATTTTGATATAGTGGGTTTTTCCAGTTTTGGTTCAGTTCAAGATATTTTCTGATT
This sequence comes from Pteropus vampyrus, assembly GCF_000151845.1. Classification (NCBI taxonomy): domain Eukaryota; kingdom Metazoa; phylum Chordata; class Mammalia; order Chiroptera; family Pteropodidae; genus Pteropus; species Pteropus vampyrus. The sequence goes on along the minus strand of NW_011888908.1, from coordinate 2,044,198 downwards.
TCTATTTCCTTTGGGATTTTTTTTTTTAACTTAATGTTTTATGAATAACCTGGATTTTGCGTTCATACCTACTTAACACAAGATGTTATAACAATGAAGTAAGTGAGCTACGCTGTCTTAAGGTCCAGTTTCCACTGGTACAGGTCACCGTGAGAGGCAGCACAGCTGACTGGTTACGGGCACAGACTGAAGCCAGGCCGACTTGTTAGAATGCGACCTTTATCACTTACTGGCTCTGTGACCTTGAGTAAGTCCTGCGTAGCCCAGTTTCCTCACTTTGTAGTGTAAAGTTGCTCCGTGGAATAAATGAGCGATCTATGTGAAGCACTTAGTGTCTGGCATGAAGTAAGTCTCATATGTTAGCTTATTAATAACTGAGCTTAGAGTCTCTCCCTTGTGACTGTTCACAGTGGCCGGTGGAATTGGATGGGAAGGGAAATACAGGCACAGGGCAAAATGAGATTCTGTGTTGGAAGACTTCTTAAAGAATAAAGTGTCAGGGCTGAGACCAACATAATTTTTATTTGAAAGAAATGGTCTTCGTGAAGTGTGAATACATACAGGAATTTTTTTAAATCTCAGATAAAAGGATGATATGCCCCAAACACACACGCGTACACACACACACTACCTTGTCCGAGATAGTCGTAATTATTTTTTTTTGCGATGCCTCCCAGAAGTGTTATTCTCTTCCACTCTTACCATTAATAACATTTACTATGATCGTTAAGGCATCTGGTTTACCACCAAGGTGTAAGTTATGTAATTTTTTCTGAACTTTTGAGAATGAGTTGCAGACATCGTGAACTTCAACCTCAAAATATTTGTTTATCCCTTAGAAACCAGGACAGTCTCTTACGTAACTACTATATAATTATGAAATTCAGGAAATTTAACATCGATACGGTACTTTTACCAAAACACGGGTTATACACATATTTCACCATTCGTCCCAATGCTCTTTATAGCAATACCTTTGTCTTGCTGAGAATCCGCTCCAGGATGACACATTGCATTTAGCTGTCATATCTCTAGTCTCCTTTAATCCGGAATGGTTCCTCAGAATCTCTTTGTTTTTTACAAAATTGAGTTTTTACAGAACAGGTGTGTCATTTAGTAGAATTTCCCTCAACTTCAGTTTCTCTGGTAGTTTCATCATGATCAGGCTCTGGCGACAGCTTTTGGGCAGGAGCACAACACGAGTTAAGTGTCCTCAGCGCGTCACATCAGGAGGGACGTGGTGTCGGTTTTACCTGTTACTGGTGGAGTGACTTTAATCACTCGGTTACGGTGGAGTCCAGCTCTGGCTCATTCTTACGAATCCAGTGCCTAAGCTCTTGGCAGGACAGAGATGTCCTTTTTACATGGTCGTTTGGCTACACGGAGTCATTCCCATGGTTTCCTGGATGGACTTTAAATGATAGGGCCCTTGGGTAGGGGATGGGTGTGTTCAAGATGTACTTTGAAAGCTAGATCCAGAATAAGTGGAGCTTACTCCCTCGAAGGTTCAATAAGCCCACGGCTAGACATTTTGCATGTCGGTGGGAAAGGGTTAATAAGGACATGGGACATCTGGTTTCCCTTAAGGAGAGTCGACCGTCCCCCAAATATCACTCCATTACACCTGAAGAAGTTAAATGGCCCCGTTCCCATGGAATCATCAGCCATTGTAGTCCAGACCTGTGATTTATAGAAAAAGTAGCTGTTCCTTAATTTTTCCCACAATGGCTTCATTCTTACCTTATGAACCTGCTTTGTCAGTGTTCGCTTTGATTTATGGAAGATTTCAGACTCCCCAAATAACTATCCCTTTTCTTTTCATTAAAGTTAATCCCCACAAAGACACTTTCATCCGCTGATTAGTCATGCCCCAGTGAGCTCCGCTAACCAGAGGCTAAGTTACTGATGTGTTAAAGATGAAATCGCTGTGTCCTGGGACCACTGAAGAAACCCCACATGCTCTTTGACAGTTGGAATCTCACGATGCACGGCCTCTGTTGAGCAGCCTCGGTCGCATGCGCTCCTCGGAGTCCATAAATCTCTCTGGCCCCACGGCCTGTGAGGGCCGAGTGACCGTGGGGCCAAGTTCAGGCTGCCAACACACACTGCCCTGCATCCCCGGATATTGTGGAGCCTTCTTCAAACTCCAGCTTCCATTCCCAGTAACATGTAGTCAGCAGCCGATCTGTTACCCCAGAAGCACCAGTTCATTGTTTTCGCCTGGCCTGTGGCCTCATAAATTTGCACCGACCCACAAGTCGACGAGACAGGAACTTGGACGTGATGTCGGCCACCAATGGCGCTGCCCCATCCTCCATCCTGCTGATTCTGGGCCATGTGCGAGCTTGGCTCAGCTCGTAGCGAGTCTCATTAGATGGTGATGGAGTCCTATCAGCACAGAAAAGCAGCCCACGTGGAAATGTGTAGTAATTCCTCACCAGCCAATTTAAAAAAAAAAAAAAATTTCTTTTGGATTAAAAAAAAAGTAGATCTTAGACCTTTTTACATACGTGAGGTTCAGTCTGGTCTAAGGCCACCATTTCTCAGCTGGCAGTTCATGGGGCCGCGTGGTCCCTGCCTTATAGGATGTGCAGGGTT
>NW_011888908.1:2038130-2039970 GCF_000151845.1 Pteropus vampyrus | reverse complement strand
GGCTGCCCACAGGACTGGAAACACACCTGCCTCGGAGAGGCCGCCAGGAGCCCCTGTCCTCTGTCCCTTGATTTCTGGAAAGGGCAGAAGGGAAACAAAAGTGCCCACATCCTTTCCGACACCTGACGAGTAACGGACTCTGAGGGAGGAGATTTTAAGGAAGAAGAATGTCACCGGCCAAAGAAACCACAGTATTTATTTAACTTACATTCGCGTGTGAGTATGCTTGTGAGTGTGTGCTTTCGCTCCTGCCAGGAGCTCTCTGTTCTTTTTATCCGTATTTATAAGAAGCAGTCGAACGGTTCTTCTTGTTCTGTGTCTAAGAAGCGATTTCCCTTTGGGACGGCAGTGCTCAGAAGAGCTGACTAAGAGTTGACTTAGCACAGGAGGAATCTGTGACTCCTTCCAGATGGGAAGCTGGGCAGCACGCTGTGAGCCCCACGGGCCAGGGGCTGTCGCTGTTTTCTGTCTGCGTGGTTGGTCCGTGGGTGCTCCGTTAGTATTTGCTAAACGACGGAGTATGAGATGTTACCTAACTTTAAAAAATGAACCGCTGTGCTCCCCAATATTTCTTTCTACCCCATAACCCTTGTTCCACCCCAAATAGGCAGCCACAGAGAGGCAGCTCATCGCCACGGTGAACGAACGAATGATGGAAAAGACAGGGTTCTGAGGGGCCTCAGAGGAGAACCATTGCTTTGGACAAATCCCTTACGAATTAGATTTTCCGAGAATAAGGGGGCGCGCAAGGAGGGTCGGGACGAGTCCCGTGCTTTCTTCTCCATCATTCCTATAAACCACCTCCCAGGGAGAGAGCTGACAGCAGAGAGGGATGAGATCCGAGACCTGGTCTTACCAACACCTGGGGCAGACGGAGCTGTGCCAGCCCCTCCCGAGAGCCGAAGAATATTCCCAGGAGCCTGAGGACGACACTGAGTAGGGGACAGGCTGCCCGTGTGAGCCCAGCAGCAGGACACCCCTGGAGCTGTCTGTGACTCCCAAGTAGCTAGCGACTCTTCTGCCAGCTGCCTCTTTACTGCTCAGAGGAGAACAGAGCCTGGCACAAAGCTGGCATTGAATAAATATTTATTGAATTAATATATACAGGGACTCCATGACTATTTCCAGGTTTCTGCACTTGGCCTGAGTAAATTTAACCCACTTTGTGTCTGTTAAACTCCAGACACATTCTAACACCCTCACTAGACACGGGAGAAATAGCCTGTCAGCCGGTTGTCACCATGCACTCTGCGAGGCATCGTAAGGATGGCACTGACTCATAAGCTCCCGCCCCCTAACAGTTGCTGGTTGGGGGGGGGGGGCGGCAAGGCTCAGGGAGCAAAAGGAGGAAGTAAGAACAAGAAGCGTAAGAACCAGATGAGGCTGTCGTTGCCAGAGGAATGGATAGAGAGTAGCGAGAGATAGTGGGGAAGGAGGATAGAGAAATATGAGCAGAAATGGAGAAAGAGGGAGGAGGAGGAGGAGGAGGTGGGGGGGGAGGGGAGGACAGACGTATAGCCACGTGAGAGAGGAATGAGAGGAACAAAGGAGTGGAAGCAGGGGTGGGCACAGCGTGATCCGGTGCCAGGAGACTATCGATATCAGTGGCTGGAGTGACCGGTTGACGGAAGGTCTGATCATTCAGTGGGAGGGACCCGCCAAATTGCACCAGTTCTAATACCAGGCTAAGGAGTCTGGACTTCGCACGGAAGCGGAGCTGGTGACCAAACTTGCAGGGCCCAGCGCAAACTGAAAAGTCGGGGTCCCTTGCTCAGAAATTATTAAGTTTCAAGACAGAGTAGCAGAGCATCAAACCAAGGGCAAGGCCGTGCCCTTGACC
>NW_011888908.1:2035746-2038080 GCF_000151845.1 Pteropus vampyrus | reverse complement strand
TTAAGCCCTTATCAGGTATGTGGTTTAGAACTGTTTTTCTCCTCATTCCATAGGTTGTCTTTTCACTTTGTTGGTGATTTCTTTTGCTGTGCAGAAGCTTTTTGTGCGTAGTCCTACTTGTTTATTTTTGCTTCTGCTTCCCGTGCTTTTAGTGTCAAATCTAAACAGTCGTCGCCGAGACCACTGTCATGGCGCTCACCGTCCATGTCGTTCTCGCCTGTCCTTAATCCTCTCACCAGGCCTGTGTAGTAAGTTGTATCATCGTCTCCATTTTAAAATAAGAAAACCTATGTTCTTTGAGGGAAAGTCACCTGCCCAAGGTCACAGAGTTTTACCCTGATACCTTTTAGAGTCTGCGCACCTGACCGCCATTGGCACTTTTGGTTGGCACCTGACCACTGTGTCAAACTGCCGTGTCACGGGGCCAGTGTCCTAAAGCAGCGAGAGCAGCAGCCGTGAGGCCACACTACGCCTCCCAGGAGAGCTAGTCGACATCCTAACAGCACTCATCGGGGACGTCGTGATGTGGAAAGTGAATTAAACACATCACAGTCAGTATGACTAGAATCCCATGGGTTAGGACACAGGTTCTGTTTTGATCCCTATTTTACTCATGAGGAAATTGTGGGTTTAAGTGACTCGGTTTGCCCAAGGTCGCCCAGTAGGTGGGTGGTGGAGATGAGATTCGAGCCCAGCTCTTTGATCCCTAAGTTGATTGCTCCCGAGAACCCGCTTTCCCACGAAGGCTCGGGCAGTGCCTCCTTGGCCTGCTTCGATCACCTCGATGAAGCTCACTTCTCCCAAAGCATCTTTTGCACCTGCTGCCCTGTCTGAAATCCCCGCTACCAGCCCTGCCTCTGCCAGGCTCCCACCCTGCAGGGCATCCCTCACTGGGCAGGGCTCGCTATTTATTTCCAACACCTGGCCTGGAGTGAGCCCTCGCAAAGTGAATGTGGCAGAGGGAAGGGGGAGCGGTTCTAGTCCCAGGGCGGGATAGGCCCCGCCTCTTCGCCCGGGCTGGCTGGTCCTCAGGGCACAGGGCGTCCGACTGCCTCCGCAGACAGAGAGGGCGGCCCACTGGCCCTGTCTACTGCAGGTTCTTCCCAGTCCCAGAAAAGGGCAAAAAGCCCACATTCCCAGAGAGGGTCCTGGAAACGAGCATGGTTACCCGCTTATCCGTATTTAGTCAAAGTCTCTTTCTCTCTCCTAGGACAGCAAATCATGAAAGGCGAGGCAGCATCATTAGATCCGTCCCTCACCCCCTCACCCCCAAATCCATCAAGCAGCCCCGCCACGCCCCCTCCCATAGGCAGATTTACTCCCAGACCTTCCTCCATGCATTATACACGAAAATCGGATCACACACTACATATGGCTCTGTAGCTCATCCTTCCCATTTAAACACATTGGGCTGCTTTTCACTGGCGACTCACGTAGATCTGCTGTTATCTTTTGCAAGTAATTTCATTGCATTTCATCACGCGACATACCAGGCATAGCACATGACGCTACACCAGTCTCCCCCTCACGAAGAACGTAGTGGTCTCCAACTTTTCGCTGTTTCCAGTAGAGCCACGACGAACATTTCTGTGTGCAGAACAGCCTCGGGGGCGTGTTTCTGCCGGGCGGTGGGGCTCGGCTTTGGAAAGCCGGCTTCAGGCTGCCCCTTGTGCAGTGCCGGGCAGTGGATGAGTCAGTGTGCCAGGCTGTCTGAGCTGTCGGTGAGAATGACCGTGAGTGAGGCTCTGGACCCCACAGAGTCGACGCCCTGGCTGGCCTCTCACCTCTCATTCCGGGGAATGGAGAGACCTCTGTGTCGTTTTCTGTAATGCCAGAGGAAATCCCCAGATAAGTGGACACCCTCATGCTTCGCAGAAGGCGCTCCCGCTCCCGCGGGGAGGAGTGATGAGCGCTTTCTTCGTCACAGTTCACAGTCCTCCGTGAACAGTCCTACAGGCTGCCAGAACCTCGCTCAGCTGCCAGCTGCTGCTGCCTCAGCGGGACACAGCACTTCCTAGAAAATCGTCACTCCATTTAGTGTTTATCTTTGGGATGGGTTCTTGTTTCCCATAAACTCTCCCAACATTAAAGGTAGTTTTTCGGTAAATCTCATGGGCTGTCTACATAAAGAAGGAAAGAATGCTCTTTGTTTTAGGTTTCCCATTTTACTTTAATGTGCCAGAGGAAAGGAAACCATATTCCCATTTTTAGATAGTGATAAATAGATGATTCTAGCTAGAGAACTCAGTACTGTTTTATAATCATTATCTTTAACTCGTTAAAAAGCCAGTGTCCTGGTTGAGGGGTACAGGGGGCAGGAGAACTGTTACACAC
>NW_011888908.1:2034753-2035696 GCF_000151845.1 Pteropus vampyrus | reverse complement strand
ACTGTCTGCGGCCACGGCTCTCTCTGGTCCGTGTGCGAACAGCTGGTCTCTGCCTGGGCCGGCCAGGGTGCCCGGGAGCTCTGTGCAGGTCTGCTGTAATTACAAACCCCCCGCGAAGGGCCAGGAGTGGAGGCCAGCGCTCTTATTGGTCATCATGCCCTGGAATAAGGAATGAGAGAGGAGCTTACCAACAGTCCTTCTGTCTTTAGCGCTTATAAAAGCAATTATATTGATTTTTTAAAATTGTATTTTCAGCCTCTGTGGTTTAAACTCTGGGTCGGTCAAGCACTTCCAGACTGCTCAGGCTGGCTGGCTCAGATCCGGCCCCTTCCTCCCTAATTGCTCACTGCCTGTCCCGGAAATGCCCTCTCCGTCCCTTGCTGTTGCTCCAGTGGGCCTTGGCAGGCTCCCTCTTGGCCAGGTGTTTTCCCCAGCAGTTGCCATGGCAGCAACATACAACAGAGGTTCTAAGGGGCTTGGAATTGGCCAGCTGGAGGTGGGGCCTGAGTTCCTGTCTCCAGCCCACGACTCACTGATCCATCTGTCCTCCTCAGACAGCACGCAGCACAGGGCTGTGCTTGCTTGGAAGATGACAGGCTCCAGGCCAGACAAAGAGACGTAAACTTGGAATTGGTTATTGGATCACTGGGCCAACACGGGACACACAGCGGAGTGGAAGGGTACAGAGCAAAGAAATCCAAGAGCAGCTCCAAGGCTGAGACCTTCTTGGCCAGTTTTGCAAAGGAGAAGAAAGCCGCCACCTACCTGCTGGGCCGTCAAGGGCAACAGGAGAGACTGTCCTCAACCCCAGCCCCCTCCTCCACGCTACGTTATTTAGCAGGGTTTTCTTCCCCTGGCCCAGATCCTGAAATCACCACATTAGTCTCCTCCAAGGCTTAAATCATTAATGCTTCATCGATGCAGATACTGAACCGGAGATGCA
>NW_011888908.1:2032345-2034703 GCF_000151845.1 Pteropus vampyrus | reverse complement strand
AGAACTCAGTACTGTTTTATAATCATTATCTTTAACTCGTTAAAAAGCCAGTGTCCTGGTTGAGGGGTACAGGGGGCAGGAGAACTGTTACACACCGGAGTACACAGATTTCTCATACTTGTCACTTACAGTCTTGATTTTTGTCACACCCGTGAACCAATTGTACCATTAGTTCCTTATTATTTTATTATTTTTAAGGACTTTTAAAAACATAGCTTCATCCTAATTACTATTTTAAATGATAGATTTGGTGTGCTAGTTGTACTTTTTCTGAAGCGTATTAAAACAAACAAACAAAAATGTTGACTATTAAATGCTCCAGAGGCCTGAACAGGGCCACACCCTCATAAACCCTGGACCCAGTTGGAGCCCAGCTTCCAGCCTCCTATTGTGGTGTCTCCTGAGGCTGCCAGAGGGGGAATGCCATTCAGACATGGAAGCATCCCATGTGTCTTTGCATTTTTGTGCATTAAAGGGCCACAGAGCTAGAAATTGGGGTTGGGAGGAATGGAGAATTTATCTACTCGTGAAAGGCAGGGCAGCTAATTGGAAAACGCACAAGCACTGGAATCTGGCCTCCGTACAAATCTTAGTGACATTAGACGAGGCTCTTCATTTGTAAAGAGGTCGCATTACGAGCCACTTTATAAAGTGGAACCAGGATTAAATATGATAATAAACATGATGTTCCTGGTTGAGGGGAGGCATCCGTACCCAATGGCGGCCAGCGGGAGCTTCAGAGCCTGGCCTCAGAGACATGGAGACCTGACCTGAGCCAACTGTGTGATCTAAGGACAATGACTTAACCTCTGGGGACCCTCGACTTGTCCAGACAATGGGGACCCAAAGTCTGTCCAGAGGACTGCTGACAGGAGCAAACAGAGCTCCTGGGAAAGCACCCCAGGCCCACAGGAGGCCTACAACCACAGAGGGCTGTCCTCTGAGCTGCACACCATAGTTGGCAGGTGTCCGAGCGTTGCTAAGCTGGGACTTGCTCTTTCCTTGTCTCCTGGGATTGGGAGCACAGTGAAGAAGTTGTGATGATAAACATTTCTGGCCAGCAGTGCCAGGGGATGTGGTAACGATACCAAGTGACCATCCGAGACCCATGGCCACACCGGTGGAGTGTGGCAGGCGTTGAGAGACTCTCCTAAGCTGCTGTGGATTTCAGCGCAGTGATATTTATCACATTTTTGAGCAAAGTCCGCTCAGGAAAACCAGAGGAGGTGTCAGGTTCCGTTATTTTCTGTTCCTCCGTGCTGGTCCTCTGGCATCCTTGACACCCAGCACGTGGTGTGGGGTCTGCCTCCCCGGCCATCCGGGGTGGTGGTGGAGAGGGAGAGGGAACGGAAGGGCTCCACACCGGCTGAGGATGCGCTCAGATGTGGTGTTGAGAAAACAACTCTGCTTCCTGCAGAGACTTCAAAAGCCCACACCCTGTCTACCGCCGCACATTTTTGCAGCTGAAGGAGAAACTGCTGGCAACGGGAGTTTCCCTGATGTCATTGGGATTACGCCGACTGCGTTCTCCCGCAGACAGCGGGGAGCTGGCTCAGGAAGGGCTGGGTGGGAAGTGATGCAACTTTGGACAAAGGCTCTGGGCTCTTCGCAAAGGGAGGTCAGGTGGGGCCCCCGGGTTCCCAGTTGGCTGAACTCCCACTTGCACTTGATGGCAATGGAAACTTCTCGTCTTCAGAGTAAAGGGTCTGGGGAGTCGAGATCCAGAGAAAAGGATGAGCAGGGCAGGCGGAGCCGCGTGAGGACGTCTGAGGTCTCCCTTTCTCCTCTCCTGCTACCCTCTCCACCGGGAAGGGAGAAAACCTTCGTTCTGTTGACTCGTCTTGGTGCTTTCAATTCCCAACTGTGTTCAGTTCTTCTAGGTGATGTTATTGTCCCAAGGAGAATCCTTTAAAGATGCCTGGAACACTGAGAGGAGCCAGGGCTCCTTGGAGTAAGAGCGGATTTCTGGTAGAGCAGAAAATGGCCAAGGTGGCCTATGTGATTGTGCCAGAAAGCAGGGAAGCTATCAAAACTGGCTCAGGAGCCGGCTAGAGGGTCCTATTGGCCAAAGATGGGAAGTTTTTCGCATTAAAAAGAATAATGACTGCAATGTATTGACAGGGAGCAAATATAGAAAGCGATGAGTTCACAATGATGTAAAGAGACACCAGAGGTGGTTTGGATACCAACTCATTTCTCTGAAAATTGATAGGAGAATAAGCACATATCCCCCCGTTTCCTGCATAAACTATATGTTGGAGTAATCGAAGAGCGAACAAGGTCAAGTTCGTCTGAGTAAAAGTGCTCCCTAATAAATGCAGAAGGAATAACAGAATTAGAAAATCACGACTTTGCAGC
>NW_011888908.1:2030358-2032295 GCF_000151845.1 Pteropus vampyrus | reverse complement strand
CTTAATTAAGCAACAACTCCCCATCCCGCTCCCCTTGGCCCCTGATAAATTCGTCTACTTTCTCTCTATATAAATTTGCCTATTCTAGGCACCAACAGATGAGTTTTAAAAAATAACTTTGCTGTTTTTATAAACAATATATTTTTTACATATGCTCAGGAACACAGAAAAGTACAAAGAAAAATTACATCATAACATACTGTTGTCAACATTTGCTGAATATCATCCTGGATGCCTTTGTATGCATACAGACTTATTGAACCACGGGAACAAAAATACAATCAGATAGATAAATTTTTATAAAATTGAAATTATTCAACATGTGGGCGTTTTAGGTTAAAAATTAAATTTTTCTTGAATTTCACAGAAGAAAAAGTAACGGAAGGTACTGCCAAACCTTTAGAGAAGTGATTTTATACCCCAAAAACATTAACTCAGAATATTCCTCTTTATTATTGAAAACAGTGAAGATGATGGACTCCTGATAATTTATTGATTATGTTTCTCAACTTTGGCTGGAGCCAGTGAGACCCTGTGATGAGCGACAGTAACGTCCGTGCACTTCCTCTGCCTCTGGCTCCCCCTCCGCCCAGCTCTAAACCCCAGTTGTTAGTTGGCCGATTACTTTTGCCTCATGGAGGTGATGACACCTGTGTTCAGGGCGGGCGAGGCGCGGCGGGCGAGGTGCGGGTGATGGCTTCACGGCGCGGGGGCTGTGCGCTGGGATGTCTCGTTGTCGGAGCAGAGGAATGGCGGAGGCAGGCGGCTGTGTAGAGAGCCGACCATGGCCCGAGCATTGTGCTCACCAACTACTTTCCATGTAGTAAGTTCCTCGACCCTTAGAGATAACTCAGGATCGGCACTGCTGGTTATATATTTTTGTTATCATTTTTGCTCTATAGATAAAGAGCTGAGACTTGGGGGAGGACCTCGCCCAGGGTCACACAGCTGTAGGGCTGCAGAGCTCACATGCTGCGTTCTCTCTCCTCGCCCCGCAGGTGAGCAGCCAGTGGGTCTGCGACCTCAACGAGGGGGCTCTTTCTGGTAGGGACCCCGAGGGTGGCAGAGATGGTGGCAGGGCCGCCAACGCTTTATGTCCACACGGTGCGTTCCCACGGTTCACCCAGTTTGCTCTGCTCTACCCGACAGACAAGGCAGAAGGTGACTGAGTCCTCCAGCGGCACAGCTCAGGAGTCATTTCCAGCGCCAGCCCCTTTCTACCGTGCCCTCTCCTCAGCCCAGTGCGCTCTGATCTGGACTATGGTACTTGGCCAGTTTTAATGGGAGGGGCTTCCTTCACTAATAATTTAAAAAAGCCCTTTCAACTAACATCTGTTAGATGCCATCGGAAGAAAATGCGAGGGCTCTGTATTAGTCTCCTGAGGTTGCTGGTAACAAATTAGCACAAACTGGGTTATTTAAAACAAGAGAAATGCATTGTCTCATAGTTCCGGAGGCCAGAGTCCAAAATCGAGGTATCGGCCAGCGGTGCTCCATTGAAGGCACTAGGGGACAACGCCGCTTGCGTCCTGCAGCTTCCGGTGGCCGCCGGTGAGCTTTGCTGATGGTCAGCTCATGGCTGCAGCACTACAATCTCTGCCTCCATCGCGCATGGCCCTCTCCTCTCTCATAAGGACACTTGTCATTGGAGTTAAGGCCTACCCTGATCCAGGATGATCTCATCTCATCTCAAGACCCTTAATTTAATTACACCTTCAAAGACTCTTTTTCCAAATAACGTGGCATTCACAGGTTCTAGGAGGACCTATCTTTGGGTGGCGTAGGAGGGGTGGGGGGGGTGGCATTCAACCACAGGCTTCACAGTGAACCCTGACTCTGGAAACAGTGTCCTCCCCAGTTGATGTTTGATTGGAGCCATCGACGGCAGCAGACAGAGCAGTCATTCACTGATTAAGCTCCAGGCCTGTCTTAAACAG
>NW_011888908.1:2029667-2030276 GCF_000151845.1 Pteropus vampyrus | reverse complement strand
AAAAATTTGAAGCTGAATCTACACAAGCCTCTAGATCTGCTCTGTTCAATATGGGGGCCACATGTGGCCTTGAACACTTGAAATGCAGCCATTCTGAATCGAGAGGTGTTTTAAGTGTACGATGCACATCCGATTTTGAAGATACGGTATGAAAAAGAATACAAAATAGCTCGCTTATTTTTTAAATTAATCACATTTTGAAATGATACTATTTTGGCTAATTCATATGGAATAAAACATGTTATTAAAATAATTTTATATATTTCTTTTAACTTTTTTAATGTGGCTGCTGGAACATACAAATTGCATCTGTGGGTCTACGGCCATGCCACCCTGAACAAGCCCGATCCCGTCTGATCTCGGAAGCTAAGCAGGGCCTGGCCTGGTTAGTACTTGGATGGGAGACCACCTAGGAAGACCAGGTGCTATAGGTGTAAAAAGTAAAAAATAAGGGATTATAAGCTGACAAGGTCCTTGCAATCTGTGAGGTCAACCAAGGGTTGCTTTGCCTTAAAAAAAAAAAAAAATCGCATCTGCGGCTTGTATTTTATTTCCACTGGACGTCGTTGCTTTAAATCTTTCTTAGCAGTTTGCAGAAAACACCAGCAG
>NW_011888908.1:2028208-2029617 GCF_000151845.1 Pteropus vampyrus | reverse complement strand
GGGGGGGTGGCATTCAACCACAGGCTTCACAGTGAACCCTGACTCTGGAAACAGTGTCCTCCCCAGTTGATGTTTGATTGGAGCCATCGACGGCAGCAGACAGAGCAGTCATTCACTGATTAAGCTCCAGGCCTGTCTTAAACAGAGAGCTACTGGTCGCTCCACTGTAGGACCTGGGTTCCACCTCCCTGAGTCACAGTCACACACGCAACTGCGAATATTTCTACGTTTTACTATTAGAATTTCTTTATTTGGAGGGAAGAGGGGCTAGAAAACGCACATCCTCAGTTTCTGATTGGAAAAAAAGGCAGCAAAGCTCAAACGCCACATCCATATATAATGTGTGTGACATCCATATATAATGCTCTCCTGTAGGTCACACAAACACCCTCAAAGGAGTTTGTTCAATGTATTGATCTGTCCCCAGGTTTATAGGACATATTATGGGCTTGGAACATCTAATATATTAATTTCGAAAAATAGACCGAGGCCTGGTCCAGAAGGTGCTTTTAAGCCGCATCCTTTGTCTGAGTTTGTGCCTTTCTCTGAGGGATATGGTGGCCTGAGGCCTGGTGTCTCACGTCTGGTTTCACTCTGTCCAAGAAACCCTTGCTCACTGGTTCTCTGCCATACTAATCCCTAAAATTCTTTTCTTTCCTTTCTAGTCCATCTCTTACCAAATGTAAAGAGACTTAAAGTGGATTCATTTTTGGTACCAAAGACCTTCCCCAGGAAGAGACGTCCCTTCTTATCATCCTGTGTGACTCCGCACACCCCCTCCTAATTCCTCCCTGACTCACCCCAGGCCTCACAACTCAAGGCTTCTCCGAAATTCCAAAGGCTCTGTTGCTGTGCTGCTCACCAGCACTTGGCACACGCCTCATCACTGATGCTGGGAGATCGATGATGCAATCAGTGTCTTGCCTCCCTGTATCCCCCGTCTGCGTCCAGGACCAGCATGACTGGATGTGAGGTCGATGGTGCTCTAAGGACACTGGGAGCCCTTGCTATTCCTGGAACCCCTCAGATCAGCAGGAAGACACTCAGTTTCTCAGAAATCAACAGCTTTATACATTTAATTCATTTTAGAATAGCTGTCTTCCACTGATTTATATTTACCCTTAAAACTGGTAGAAATCCCTAGCTTTGCTCTTTTCAAATAGCCAGCTGTTGGTTTTATTATTTAGACCCCATGCTCGTTTAAGGAAAAAAAAACGTGAAGCCTCACACCCTGGGATGTAACACATTTTTATCTGTGACTAATGCTATAATCAGAATCGGCATGATAGAGACTACCAGGCATGTGTGGCTGCCTCATGGCTCCTGCTAGGAAATGAAGCAGTATTCTCCAACAACCGGGGTGCTCACCACACCCCCAGTCCAGCCTTAGTCACCATCGAGTGCATGAC
>NW_011888908.1:2026610-2027178 GCF_000151845.1 Pteropus vampyrus | reverse complement strand
TAGAATAGCTGTCTTCCACTGATTTATATTTACCCTTAAAACTGGTAGAAATCCCTAGCTTTGCTCTTTTCAAATAGCCAGCTTTTGGTTTTATTATTTAGACCCCATGCTCGTTTAAGGAAAAAAAAATGTGAAGCCTCACACCCTGGGATGTAACACATTTTTATCTGTGACTAATGCTATAATCAGAGAATCGGCATGATAGAGACTACCAGGCATGTGTGGCTGCTTCATGGCTCCTGCTAGGAAATGAAGCAGTATTCTCCAACAACCGGGGTGCTCACCACACCCCCAGTCCAGCCTTAGTCACCATCGAGTGCATGACCCTTCCTCAGTGTTCCTGCCAGGAGCTTACCCTGAGTTAACTGCATCAAGCAATGTTCACCTGCTTTACGTGGATTTTTTTTTTTAATTAAGATACAATTCACATAACATTATATTAGTTTCAAGTATACAACATACTGATTCAATATTTGTATGTATTGCAAAAGGATCAACACAATAAGTCTAGTTAACATTCATCAACACATAGTCACAATTTTTTTCTTCTGATGAGAACTTTTAAAAC
>NW_011888908.1:2026250-2026560 GCF_000151845.1 Pteropus vampyrus | reverse complement strand
GTATTCTCCAACAACCGGGGTGCTCACCACACCCCCAGTCCAGCCTTAGTCACCATCGAGTGCATGACCCTTCCTCAGTGTTCCTGCCAGGAGCTCACCCTGAGTTAACCGCGTCAAGCAATGTTCACCTGCTTTACGTGGATTTTTTTTTTAATTGAGATACAATTCACATAACATTATATTAGTTTCAAGTATACCACATACTGATTCGATACTTGTATGTATTGCAAAAGGATCAACACAATAAGTCTAGTTAACATTCATCAACACATAGTCACAATTTTTTTCTTCTGATGAGAACTTTTAAAAC
>NW_011888908.1:2024329-2026200 GCF_000151845.1 Pteropus vampyrus | reverse complement strand
CGCCAGCGTCACCTGGCGTAGGGCCCCCACCAACTCTCAAACCCTCTTCTCTCCGTACCTGCGATCAGGTTACGGTTGAGCCATCCGAATCTCTTTAGAGACTGTTTATTGTTATTTTATGTTATAAATCAGCTCTCAGACGGCAAACCCATTTCCCTTCCCAAGTTCTCATGTTGCCTCTTCAGGGCTCAGAAAAGGAGGGCCCTAAAAATTCACCCGGCTCATGATTTGTGTGGCCGAGCGGTAAAGAATACGGGTTCTGGAGTTGCACAGGGATCGTGCTGCGAACCTATCTCGGCTGCTAACCAAATGTGTGACCTTGAACAAGTAGCCTCTCGTAGACTTGGTTTCTTCAAAATGCATGCCTTTGACATTATTGTGAAAAGTTGATCACAGTACATAGATCCGGTACGGTGCCTGGTACCTGATAAGTGGGTACTTGATAAATGACAGCTGTGGATGTTGGGTTATTATTATTGTTGCGACTTAGAGCTGGCCCTGACTGAATAAGTTTTGCTTCCAGAGGCTAAAGTAAATGCCCAAACCAGGAAGCTTAGATCTGCTTTTGCATTCCCAGTGCAAATCTGGGGCACTTCTTGCTGGAATTAAAAGCAGGAGCAAGCTGGGGAATGCAGGCTAATCCCCTAAACAAGGTGTACTTGATACGCCCCCTCAGCTGTGTCTCTGATCCTGCAACTCCGTAGGGCTGCAGGGGTGGGGGACTGGAACCTGTAACCTCCCCCGCGGTGCCTACTCACTGCATGTAGAGGCCGCCTGTACCCCACAGGGCTCACACCTCTTCTTCCCCAGCAAGGTGCATCCCTATCCTACGAGCCCGCCCACGCGGCTGTCCTCTGCCACGAGTCTCCTGAGTTTCCTCGGAAGGATGGTGTTAATGATTGATAATGCTTGGCGGATTACCCTCAAAGGGACATTTGCTTTTGAGCTCAGCACAAAGCCTAACTCGGCTCAGAAGAACAAACCTGTGGTTTGAGGCAGAATCTCCAAGTGTCTGGCTCCTAGTAGGTGCTCAATAAATATTTATTAAGTGATTAATGGAGGGAATTTCAGGCATGGTAGTGAACTGCCGAGGGGCATCCATCAGGCCTGGGGACTTTCCTGGGACCATTCCAATCACCCCACAGAGGGTGGTTTCCTGTTCCAGTTACTCAGAAGGTCAGCCCTTAGGAAGGGCACCAGACCAGTACTTCTGTAAGGGTTGAGCCCGACTCCAGACTGCTTCAGGAACTTTCTTACTCCACAGAGTTTTAGATCCATCAAAGCTTTGCTTCGGTGGATGGGTTCCCAGTGGGAGAGATAGAAAGCTCACCACTTAAGTCATTTAAGCACTGGCTGTCCAGGCCTGAAAAGCATGCCCTTGGGACTGATCCCGAAGTGACTGCGGATGAGTTAAATGGCTTAATAGATCCTGGCAGCTTCAGAAAGGACTAATGGCTCAGCGTTAACTGGGTACATGGAGTGATGAATCTCTGCAAAGCATTTCAGATTTGCCCGTTCAGCTGTCCCTGGCCTCAGAGCGTCACATCAGCCGCCCCCCCCCCCCAAACTGGTGCTGATTATTGATGAAGCATGAATGCGTGACATTTGCATCAGCCTTCACACTCTGCTCCTCTTGTTTGTCCCCTCAGCAAACATTTATTAAATACCTACTATGTGCCAGGCATTGCGCCGGGGGCTAGGGATAGATGACATCACTCTCCCTGTCCCCATGAACTTCTGTTCCGGAAGGCGATTAGAATCCATGAGACTGGTGCCTTGTTAGAGGCAGATCCCAGGAAGGAGCAGAGAAAGGAGGCACGGCTCTGCCTGGGGGGGCGGGTGGCAGTGAGGCTTCCCTGCTGCGTGGGGAC
>NW_011888908.1:2021810-2024279 GCF_000151845.1 Pteropus vampyrus | reverse complement strand
TTGTATGTATTGCAAAAGGATCAACACAATAAGTCTAGTTAACATTCATCAACACATAGTCACAATTTTTTTCTTCTGATGAGAACTTTTAAAACTTGCTCCCTTAGCAACTTTCAGATAGTCTCCACGCTGTACATTACATCCCCAGGGCTTATTTATTTGAAACTAGAAGTTCGTACCTTTGACGCCCTTCACCCATTTCACCCACCCACCCCTGCCCCCTTGCCTCTGGCAACCACCAATCTATTTTTCATATCTATGAGCTCAGAGTTTTTGTTTCGTTTCGTTTTGTTTTAGATCCCACATATGGGATCATATGGTATTTGTCTTTCTCTGACTTATTTCGTTTAGCATAATGCCCTCAAGGTCCATCTGTGTTGTCACAAATGGCAGGATTTCCTTCTTTTTTATGACTGAATAATATTCCATTATATGTATGTAAAACACCTTTTCTTCATCCCTTCATCCATCAGTGAACACGTAGCTTATCTCCCCGTCTTGGCAGCAGGGAAAATGTGGGTGTGGCCATCTTTTCAAGCTAGCGTTTTTGTTTCCTTCGGATAAATACCCAGAAGTAGAGTCGTTGGGTCATAAGGCGGTTCTATTTAAAATTTTTTGAGGAAGCTCCATACTGTTTTCCAGAGTGGCTGCACCAATTTGCAGTCCCACCAACAGTGCATGAGGATTTTCTTTTCTCTACATTCTTGCCAACACTTGTTATTTCTTGTCTTTTTGATGACGGCCATTGTGACAGGTGCGAGGTGACGTCTCATTGTGATTTTGATTTGCATTTCCCTAATGATTAGCGGTGTTGAGCACCTTTTCATATACCTGTTGGCCATCTGTATGTTTTCTTTCAGAAAATGTCTATTCTTTCATACCCTGCCTATTTTTTTAAATTGAATCGTTTGTGTTTTTGCTGCTAACTTGTGTTAGTTCTTTATATATTTTGGATGTTAAGCCCTTATCAGGTATGTGGTTTAGAACTGTTTTTCTCCTCATTCCATAGGTTGTCTTTTCACTTTGTTGGTGATTTCTTTTGCTGTGCAGAAGCTTTTTGTGCGTAGTCCTACTTGTTTATTTTTGCTTCTGCTTCCCGTGCTTTTAGTGTCAAATCTAAACAGTCGTCGCCGAGACCACTGTCATGGCGCTCACCGTCCATGTCGTTCTCGCCTGTCCTTAATCCTCTCACCAGGCCTGTGTAGTAAGTTGTATCATCGTCTCCATTTTAAAATGAGAAAACCTATGTTCTTTGAGGGAAAGTCACCTGCCCAAGGTCACAGAGTTTTACCCTGATACCTTTTAGAGTCTGCGCACCTGACCGCCATTGGCACTTTTGGTTGGCACCTGACCACTGTGTCAAACTGCCGTGTCACGGGGCCAGTGTCCTAAAGCAGCGAGAGCAGCAGCCGTGAGGCCACACTACGCCTCCCAGGAGAGCTAGTCGACATCCTAACAGCACTCATCGGGGACGTCGTGATGTGGAAAGTGAATTAAACACATCACAGTCAGTATGACTAGAATCCCATGGGTTAGGACACAGGTTCTGTTTTGATCCCTATTTTACTCATGAGGAAATTGTGGGTTTAAGTGACTCGGTTTGCCCAAGGTCGCCCAGTAGGTGGGTGGTGGAGATGAGATTCGAGCCCAGCTCTTTGATCCCTAAGTTGATTGCTCCCGAGAACCCGCTTTCCCACGAAGGCTCGGGCAGTGCCTCCTTGGCCTGCTTCGATCACCTCGATGAAGCTCACTTCTCCCAAAGCATCTTTTGCACCTGCTGCCCTGTCTGAAATCCCCGCTACCAGCCCTGCCTCTGCCAGGCTCCCACCCTGCAGGGCATCCCTCACTGGGCAGGGCTCGCTATTTATTTCCAACACCTGGCCTGGAGTGAGCCCTCGCAAAGTGAATGTGGCAGAGGGAAGGGGGAGCGGTTCTAGTCCCAGGGCGGGATAGGCCCCGCCTCTTCGCCCGGGCTGGCTGGTCCTCAGGGCACAGGGCGTCCGACTGCCTCCGCAGACAGAGAGGGCGGCCCACTGGCCCTGTCTACTGCAGGTTCTTCCCAGTCCCAGAAAAGGGCAAAAAGCCCACATTCCCAGAGAGGGTCCTGGAAACGAGCATGGTTACCCGCTTATCCGTATTTAGTCAAAGTCTCTTTCTCTCTCCTAGGACAGCAAATCATGAAAGGCGAGGCAGCATCATTAGATCCGTCCCTCACCCCCTCACCCCCAAATCCATCAAGCAGCCCCGCCACGCCCCCTCCCATAGGCAGATTTACTCCCAGACCTTCCTCCATGCATTATACACGAAAATCGGATCACACACTACATATGGCTCTGTAGCTCATCCTTCCCATTTAAACGCATTGGGCTTCTTTTCACTGGCGACTCACGTAGATCTGCTGTTATCTTTTGCAAGTAATTTCATTGCATTTCATCACGCGACATACCAGGCATAGCACATGACGCTACA
>NW_011888908.1:2015272-2021760 GCF_000151845.1 Pteropus vampyrus | reverse complement strand
GTGACATTTGCATCAGCCTTCACACTCTGCTCCTCTTGTTTGTCCCCTCAGCAAACATTTATTAAATACCTACTATGTGCCAGGCATTGCGCCGGGGGCTAGGGATAGATGACATCACTCTCCCTGTCCCCATGAACTTCTGTTCCGGAAGGCGATTAGAATCCATGAGACTGGTGCCTTGTTAGAGGCAGATCCCAGGAAGGAGCAGAGAAAGGAGGCACGGCTCTGCCTGGGGGGGCGGGTGGCAGTGAGGCTTCCCTGCTGCGTGGGGACTGGGGGACGGCGCCAGGCCTCCCAGGGAGGTGGGCAGGCAGGCCAGGGTCTCTGGGCAGAGGGAGCAGCTCGCTCAGAGAGCTGGAGGGAGGAAGGGAGTGGCGGGTGGAAAAGTGGGCAGGAGGGGTGTCTGCTGTGACCGCGTGTCGGTGCAGGCTTGGAGCACGGCTGTGATGTGCGCAGCTTTGCGTTGTGAAAAAGACACCCATAGTGCACGAACGCGTGTGAGCGGGGTGAGATCCCAAGCAGGGAAGCTCCTTTTCAGCGTCAGAAACGTGACCGGTGTTTCCAGCAGCGTTTAAATTCTCGCTGTTCTCTCCAGCAGCAGTGGGATAGTGGGTGGCTCACTGAACCTCTCCGAGCTCCGTCCTCGGAGTGAGGAACAAAATGGTAAGATGAGCATCCGAGACACTTCGGTTGCAAGTGACCGAAAGTCGTCTTGAACGGGCTCAGGCCAAAAGAAGGATTTATAGGAAATCTCATGAGGCAGGGAGTTCTCGGGGCAGCGAGACCCCTTGCTGCTGGGAGGCCGTCCCTCCGCCTCTCGCTGCCGTCGCCCCGGGAACCCTGGTGAACCCCTTTGGGTTGCCTTCCTCCACACGGCCACGGAAGCTTGGCCACGGCCGCTCCCCCATCTCAGATCTCACAGCTTCCCCACCCGAACGCTCGGCGTCTCTTCTTCTGGTTCCCGGGGGATGCATCCTGGGAATTTGCTGGGCCGGGCTGGAGCGGGGTACTCCTCCATCGACTAACGACGGGGACGAGGGGTCAGACACCGAGTTGGCTCAGTACGGTGGTGGCCCCTCCTCAGCCAGTTAAGCGTGAGCAGGGAGGCAGCAGCGGGAAAACGGGTGCGGTTCCCAGTTGAAACTCGGGGTCGTAGTGTAGAAAAGAGATTTCCTAAAGTATGGGGCAAGTCCCAGAAAAAGAGGGGAGATGCTGGGCCGATAAAACGTCATCCGCATCACAAAATACTTCGCAGATGTAAAACATCCTACAAATACAAGATACTGTTCACTCTATGGGGTTCATCTCCCTAGTTTCGGTGTATAGAATAGTTACTACCACATAGTAGGGGCTTCATAAAAAGTGGTATTGAGTTAGTGGGTGTCAGATATTGAGTTGGTGAATAAGTGGCAGGTGGCATACGTGCAGGGAGTCAGTGTCAGGGGTCAGGGCTAAAGCGGAAATCACACAGGACCATGTCACCCTTGAAACTTCCCCAGAGAGATGCCATGTTGAAAAATCACGTACCATTTTCCCTCCAAGCTGGAGCAGATCCCCGTTTGCTTTGGTTAGACACCAGACGAATCAGTTGGCTTTTATCGAAGAGTGACGATTTGTGAAAACCTGTGAAAACCTGCTTTAACATCAGAATGCCGTTCTGCCTGGCGAGACCCTCAGCAGGGAGGAGCGGATGCGCCTCTCCCAGCTTAGGCAGGCTCTCTCGGGATGTGGGCTCCCGGAGTGGAACGGCAGGTGGAATTACTTCCCTTATTTAAACTATTTTTCTCTTGCTGGGAATTGCTGAACCAATGTCGAAATTATGTCAACCAAATGGGTATTTAGTGGCATACTCTCACATTTATTTCTTTGTACGTTGTCTGGTGTTCATCTACTAGGATGTGCATTGGATGAGTTGGGAAGCTTGTCCGCCCTGTCCACTACACACCCCGCTGCCTAGAACCACGCTTGGCACGTAGTAGGCTCGCACTAACTGTGTGTTGAGGGAATGATATTGCACAGGGCGCCATGCTTGGTACTTAAGGAGTGAGATAAGGAGACGGTGAAACCGGCTTTTCTCCCGGGACATGGTCAGCCTAGTAAAGGAGGGAAGCTGCGAAACGCCTGGAAATACGTGAAAAGACGCAGGACCAAGCAGGAAGGGCTGACCGTCAGTGATTAATGGAGCGAAAGGTTCTGGTGGACGCTTCGGGCACCCCTCTCGAGGGAAAGCCCTCTTGCTTGTCTTTCCCTGTGAACTCCATCCGTTTGCTTCTCCTTTCATCCAGAGAGGTTTCCCCTTTCCTGCAGCCGGGAGGAAGTTCAAGTCCAAAGACTTACTTCAGATACATGCCAGTGCCTGGAGCCAGCTTCCTAGGGCCTCCTTGGCTCAGAGGTGCGCCTCGGACAGGGAGGGATTCTCAGCAGCGGCTGATGATCAGTTAATACCAAAGCTGATCTCAGGTTCCTCTTATCTGAGTTTGGGGAAACCTGACATTGTAAGACTGGTCATGACAATTAGATCTTGACCTGGTGACCTCATGGGGGAAAGGGTCTTACATTCCTCCCTCCCCCGTGGCCCACTCCTGCTTGGTGGGGTGGGCTGCCCCCACTGCTCATTTGAGTGTGTGACCCCTCATTCCAGAGCAGAGCAGGGCCAGCCCCAGCTCTGTTCTCATAAAACTGTTCATCCGAAGAGAGACTCCTTTTTCTGCTCTCACAGGCATGAGAGGCAAAGAGGGCCTCCCCCGCCTGTCTGACCTGCTCTGGCCTGGGAAGCGTTTCTCTGCAGGTGGCCTCAGACTCACGCCCTGATGGGGACCACGTCCCTGGGGTCTCCGGTGAGTGCCAGGCCAGCCAGGTGTTCAGTGCGCAGAGGGAAGCAGCTACCGGTTCCCCACTTACAGCCCATGTGGAGTACAAAATTTATCGCATTTTACTGCAGAAAAATTGGAAGGTATGCATAAATAATCACTGCGCACAGGACATACTCTTCCAGACTTAAAATTCACTGTGCATTTATTTATATACATGCAAAATGGGATCATATCATCATTTTGTAATCTGCTTTTTTCACTTTTACTATATCACGGACATCTCTCAATGTTAAGAAACACAGCTTCACTACTCTCATTTTTATGGCTATATACTATTGTACCGTACAATATTTATTAGCATCCTATCATTGGGCATTTAGTTGTTCGCCACTTTTTGCTATTACTTTAGGTGATGCTGTAATAAAGCCTTTTTGCATATATACTATCACACACTTATTTGATAATTTCCTTAAAAGAGGTTCCTAGAAGTAAGATTATAGAATCAAAGGGCAGACACATTTTAACGCTGGATTGATTCACGTCCTGCCGGCGAGGGTGTGAAGACCACCCACCGGCGGCACACGCACTCATTTCACCTCTACCGCTCTGAGAGAGCGTGTCTTATTTTAATTTTTGACCTCTGGAGATTTTTGGCCGTTTTTCGTATATTTACAGTCTCTTTAAATTTCTTTTTTTGGGGGATTGCTTGTTTGTGGGAGATTTTTTCATATAAAACAAAATGACTCCAATTACAAGTTCAGACAATTTGAAGCGTGTTAGTTTTATTAATTTTTGCCTTCTCTTTCCGATACACTTCCCCCTCTTCTGGATCTGACCTATGTTGTCCCCCTGGCTCCCTATCCCCTATTGCACGTTCAACCATCGGGTCCTGGTCCCCTGGCCTGTTCCTGCTGTGGCCTGTGGCTAGCATGACCCCTTTACCCCCAACTGCCCCAGGCACTGCTCAGGATGGGATTTAGTTCATATCTCAGTCTTATAAACAGCTGAGCACTGAGGGGTTAACAATGAATACAACACAGTTGCTGCTCTCTGGAGCGGAGCATGGAACAGGAGACGTGCCATACATCACCAACGCAAGGCGGACTCTGAGATGCGTGCTCACAGACGTGGACCGGGTCTGGAGGAGGACATAGTAATTTTAACTCTTGGATTTCAGGTAATTTCTTAAAGAAATTGAGGTTTCAGGAGAAAAGGTATTTTAGGCAGAACAAACAGTATAATATTCATAGCAACCACTTATCAAATAACCGCCACGTGTCAGGTTGACGTATGTTATTGCTAATTCTTCCAACGGCTACACAGGAAACGTATCATTCTCTCTGTTCACAGCTGAGGAAAGGAGGCCTAGCGAGAATGGACAGCCAGCCCGAGGCTGCTGGGCTGCGTCAGCATGGGGATTTGAACCCAGGTCTCTCAACATTTGCTTCGTGCACAAGCGATAGGGTAGAGAGTGTGCAGAGCTCAGGGTTATTGGGGGATCGTGGCTGGGGAGCGATGACTGGCATGCAGGGCAGAGCCGCAGAGAGCTGTGAACGAGCAGGCCAGTACCTATTATCCCTACTGTCCTACGGTCTCATTTCAGGCCTCACCTCCTCCAGGAAGCCTTCCCTGACTTCCTCTTCTTACCCAGATGTCCACTCTCATCCCCCCACTTGTAGACATGACCCTGCGCCCTCCTCTCCCACGGACTTATTCATCTATATGTGTTATCTACTCGTCAGTTTCTGTGGGACAGCAAGCTCCTTGGGGGTGGGGCCACCTGTGACTGCCTTTGCGTTCCCAGTTTGTGAGGGAGAGAAGGAAGGAGTCCGTGGGGCCCTGGGCATGGAGAAGAGAATGAACAGGTTCAAGGCAGCCCGGCGAGATTTGGCAACAGGCAGCGGGCCGAGGGCGAGGGTGAAGAGAGCTTCGAGCGTCGTCTCTGCCTTCTGGAGTGTAAGCTTTGTGAGCGCGGGGACCCCCCTCTGTCCCGTTTGCTTATGTGACCTGCTGCCTAGAAAGGCAGGTGGCACAGAGCAGGTTCGCAATGAATATTTATGGAATGAGTGTGTGAATAAACACATTTCTCAGCACGTACCTGACACACAGTCGGGACCCAAGAAATGTTGGCTTTTGTGACTTGTGGCGTGATGGCTATTACTGTAGAAAAGCAGAATGTTTCGGGCCAGGGCATGAACCTGAGAGTAGAGTGCCTGGGCTGCGATCCCGGCTCCGTCCCCACCTCACCTTTATGGTGCTGGGAGGAGCAGAGGACCGATCGTGTGAAGCCGCAGGTCCGTGCTGGGCAGAGGGAGGCCACCGCGTGTCGGCCGCCGTGATGATGGTACCCGGGGCTCACGCGTAGCCACACTCGGAGAAGGCACTCGGGGTTTTAGAGCAGATGTCAAATCACATCTCTCCCCTCTTCCACACTTGATGTTTCGTTTCTGCTTCTTTAAAAAATTGAACTAATAACACAGCATAACATTGACCATTCAGATGACATAAAATCAACCATTTTAAAGTAAACAATTCAGCGGCATTGAGTGCATTCACAATGTTATGCATGCAGCCTTCACCTCTATATAGTTTCAAAACATTTCCATCGCCTCAAAATCAACCCCTGTACCCAATAGTAATTACACCTCAGTCCTCTGGAAACCACTAATCTATTTTCTGTTTCTAGGAAGTTGCCTAGTCTGGATTTATGATATAGATGGAATTATAGGCCATATAATCTTTGTATCCAGCTTCTTTTACTTAGCGTGTTTCTGAAGCTCATCCACATTGTGGCATGTGTCGACTCTTTATTCCTTTTTATGCTGAATTATATTCCACTGTAAGGATATAACACATTTTGTTTATCCATGTATCCATTGATGGATATATGAATCTTTTCCACGTTTTGGCTATTGTGAGTAATGCTGCTATGAGCATTCGTGCAAAACTATCTGTTTGAGTCTCTGTTTTCAGTTCTTTGGTGTATATGTCTAGGGGTGGAATTGCTAGGTCATATGATAACTTCATACGGAGCTTTTTGAGGGGCTTCCAGACCGTTGAACGTGACTGCACCATTTTACATCCCCGACAGCAACGTCCCCACATCTTCACTAACACTTTTCTGTCTTTTTGAGTCTAGCCATCCCAGTGGGTGTGAAGTGGTATCGTTTTGCAGTTTCGATTTGCATTTCCCCAATGACTAATGACATCGAGCATCTTTTTATGTGCTGTATGTTGCTGAACCAGAGGCAGGACCTGGTTCGGTGGCCTCGTCTGAGGTTGTACTTCATAGGAAAATGCATCTGGAGAATGTGATTCTTCCTCTTGGTTTCCCCAGGGTGTGGCGTTTGCTCCCTGGGTCCTGTTTTACTTCCACGGGTGGCGGAGGAATTGGAGCCCACTTTCTTCCCTTAAACAGGGACACCAGTCCCTGACTCAGAGTGAGAGCAAATGAGAAAGGGGAGTAGCTAAGAATGCAGACTCTGAAACCAGATTACGAGTGTTCTAATCCTAGCTCTTACACCATCTACATGACCTTGGGCTAAATGAGTCAATGTCTCTGTGCCTCCATGTCTTGTCTGTTACTGAGTTTAATAATAGTAACTGCCTCAACAGGGTTGTTGTGAAGATTAGATGAGTTAATATATGAAAGCCAGCACTCAGGAAGCGTCTGCT
>NW_011888908.1:2010367-2013177 GCF_000151845.1 Pteropus vampyrus | reverse complement strand
CCATAGAGTCTTCCTCAATCTCAAATGCATAAAAGAAACTGCAAAACTGTGATTCTCTGGAGCATTTTAGATCTTGCTTCCTGGCAATTGTCATCAGTTTTGGCTCAAAGAAACTCTTACAAAAAAATCTCTACAGGTTTGGACGTTTCTGATGTCAGCGGGGATAAACCTTTCATCCAGCAGCAGGGCTAGATGCAGGCCCCGGGATCAAGGCTCTGGTGCACATCCTGGCTCTGGACTTGTAACTGTGTCCTCACCCGCGTGGAGCGGTGAAATGAAGGTGTTCTGTGGTCAGCAGGATGGCACGCAGGCTTTGATCGGCTTCGGGAGAATTTCAAGCAGGCTTTTTCAGTGACTGACCTGTGAGAGTCCAGGCCATGCACTTAACTCAATAATGCATGTAGACATCCTTCCTGAGACGAGAGCCCAAGGCAAGACGCTTCCTGGGCACGTCCAGGACAGGCTCAAGACACGCACAGGGCTCCCCACTCTGGGACTTCTAGAGCTTCTTCCTGGGAGTGTCTGCCTGATCTCCAGCTTGATAACTCAGGGGCAGGGGTTGCAAAGGCTAGAAACCAAGGTTTCTATTCCTCTACCAGGCCTCGCCTCTAACTACTTATTGATTTAGACAAGCGGGTTGTTCAGCCTCTTAGTCACAGCTCTCCTCATGCTGTCCATCAAGAATTACCAATAAGAGGCTACAGGCAGAAGCAGGGCAAAGGGACACCATCACCCAGGGTGGGGATTCAGGGAGGCCTGAAAGAGAGAAGACAGGGTCCCAGCTCAGTCCCTGTGCATGTCAGAGATTCTGAAGCTCTGACCCTGCACCCCCAAATCTGTGCCTCCTCCTTCACCTCTCTCCGACACGGTGGTCGCTGCCTTCCTCTCCTCTTTCTGACTGTGAGCGAATCCCTCGCTCTGTGACTTAACCAGGTTGCAGTGGGATGACATGACCTGATGTTGGGAGATTCCTGATATGATGCAATATCCAGTACACAGCGTCACCTGGGAGGCATCCTGGGTGAAAATATTTAACCTGAACCTCAACAAGACTTTTGGCCTGACTTCTAGTCTACAAGAAACCCAGAGATAGAGGAAAAGGTTAAAAGAGTGTCACAAAGAAAAAAAAAAAACAGACGTATTTAGAATTGGGGACATTCTTCAAGACAACTGGCCTACTTCCTGCAAGCACATTTGCTTCTTGAAAGTAAAAATAAAGGTGGAGGGCTATTCTAGATTAAAACAATATGAAGAGATAGGCCATGCATGATTCTTGCCTGGAATGTAGTTTTAAAAAACATCATTTGGCTAGGCAAAACCTAGAAATGACAACCATGCACATAACCGGTTGACTGGATATATGTATTATAATGAAATATCACACAGCAGAGAAACAGGATGTAGCACTGCATCACGTGCCATAAACGTTTCTAAAAAACATAACGCGAATTAAACTAACCAGACTCAAAAGAAAAAATGTATCGGGACATAGCTCTGAGAACATTTGACCTTGTTTAGGTGACGTTAGAGAAATCGTTAACATCCTCAGATGCGATGTGGTATTATGGTCATAGAAAAGAATGTTCTTTAAAAGAAACAGAAAAGAGAACATTCCTACTTTTGGAGATTTATACTGAAGCATCATGATACCAGCAAATGACTTTGAAATGGTTCTGCAGATAGAGAAATAGATGTAAAAAAAAAAAAATCAGCATGACGAGAAGTTTAGAACCGCTGAATATGGCTCATGGTGTGTGGATGTTCATGTCACTACATGTTTTTTACCTTTTTGTATTTTCGACATTTGTATAATGGAAAGGTAGGGAACACCTCCGCGGAGCTTCTGCAGTGGCAGGAGGTGGGAGAGGAATATTTGGCCCTTGACATCGGCATGTTGGTGGCCCTGCTTGTCTCTCTTCTCGCCCTCACGGCCCTGGGCAGTCCCCTCTGCCACCTCCATAAGGCGGGGTGGCCAGTGTGTGTTGATCTTTAAAATGTCCTTGAAAGGAGCTCTGTGAGCAGAAGAGACAGTATTTGTGATTACTTTTTTAAAAAAAATTAAGTAATGTATTGGAAGAACCCCAAATTTTGCTTAAGCTTTTAAGTTAAACTTACAACTCTCATTATTTTATTAATAAATGTAGCAAATTTTAACAATCACTCTTAAAGGGGATTTTCACACATTGTTAATTAAATCCCCTTATACATTTTAAATTGATTTATAAATTTAATATATTTTGTTTTCTTTATAAGTACTTCAAATACCTAACAATCAGAACATTGTGAAATTTTAAAAACAATTCTAATAAGTATAATAAATAAAACTTAAAAATACAGTGCATGTCAAGTTCTCATAAATATTCCAATATTGTTTACAAACCTAGTAAAATCACAAATCTAAACAATTACTCAATCACATACTTTAAATTGGAATCATGAGGCTGATAGATTAGATTCTTTAATGCCAACTCCTCTGAAACTTCGCCAACACCCAGAATGCCCAATAAACACAAATGGCTGCAAAACCTAGCAGAAAAGTATTAATATTTTATTTGAGCCCTTCCCAAGGTCAAAAGACACCTACTCACGGAGGAAACAGTGAAGCTGGATGCGGCAAGTTGTCTTTTCGGTCTCAGAGGACTGAGGTGACACAGCAAACAGATTGTACTGTGGGCGCAGGCTCCATTTCTCCCTCGTGACGCTCACAGCCGGGTTAAGCTGTGTGACAGGAGCTCCAGGCTGCAGAGGGGGTTGGAATCTCTATGGTCAAGCTGTCCCCTCACCACGCCTCTCATCGGCTCTGAGTCGTA
>NW_011888908.1:2004172-2008282 GCF_000151845.1 Pteropus vampyrus | reverse complement strand
CTCCCTGGCCAGGTTCTGTGTTTCTCAGCTCTCGGGCCACGTCAGGAATGTGAGGGCGGGACTGGGCCCCAGAGGCCATCGCGAGAGCAGCATCGTAGGTCCCGTTCTTGAGAGATGGCGAAGACCCCTAGCATCCTGCAGAAAATCCCAGAATATCGGAGGACACCACCGCCCAAGTCAGAGCAGAGGGGCAGAAGAGAAAAGGCAGCTTCCGGACAATAGAGACTTCTATTTACCCTTTCCACTGCCCTCCCCAAAGGATGACCTTTCCCTGGTCACTTCAAGCCAGAAGGAAATGGTGTCAGAGGGGCAGATCGAAGTTCTCTGTGTCAGCTTCCGTGCTGGTCCTTTTCAGGACATGGCCGAATTTTGTTTTTCTCTCTTGACTTTGCAAGACCGTCCTGGTATTCTAAAAGGCTGGGAGGATCGGCGTCTGTGGGATGGGGTGCCTTACGCACTTTCCTGGTCTTCGGTCACTTTTGCACACAGGTGAGGTTGCTTGGAGCAAAGGGCAGGTGAATGGGAAAATTCCTTTGTCCTCATAGTTCCTTTAGAAGCAATTGAGCAGGAAAAAAAAAATCCTTTAGTGCACAGAAGACTTGGCAAAATCCATTTTGATGTCACAAATGGACCGATCACCAGGTGATATTTAAGAGCGCAAAGGGCACTCAGGTCAACATTTATGGAGCATCTACTGTGCGCTTATCTCTCTGGGGCGTGCCAGACTAGGACTACCGAGATGCATAAGGACCCTTGTCTTCTGATGTACAAATAACTGATTGCAACACGATAGGTATGTGTCGTATAATAAAAAATATATGTTATTTGCACCCCCACTCCCCCTTCCTGGCACAAAGCTCCCACAACCCTTAGAATTTCCGGAGTGATGAGAGTGTCTTTTGTTATTCACAAAGAGACTCCACCGCACCTGAGTTTATGCTAATGAGGTGTCACAGGATGAGCGCTTAGTTTGGGAGAAAGGGCCCGGCCATCCTAGAGGGCTGAAATTTTCAACCACCCCCAGCGCAGGAAGAGGGGCTGTGGATTGAGCTCAATCACCAGTGGCCAATGATTTAATCAATCCCGCTTACGTAATAAAACTGCCATAAAAGCCCCTAAACTCTGCGTTTTGGACCCTCCGGAGTGTAAACACATTGGGTGCTGTGTCTGGAGTGTCTGGAGAGGGCCTGGAAACTGGCTGTCACCTCCGCTTGTCCCCTCCTGCCTTGTGTATCTCTTCATCTGACTGTTCGTTGGTGTCCTTCATAATAAACAGTAGTGTTTGCCTGAGTTCCGAGTTGTTCTAAAGACTTATCAAACCTGAGGCGGGGGTTGTTGGAACCCCTTAATTTGTAGTCAGTCTGGCAGATGTGTTGGTAGCCTGGAGCCCCCATTTGCAGGTGGCCTCTAAAGTGGGGGCAGCCTTGTGGACTACGCCCTTCACCTGCTCGGGCCGTGCCCACTCTGAGTGGTGTCGGAACCGGACTGAACCGTAGGACACCCAGTTGGTGTCGGAGATGGAGGGTTGTGAAAACCAGCAGTCGCGTGAACAAGGACTCTGCTGTCAGCACCGCCACCGTCACGTGGCAGAACCACACGGAAGGGCCTTTTCTGTAGGTCAAAGACAGTTGAGTAGCGGCAGGTTCATGTGATTCAACCCGTGGACGGAAATGAAGCCACACACCAAACCTGACGAGCTCGGGGGAGGCCCACATGGTGGCCTGTCAGACTCCGAGGCGGAAAGGATGGGCCGGACGTAAAAATCCCTAACTGGAAGCCAGTCGTGGGGGATCGTCACCTCCTAGGCCTGCAGCTGCCTTGACAAAGGTCAGTCTTTGCCGTGAGTGAGCCTGGCTGTTGTCTTTGTGGATCTGAGACAGCATGCCTTTGAAAGGTCGGAGAGATCTCCTTGTGCAGACCCCTCTGGGGACACACACCGCAGGTGAGCTTGAGATCAGAGCAGCCGGCATCATCTAGTCCCCTGCACACCAGCTCTCTGTGCGGTAAATGTTGATTGTTTACTACCCTGTAACCACCCGTGTAAAAGGAGTATGTGCCTCTCCATTTTACTTCCCGTCCAATCCCAGAGATTTCCCCTGTAGCCTGTCGCCTCCCCTAACCTACCACCAATGAATTTCTGCGACCTTCTTAGGTGTCCTTTTCCCCTAATGTATAAAAGAAGCTGCAAAACTGCTGTTCTGTGGAGTGTTAACTCGACCCGCTGAGATTTTGTTTCCCAGCAATTGTCAGTTTGGCTCAAATAAACTCACCGAAGTTCCCTGCAGGTCGGGACGTTTCTAAGGTCGCCAAACCTAATGCCATCGCTTCACCATGTGCCGTCTGGTGCAGACCCGGTGCTGAGGGCGCTGTACTTCTCACAGCCCTCACAGCCTCGAGAGCGGCGCTACTGTTCCCAGCTTCCCCGTAAGGAGACCGAGATTAGCAGAGGTCAAGAGAAAGGCCCAGGCTAGGGCTGGCGAGGGGCCGGACTGGATTTGAGCCCAGGCGGTGACAGGGAAATGCGTTGGTTTCCCATGTCTGCCGAAGCTGGGTGTCACAGACTGAGTGGCTGAAATGATAGAAATTCATTCTCTCGAAGTTCTAGCGCTAAAAACCCAAAGTCAAGGTCTTGACGGTGCTGATTGCTTTTTGGAGGCTCTGAGGGAGAATCTGGCCCCTGCCTCTTCCTAGCCATGTCCTCGCAGGCAAGCGATGGCGTGCCTTGGCTTGTATCTGCGTCACTCCAGCCTCTGCCTCTGTCATCGCGTGGACTCTCTCCCTGCGGTTCCTTTCTCTTAGAACAATGCCAGGGATCGGCTTTAGGGCCCACCCCAATCCAGTATAACCTCATCATGGTTACAGCTGCAGAGACGCTTTTTCCAAAATGGTCCTACTTACAGGAACTGGGGGTTATGACGTCATCACTTTGGGGGGACACGATTTGAGGGACCTACAGTGCTGAGCTCTTAAGTGGGAATCCACACCTGTCAGATGCTGTGCGCCGTTGACACACTTGTGTGCCCATGTGGGGGCCGGGACCTCCACCTGCCCATTGGCCTCCTGGACCATGCAGGCCCTACACAGAGCTGGGCTGGATGGGAGGATCACACACCTGCAGGCAGAGGCCGATGGAGGAGCCAGGCTCGGGCAGCTCTGCTGTGGGGGAGGGCAGGCCAGCCGGTGGCGTCCAGGTGGACCACCCAGGATGTGTGGGCAAGGCAAGGGGGCGTTTGTCATGGCTCCTATGAACATACATCCCTGCCTACATCATGGCTTAAATCACCTTGACAGGAAAAACCTGAAACTTAAAATTCTGGGCTGAAGATGCTTTGTTTTCCTTGCTAATCAGTGCTCTTGCTTTTGGCTAGTGGTTAGAAGGGTTTTAAAAATTACAGCAAAAAGGCTTGTGAGAAGCTTCTGGAAGACATGGTGTCAGTTGTCTACAGAAGTGGAGCAAGGGAAAGGAGAAATAATCACTCGGCCAGGAGGATTCTGGACTAGCGGCTGCACCTTCTCAGCGCTTTCGTGAAGAGCTCGTCATGAAACTGTGTCAAGTGCAGTCAAATACTTATTGTAATGTAGGAACTATGAGCCCCAGGATGAGGCATAATTAATAGTCCCGAGGACAGTGGCCACACACGGCTCTGTCTGGACATTTCCGAGAGCCGGGAGTGCCGTGAGGGCCGTCTGGACCCAGGGACCTGCCCGGAGCAATTCTCGGCCAGCAGTGCGTTCAGTGCTCGAAGGACCAGATAGGAACCTGTCCCACTGAGCAGATGCACGGAAGCTGGCTGCGTCCCATCTTTTCGGCACATGGCAGCGGTTCATTTGAACCAACACAAATCCATCTGGCGATACCGAAACGCCTCCCGCTCTCCCGCAGGGTTCCTGCGAAGCGAAGCCTGCACGTTTAATCGATGCTCGCTTCTGGGGCCAACAAAATTGCCAAAGGGCAAGTTTCCAGGTTTCACGCGGGGAGAGATTCTCCTTTGGTCGCTTTACCAGTGGATTCAGTCACTGGAACCCGTGTGTCAGCGAGAGCTCCCTGTGCTATCTGCCAGCGCTGCCCGTCACCTTTGAGCCTCAGCCCCAGGACTGGCCACGCAGACT
>NW_011888908.1:1999743-2002897 GCF_000151845.1 Pteropus vampyrus | reverse complement strand
CCTGCTGACTGACCCATCACAGCCTTGTTCTTTCCACTGCTCTCTTTAATCAGACACAGGCAATAGATTTGGCATGGAAAGAGCTGCCCTGCCCCACCCCCCTGACCCCCACTGATTTTATATTTAGTTGGAGGCAAAAGCAAATATCCAAGGTTCAGCAATTTAGAAGTATTTCTGCCAGTTAGAAAAGAAAACTTTGAAAAAGACATTTGCCTTTTTTTTTTTTTTTTTAACTTGGAGAAAATTTGAAAGGTATAGCCTTTCAAGGAAATAGGATACTTAAAAAAAGAAAAGAAAGAAGAAACCCAGGCTGGCTTTATGCAGTTCAGTCCTGTCAAGCTAATCTAATCTTTTGTGACAGAGCAGCAGACCTGGCAGATCAAGGGAGAAAACAATCGTTGGAATTTACCTTCGCTGGCTTCAGAATTTTTGATTCCTGGGTCCCATTCAATAAGATTATCATTAAATTGGCTGAAAGGTTAGAGAGAGGGGAGAGAGAGAGAAGAGATAGGAGAGGAAAGACAAACTCTTCTAGCCGGTTCTAGCCAGGGGACAGAAGTGGTCCCCTTAGGGGGTCAGCCTGGAGCCCAGTGGCCCTGAACAGTCGCGTGAATGGGCCAGATGACAGCAAAGAGAATATATTCAAAGTCAGCATTAATGTCAAGGTGGGGGTCGTGGGGCGGGGGGGTTGTGGATGAATAAGCAGTAACCTTGGCAATTACTTAAGTGAGCAACCCTAGCACACAGGCTTGACCAGAAGGCAGTTCGCGTTTGGGGAAATCATCGCTGCAGCGTGACACCAAGGCCGTGATGCTGGGACGAAGAAGCACCTCCGGAGTCCCGGAGTCCGAAACTTGCCTTTACGGTGTCCCCATCCAAACCCTACAGCCAGGGAATTTGGACAGTGTTCAAGGGAGAGCCACAGATATAATTAAACTAGGCTGGGACGTGGGAAGTGAAGATTTTTACCGAAAAAAAAAAATGGGTTTATTGAACTCAGAGATGGACAACCTTCCAAGGGTAGTAACAAACAAAAATAGAAATAGGTTTTAAATTACAACACATGAGAATAAAATTAAATGTAAGGACGACTTCCCTTAGTCTTGAGATGGATAAACGGGTGGTTAAAGCAGAACAGACTTCTCTGGGGTGGTTCTCGGGCTAACTCGGAGGCAGACCGGATGGCTTCTGAAATGCCTCTCCACCCACACTGTTACGAGACTACTTCAAAGCACGCCTTCAAATCCAAAAATGAAGAGGCAGCCAGTACCGCCATCGTTTTAGTGGCCTCAGGCTTGGTTATCATCTACAAAGAGAAATTCAGACACAGCAGGAAGCTACTCCCTATAAAGATGGGCGATGGGGACCCGAGTGGTGAGCCGGGACCGTCCTGTGTGTGGACACAGGGTGGATTCGGTCTGCGGCGCAAACTTCTTTCCATTTTCCCTCTTTTGGTGTAAACGGACTTCTTTCCATTTTGGTGTAAATGGACTTCTTTCCATTTTCCCTCTTTTAGTGTAAACGAGCCCCTGGAAAGGATCTGATCTCAAGTGGTGACCCTAGAATGTTGGCGTACAGCACCCTAGGCTGTTCGTGTCTGCTCCTGGGCACTGTCCCACTCAAACCCTTTTTTTTTTTAACTAAGGCATGATACGGCGTGGAGGAAAACAGCACAGGATGATTCCCCCTACGACATAGCTGATAACTAATAAGCACACACTCAGTGGCACGTAAGTTAATTCTTTAAATTTAATCAGTACTTTATAAAATTTCCCAATTAATTAGTAAAAGATGGCTTATTTTAATAGCCTTAAACATTGGTCGTTATTTAAACAAGACATTCTAAAAAAAAAAAAAGCAATCACATGATAGTTCATAGTAATTTACAGGTGGATGGTATGCATTTAGGTACAGAGGTAGAAGTTCACTTTTACACTGTTTCACTAGGACACATTTACCAAATTCAAGGCACGAAATAGTTTGCTTTACAAAAAAATACTGTAAAAATGTCATCTGCTGTTCTACAATGTGAATAAAATTTTCAAAAGAATCTTTACACCTTCCACACTACTCCATAGTATAACATTTCCCCCCTCACTAATCATAGTTGGCACAAAAATGGGGACTTGCCCATTTTTAGAAACTCTTTCTTTATAGAGCTGCTACGTATTCTAGATAAAAGTCCATCCAAGGAAATGAAACACAGCAACTTCCTGAGGAAAGGGCACTTTCTGTATGCAGCAAAATTCACAGGTAGAAAAGGTATGATCTTTTTTGGATAAGTAGGTCTCCAGAGTAATATATACTTAAGGAAAGATTTCAGAGATGAAACTTAAAATTCGGCTAATACTTCAGTCGTTACGACTTTAAGAGACCTGATCACCTTTACTGTAACAATCAAACATCATTTAGTTCAAACTGGTGGAGATTTCAAAATTCCTTTTTGAAAGAGCCGTACACACAAACACCACGAAAAAGCCACATCGGCTTGCAAAGCTGAAACTTAAGACAACATGAGAAAATACAGCCCTGTCAGTCCTTGAAGTTGCAAGGGTGTCAAATGGCTAGTTTAATGACAAGAATTAATCAATTCTATGGGAATTAAGAAAAACCACGCACATGAAACACACTGTAGTTATCATCTCTAGACTTTCTGCTCATTAAAAAAAAAATAATAATGGTAGCCTGGAGATGTCACACAGTGCTTGTCTAAAAGACATGACCGATTCTAGGGTTCTGCCTGAAAAGGACCCCACTGGTGACAACTTGAGCTCACTTCTGCTGATCACATTTTCCAAGCACTCAATAGCTGGTTAATTTAAACTTTATTATTATTATTATTATTTTTAAGTTGATTAAAAAAAGAAGTCCACACGGATTTAGAATCCAGAGAATGTCAGTAACATGGATCGGACTGAAACGTCTCGATCGTCTTCTGAGAGAGATGACGTCCCGTCCGGAAAAGATGTCTCAGATGCCGTTTTTCGCCTCGTTGTTGTTTGTGGCTTGTTTCCGCTGGGCGATGAAGGGGTACATGCACTTGTCCGCTCCCAGGAACCGGTACATGCACACGACCGCTTCGAAAGGGAGGATGCTGGAAAGCAAAGCCACAGTCGTTAGCGAACGGGAGACGTTCGGTCGTGGGGGCGGATGC
>NW_011888908.1:1975929-1999693 GCF_000151845.1 Pteropus vampyrus | reverse complement strand
GATTCTAGGGTTCTGCCTGAAAAGGACCCCACTGGTGACAACTTGAGCTCACTTCTGCTGATCACATTTTCCAAGCACTCAATAGCTGGTTAATTTAAACTTTATTATTATTATTATTATTTTTAAGTTGATTAAAAAAAGAAGTCCACACGGATTTAGAATCCAGAGAATGTCAGTAACATGGATCGGACTGAAACGTCTCGATCGTCTTCTGAGAGAGATGACGTCCCGTCCGGAAAAGATGTCTCAGATGCCGTTTTTCGCCTCGTTGTTGTTTGTGGCTTGTTTCCGCTGGGCGATGAAGGGGTACATGCACTTGTCCGCTCCCAGGAACCGGTACATGCACACGACCGCTTCGAAAGGGAGGATGCTGGAAAGCAAAGCCACAGTCGTTAGCGAACGGGAGACGTTCGGTCGTGGGGGCGGATGCAGACAGACCCGACCCACCAGGGACCCCTCTGGCTACCTCTTCATGAAAGTCACGATGTACATGAGGCGGGGGGTGCAGATCATGGGCTGGTCCGTGAGGATGGCTTTCATGGCCTGCTTCACACAGTAATCAGGCTTCAGAGGGGGCAGAAAAGGCTCGATTTCTTTCCTGAAAGTTATGTATGTAAAAGATGCAATTATGAATGAACACGAAACAGGGAAGACCAGAAATACATATTGGAACGTTAACAGTGACGTTATCTGAATGACAAGATGTTGGGTCCATTGGGTTTACTTCTTTGTGCTATTCTGTATTTTCCAAATTTTTCTCTGAACTCATATTATTTGCAAAGTCTAGAAAACAAGTTACTTTTCTTTTTAAAAAAAAGCAAAATTGGTCTGCTTTTCTGTAAAGTGAGCTGTTTTTAAAATGCCTTAAAAAGTATTTCAAATTATTTCTCTATTTTTCTCTTTCAACAGAAGGAGAGGGTGTTTGGCATTACAAACACTATAAACCCAAACAAGATGCCGACTTTTAGCATTAAGTATAGTTCAAATGACGTTGTGTAAACAGTGATGTCACCTCCCTGAGGGAAATAAAAGTCTGCTATATGCCTTCCTGGATGCCTGAATAGGGAAAGCCAAGGTATTTTCTCTACGGGTCTCTGCGGTGAAGCGCATTGGGACATCCTACCTTCAGCAGAATTCAGTAAGTTACACGTTGAAATAGCCTAATAATAATTCCCATCCTGACGGCGTCAGCCTAAGATTGGAAGTGACTCAAATCACCCTCCACCTACCTCGGGCTCAGTCAGGTTCATCTTCCTCTGCCTTTCAAACTCATCCAAGCAAAGATCTCAAAGTCAGCATGTCTTTGCAAGGACCCTCTTAATGATTCATGGCTTTGTTTATTCTGCTGAGCTCAAGTCATATGTGACTTGACATTTATGTTCCCATATGCCTCCTTTCAAAGTGGGTGGGTATTTTATTTCATTTCTAGTAAATCTAAACGTTTCTTCTCGTTCTGTCAGAGTGAATCTAACTACATACACTCTGCAGAAAAAGGAAGCTCCCGAGTCTGAACTGTAATATTCCAGGGTCATTTTAGAAGGCCATTACTCTTCTGTGACAGTGACATTGTTTCGTGTCCACGTCTAAAGTCGCATTTATTTACTAACACTAACGTTAAAGAAATAAATTATCTTCTAAACAAGTGTCTTCTGAGGAAAATCCTGGGTATTCATGTTTTCTCCTTGAGGGCGCGGAGAAGCCGTGATTTATCGGACGCCTCCAGACTGACTTCTGCGAGCTGACACCACGGTGGCGTGAGACCCTCGCTCGTTACTCTTAGCCACCTCAATGTCACGAACCCTGACCAATGAAAACTACAGGTTAACTGTCAGATGATACTCGAAGTACAACAAGGCTGCCTACGTCTGAAGATCTAATCTACTTCCACGTATTCTCCCGATATGGAAAGATGATTTTAAAAAGAGCTTTTTATTCATAATAAGACCGGTTCTCACGGACCTGATCCGGCAGCCTCTGAACATGCCAGTGTCCACCAGGTAAGGGCAAACCAACGTCGTTTTAATTCCATCCTTTTCGGCGGCCTTTAACTCGTGGCTCAGGGATTCATGGAAACCCACCACTCCGAATTTACTGGCGCAGTAATCCTGGGTCAGGGAGAGAGGAGGGCGTCAGCACTGAGCGTGCGCAGAGATCCCGCTCCAAACCCAAGCTTCTTCCCCGCCCAGGACTCTGCTTACAGGTTTGCTACAAAAGGTTACAGGTGACTAAGCAAAGAAAAGGAAAACATTTTAAAAGACAGATATCTGATGTGGTTCAGTGCAGAACTAATATTTTCAAAGCAACAGCAGAAACAAATGAACACTTTATTTGCCACATCAATGAAGTATCGTATTACTTTGGGGAAGTTACCAGGAGTCTAGGAAAGCTCACAAGCTGGAGTTAAAAACGGAGAGAGGTTCACTTTGAAGTGTCTGGAAAATTTACAAACAGACTCTTGTTCAGTAAAGGAGACTGAAGAACCAGTTTGTTTAAATTAATGCTGGGAGAACTGAGGCAAGTCTCGCTTGGGCTGTAAGTTGTTATGATCCGCTTTTCTTTTTAGGGTGAAGTACGAATGAAAATGATAACTGTACCTTGTAAACTTAAACCAGAATGTAACTTAAGGACACACGGTACAGAAAGTAAGTTCTTCTCCACCCCCCGGCTTTGACTCCAAGAATGGCAGCGTAGACTGTGGGAGCCATCTATTCTGTGTCCCTTTGCATATTTGCACGGGACGATGCTTCAGTTTTACGCCACAGGCAGCCACAGGAGTAACAGCACAGGACAGTATACAAACACACGCTTTATAATTTGAATATTGTGAAGACGACGGTTTAAGGCCACACTTACAGTGTGGGACACCTCACATCTGCCATAACCATGTCATCTGATGAGCTAAAACGAGATTGCTCACTTCTGGCCAGCTGACCAAAACAGAAGGTCAACCTTCGACCTCATTTATCTGTTTCCCTGGCACTGCTATGCCCTTCATGGCATTGCTCTTGACCTTGTCCGTCCCCACCGTCATCAAGCAAAACTGGTAATGAAAACAGGGCGTCCTGAGGCCCGGCCCGCCACCCTCTCTTACTGCTGCTGTCTGGACAACTAGGACAGGTGACTTTATGGCAGCAGATGTAGAGTTGGCCGTGGGTGACTGCGGATCACCCCTCCAATGGCACACAGGTAGAGAGAGGGCTTTCACGAATGCACGGGCAGCGGGCAATCTTTTTAGGGTTTTGGTGTATTCGTTACGAGATACGGCAACTGAATGAAGGAAATGCTTCCCACGTGACAAACCTCCACTCCAGCGGTACTGAACAGTCCCAAGGAACTCGCGACCGTCACGATGTGACCGTGATTAATCTCCAGCATCGTAGGAAGAAAAGCCTTCGTGGTCTGAAAAAGTGAGATGCAAAGCTTCAGAACTGACGTCACGCGCTTCCTCCGAAACCCAACCGAGGATCGCAAAACAAAGTTTTATCCATGGAATGTTCTAGTTCCCAAGTTTTTAAAAAAGTGCTTAACAGTTATCGAAAAGAGAAGACCCTTCACACGTCTGGTTAACTTCGCACCATGTCATTGGCATCGCGGGCCTATCACAAGCCGTGACCGACAAGCCTGTAACACAAGGCCCTTTGAGGGCACCGTCCCGAAGAAAGGAAAGTCAGCAGGATGAGGCTCTTCACCGCCTTTCAAGTGATAGTTATTTGCTAACCTAGATGACTCCCAGGTCAGAGGCTTTTTATGCTCGCGACACCTGAGCACAGCTACCTCACGGTCTGTGAGGGACCGCCAGCCAGCCTACCCTCCAACAGGTGCTTTGTATTAATGTTTACCTAGGAGCTATAACCGGTGATAAACCCATGAACAAAGAGATGTTCCAGCATCATTGCCAGCATCCGAAGCTTTGTCACCAAAGTGTACTAACAGGAAGTAAAAAGTATTTTAGTATGTGAGAAAAAAAAAAAAAACGGGGTAAAAGTACAGAGTCATTTTAATGAAAACTGTGTCCATGCACTGACAAAAATTTCCGAATGACCACACTGCACCATGGCGCATGCTGGGGAGTGACTTTCCCACGGAGGCAGGTGACTGGCCTCTCAGCGAGCCAGGGCATGTGGCAGTTCCAAGGCAGTGGGCTCAGAGGTGGCACGGATTTCTTATTCACTCGGTTCTTGTCTCCCTCTCGCTCTCCTGCCTTCAAGATGCAAGGCTGTATTTTTTTTTTAAAAATTACCTCGAATTGCTCGAGATGATCTATGAACTCCTCTACCAGGCTCCCAACAGTTTTATAACCTGCTTCTTAAAAGAAAGCAGCAAAGAGCAGCCTGTCTCTGCTGAGTTATAGCCCGCTGCCAACACAGCTTCCCGTGATTTATGGAGTCAGAAAACCCAAACACTACACAATGGACTTAAAGAGCTGAATTCCCCTCTCGGAGGATTTCCTGGCTAAGGGATCCCTGAATTTTTGCATAAATATCTAATTTGCCGTGATAACTTTTGCATGTACAAGATCAGAAACAGGTATTCCATCAATTCTGAAGTATTTCCACGTTGCAGTCCATGCTGCGTACACTCGCCGGATGAACTTGGTGACGTGTCCTAAGGTCTTCTCCAGTCTGACTCCTGACAATAACAGGATATCCCTCACCCCCCAACTCAGGCCCCGTCGGGGCCCCCTCGCTGCTGTCACCCATGTCACGCTTATTCTCACCTGTAAGGTTTTACCCATGAACTCTTCTCCGACAGTCTACCCCCGCAGCCCTCCTATGTAATTCAGAGTGTACTATTCATCACACATTTACACAGCCTCTTATGCTTTTCAAAGCGCGTATGTCACCAGAGTTTCCCAGTACCTCTCTGCGGAAGGCAGTTAGGGCGTTAAGCCTTTATCTAACATCCTATTCACCTTGACTCTGTCCATATTTCCTTAAGACATACAGTTGGTACCATTCACTGTAACATATAATTATTTCATGGTATTTTGATTCTGATTGTTTTAATCGGTCTGGCTGCCCCAGACTGAACTGGAAGATACGGATGTTTTCGGCTAGCAAGGGGAACAGCTGTGACGGGCACGGCGAAGAGAGAGTGATCGGCACTTCAAACGTACTTTGCGGGCCTGGCGCACTGCAGGACGTGTGACAGATAAACGCTTCCGCTTGCTTTTATTTCTTTGTACTAGTGAGTGGGGTGGTCGGGGTAATTATGATAGCGATTATGATTCCGGTCTGCTTCATAGCCAAAAAGGCAAGCTGTGGTACTTTAGGTCATTATAGGATCTTGCTTTTAGGCTCTGTAGCTTATCTATGGCCATTATAGCAAAGAATTACAATAAAGTAACACCACAAAGAAGCTTATGTATTCCAATATAAACTAGAAAACCTATCCTTAAAAAAAAAAGTCTATGTCTTTTTAAAAAGTATCTGGTTCTGATGAATTGTTTCCAGGGTAACTAAAAAGTATAAAATTTATTCTTGATGTTATCCAGAAATCATTTCTAAGTATCAAAAGTTTGCCTAATTTTGGAATACAAGGATAGATTCAGTATGGGGGAACCTATTTTTCAGGTCTTAAGTATAAGAACTCAATATTAAATCCCAAGAAATTACACACAGTATAAACTGCCAGTAAGAATTTGCTGCTTGGTGACCTGACCAATCTGAACGGCTGACTAGGACTGTTCACACGGGCGGCGTCCCCTCCATGTCCAGCTGGCGGCTGGCCCTGACTAGGAACGCA
This sequence comes from Pteropus vampyrus, assembly GCF_000151845.1. Classification (NCBI taxonomy): domain Eukaryota; kingdom Metazoa; phylum Chordata; class Mammalia; order Chiroptera; family Pteropodidae; genus Pteropus; species Pteropus vampyrus. The sequence continues at coordinate 1,993,948 of NW_011888908.1, read as the reverse complement.
CAGACACCGAGTGGGCTGGCTCCAATGACCTCCCGGTATTCATGTGCCACGCCGTCGCCCGCAGGTGTTAAATGACTCACCCAGATCCCGGCACCACATAAAAGTGGGTGATAGAAGATTAACAAGTCCCTAACAGTTTTTTAAGTTTAATTTGTTGCGAGGTTCTGAAACTAACGAGGTTGGTCTGGTGGTATTAACTTGTTCCTGCAACAAGTGTTTCTTGAACGCCTGGCGCGTGCGGGGGACTGCACGACGACCTGGCCAAACAGTGACAGATGAAATGACAGCAGGTCCCACTCGTCCCTACGCAGAACTGACACTCACCAGCACTTCACTGTGTTACACTGGAACATCCGACATGAAACGGTTCTAGTTTATCTTTCGCAAAAGCAGAATATTGTGGCCACATATTCTAAAATAAAATGGGATTTGGGCTTCTTCCCCCTGCCCCCTGCCCCCCCCCACAAGTAATGTGGAGAGACATTCAAGCTACTGGTTTTACATTTAAAGGAAAAAATGAAAAGAAAAAGAGAAAAGAATCCAAATAGGGCTAAGTAACTAAAATCTTTTCCAACTATGGGTTATAAACATATTTTTCAGGGAAAAACGCTTCATTTTAAGTAGCTAGTAAAGTGTGACATAGGTTTGTTTGTTTTAACGTGAAGCTTTTTTTTTTTTGAGAGGGATGAGTTAGCTACAAAAAAAAAAAAAGGTAATGTCAGGTCAATGTTTTGTTTAAAATGCATGATTTCTTACCTCATCTGGGACAAATTTGGCCTCTGTATGAACGAGAGCCAATGTGTCACTGTGTTTGCTCCGTTCCAAGACAAAGGTCTATATTCTTTACTCAGGAAGGCTCACCAACTCTGGGTCTAATACTACGCCTGTGACAAAAACCACAAACGAAGCTGGGAAAACCAAGCACCGAGGAAACCAGGAGGGGACGGAAGGCCCAGGGCCACGGCAGGCCGGGAACCCAGCCCGCCTGTCTTCCAAAGCTCGCGTCACACACCTGCTCAGCTCCTACCGCGTCCCGGGCAAGGGCCAGCCTGGGACGAGAGTCATCGGGGCCATGCAGGCTTCCGTTCAAACCTGAGTTTTCGGGGTTCACGCTGGAGCCCGATCCACGTGACTGAGCACTAAGGCTGCTAGTCATTTCCTTTGCTGCCTGAATGGAGGTGACCAATTACTGCTCGTGCATTATTTCCACAACCAGACTCCTGCCTTATGTCAGGAGCACGTTACCAAATAAACTTTGATCGGCACTAATTCTATCCCTTACTTTACAAGAAAAACGCTATAAATGGGTGGCTAGAAAGCATCACACTTTTAGGAATTTTCCCAAGTAACCTGACTAGTTTTCTTTTCTAATTACGCTTGCCCTCGACAGTCTGGTAGATGACATCTGAGATAGCACAGCATATTCCGTCCTTGACACAGTCTGACAGCACAAAGAAGTCTGGCACTTCGCAATGAATTATTAATGTGCACAAATATTGCAGCGTGGATGAGATGGGGACCAGCGAAAGGTGAAGTGCTAGTTGCCATGACACCAGTCAGTTCACGCTAAGGTTCGTCGTGATCTTTAACTTCGTCTCAAAGAGTCGCTAGAGGAACATAAACGGCAAACCTGCAGCTCACGCCCAAACGGATTAAGTGTAAATTCGCGCGCCCGCTGCCGAACGAACGCTGGGGCCGCTGTGTTTTCTCCGCGTGAAGGACGGATCACCTGGGGCAGGAGTCGGCACCTGGTGAAGGGATCGCTAAAGGAAGTTTGGAGTTAGTTGGTGCCAAGGGCGGTTAGCGAGGTCGGCGAGACGCTTAACCTAAGTCGGAGAACGGCCCTCCATGGGTACGTCCGCTTACTGTCTGCGAACAGAGGACATCCCGTTCCTCATGAGAAAATATGGAAAATATGGTTGACTCTTGATCTCAGAGTCTCAAAGTCAGCAACCGATACACACCAACTGGTCTGCTCACTGGAAGAATTCAGAGTTGGAATGGACCTAGGGATTATCTTATCTGCAAAACAGAAAACTCTTAATAATGGACCCTGGCTAAAAAGTGTGGAGAGAGACGTTAGGTTACCCGCGATTGATTTTTTTAATCACGAGACTCTAATACCATAATCTGCCACCAGTTGACAGGGTTGCTATGTGACTTTAAAAAAAAAAAAAAAAAGGAAAAGGCCATTCATGTGGACGTTCGCACAAAACACACTTAACAAGCCTCGTATGTCTGTGGCTCCTCAGGGGTCCTCTCTGGGGACCCCTTCAAAGCACCGGGCACTTTGAACGATAACTGCAAAGGTCGTATTTATAATATAAACAAGAACTTCTCAAACAGAAGTGTGAGTGGACATAGACATGACATGTCATATCTCGAGAAATCTTTGAATGTCAGGTTCACGCCACATTAACTCCCAACAGTTCCAACCCTCCCGAGCGCTCCTGGCGAGCTTAATGACAGACGGCAGCGCGGAGCCTGCAGCTGCACTGTCAGGGAAAATTAGCCCTCGGTGAAACTAAAGAGACGTGAGGAAGTGTGGTGTCCGGCAAAGTCTGACTTTTGAAACCCCGAGACGGATGACATTTGAAAGGGGTAGGCGAAACGCCGAGAACGTGTCCTCTACGCTTGTGAGCGGAGCCAGGTACCCAAGAAAAGGAAGAGCAGAGTTAGTTTCTCCCCGTGGGAAAAGGCCTCGCACTGTATTTTTGTGCATTCGTGCATCTTCACAACCATCCTGTGGTCAATTCAAGAAAAGGCGTCTTTTAAAAGAATCGTTTCGAGGTGTTTCTCTCTCATTCGAACGTCCCAGAAACAGAGCAGGCTTTCTAAAGAGGCCCACAGAGCGCACTCCGGTGAGAAGGGGTGACCACCATCAGCACGTACATAGTACAGTTTGCTGATATGTGTGTAAAGGTTTTCAGAATCTCCAAATAATAGCAATATATACAATTAAAAAAAAAAAACATCAAGACCCCACTGAGCAGAGACTATCTCACTGGACGGCCTTACGGTGCCCACGCCTCCGAGTGGCTCAGCCCCCTCCCTGGGGTCTTGCTCCTCCTGCTTGTGTCGCTAGCGGGGTAACTTATCTTTGCCAGAATCACAAAGAAACATTCTTATGTACAGGGATAAAATGACTCTTCTCTGAAAATTCTGTCACCGCTTCCTAGAAAACTATGATTTGACAGTGCAAAATACTGAAGGCACTGAAAAAAACAGTGAACTGTGTTGCAAAGGTTAAGGGGATAAATCATTAGTGTGCGCAAAGATTAAAAAATGGTGACATACCGCCAAGCCAACCTGGGAAGGAAACACGTGGCTAAATATTTACTTTTCATTCTGTCGACTGACAGGTATCTGCTTAATAAATGTACTGACCACTAAACTTCAGCCATTTCGCTTTGACCACAGAAAGTGTTACCTGAAGATTTTCATTACAAAATTATCCTCGATTGGGAAATAAAACCCAAACCAATATTTGCTGGTAATACGTTGACTTTTCAATATTTTAGGTGCAGTCGACAGCACAAATTCTGAAATTCATGGAGCTGGATCACGGCTTTTTCTTTCTTTCCTATTTGGGTGTGTTTGCAGAGACAGAAAGGGACAGACTGTGCAATAGAGCCCCCAAGATACCAAACGCAACAACACGTGCACCGAAATCGGTCAGATCGACCCAATGTCCCGTCTTCAGTGAGAGGACAGGCTCAAGACGACGTCGCAAGCACCGAGCCCAAACCTGTGTCACAGCTGCCACCTTGTTATTGTTCTGTTGAGGCCACAGGGATCTGCTGAACGTTTGCAGGCGTCAGCAGTTAATCCTGCGCACACGCACCAGTCTGCTCCTGCAGTCACCCTGCGACCGGGAAGCTCATAAAAGAGCGAAGCTTTTCAAACGAACACCTAGATGACGACACCATCGGTTATTCAGCAAAAATAAATGCTTCGTTGACTTGCCGCCCCCAGCTGAAGCACGGGCTGCATCTGCCCTGCGGCAGAGACTCGGGTATCGACCTCCCCTTACGTTTTGGAGTTTGCCATGAAGAAACACCAGGAGGGAGCGACTTAACACCCCACCTGTCCGGCAAGCCCAGCGGCCTTCAGAGTCCAGACACCACATGGTTCCGACTGCCCATCACTTAACCTTCCTGTTACTTGACCCCTCTCGACTTAACTCCCTTGTGAGACGAAAAGATCTCCAAGTTTTTTAGCTCAAAAATGGTGCAACGACTTATAGCCAATAATTCTTCCTTCGATTCTTACCACACTTTCAAAATACAAGTTGGAACACTGAGGTATTACTTGCCTGAGACTCTCGTAAATGACTCAGTAAGGTTTCAACTCCATAAGTGCAGTTGCCAGCATCTTGTGAGCAGTAAAAACGTCTACTCATTAAACATTTATGTTGTCATGATTGTGCCTTTTAAAATAATGTAACTTGGAACTTGAACTCATGCCTCTTATATATGACAAAAGTTACAAATTACCTGTGAAACAATCGTCATTTTTCCGCATTTTCCTTGAGCCCACAGAAGCTCGACATGCTAAAAGACACAATGAATGTTGAGCACTGTTTCTGAAATGCTGCTCTCCCTCGCTCTGTCCCTGGCCCAGTCCCCAGAGACCAAAGGGTTGTTCCGGCTTCTCTCTCAAGCTTAGGCCTCTGCCCCTATTTAATAACTTTACAGAATCAGGAAAATAACCCACGGAATTGCTGCCAAATTGTCTGCCAGACAACAGGTTGTCATTAAACCCTTTGCTTTGCCCTAAACTCCAATCACGTCGCAGAGGTTGTAATAAAGATGGATCTGCCGAAGGGCAGAGGCTTCGTTCTGCTCCAGTGACTGGGAAGCACCTCCACTGTACGGCCACCTGGAGTGGCAGGAATCCTTCCCCGCCCCCACCCCCTCCGACAGCCCAGCCCAGCAATGTCCCCATGTCACCTGCCATCATCCCTTGTACTTCATATCTATAAACAGTTCAAATTCTTCTCTGCTTTCCAGTTTGCTTACTGTGGAGTCTTTAAAAGAAATTAAAAATCTTTACCTAAACAAAAGATCAATATAATCAAGAAATTACTCCCCAAAACTTTTTATTCTCAAGCATGCATGATCACAACTTAGAATTTACTATGTGTGAGGGTCTGTGAAGTCCCCATATTGTGTTAGGCATTGTTTAAAAAAATAAATCTCTGTAACCCGCTTAAAGAAATGCAAGGACTATGAAGCCACCTCCTCTCTAAACCAGTGGCTCTCAGACTTTGCTGCATGTAGGAACCGTGTAAGGGAGGTTTGACTTCTGCTGTCCGGGCCGCACCCCTAGCCGATCGCTCCAGGGAGGAATCAGGCATCGGGGGACAGCCCTCCCCGGCGACTCTGGCACCCAGCCGAGTGTGGGGAGCACTGTTCTAGAAGGGGGTCTCAGACCCCGCACCGCCAACATTTGGGGCTGGGTAATATGAGGTCGTGGGCAGAGCTGTCCTGTGCATCACAGGATGTTTAACACGTCCCTGGTCTCTACCCACTGGTGCTGACAAGCGAAAGTGTCTTGAGACGGTGCCAGATGCCCCGGCGGGGCGGGTAAAATTGGGGACACAGCCCCATGAGGACCACTCTCTACAAGGAAATCAAGTGCCATAGAGCCCCACGATGATTTTTTCTAATTCTCATATTGTTATTTTTTCTAGGCTTGGGAGACATTCTAGGCTTTAAAAAATCATAACTTAAAACCGGGCTCAAAAGCCCATCACTTTCAGTTTATATGTCAATATCTTCGAACCACCACCCACTACTAAATTAAGAACTATCTCCGAGGGACAATAACGCTGCCGTGTCAGGGCCAGGAGTGGAGGAGAGGGGTGCACAACAGGCAAGGCCCCTGCCCTCTCGGGACTTATTTCCCCACAGCCGTTTGGTCCTGGGCAGGAAGAACGGGCTCTTTGCGCATGGCCCCGACTTCGTGCCAAAGCTTATGGCTTTGCGGACACCGTCCTGGGCCCAGAGACCAGGGAGAATAGTGACAAGAATCGCCTGGACTCTTCCTTTTAGACACTGAATAGGATCCCAAATCAAAGCATGAAACCTCGGCTAGGGTGAGGGTGGCCCGGGGTGCGTGGTCTGGCAGCCTCCTGGTCTACAGGGTTCCCGAGGGGCTGATTAGCTCTGGAGGAGTAACGGGGGAGGGGAACGGAGCATGAGAAAGTGGGAAGGGAGGGAAGTACTCAAGAGCAGTTACTCCTGGGGGCTTTGATGTGCATAAGTCACCTGGGGCCTGAACCAAAAGCAGGTTCCGATTCAGATCTGCTTTCCCAGCGTGTGGGCCGGCGTGGGCCGGCAGACCCAGTGCGGCTGCCGCTCTGGACCCCAGGCTGAGCGTCGGGTGCCAGCAGGAGCGGGAGAATCGACTCCAGACCTCAAGTACCTGCTGATCAATGTCTTCCAGAAATTCAGCAAAATACGCAGACTAATTTCTCTGTCCTTTATCCCACCCGTGTCCTTCAGGACTTCAGGGGTTAGGAAGTCCCATACTCTACCCCACTCCAGCCCCCATCAATGTTTATCAGATAAAGGACGCTCAAATCCAGGTGCCAAGCCCGCAGAGCTTTACGAACGACTGCTGGAGTTCGCAGGCCACCTGCACCGGCCCTGGGTCCGCGTTTGGCACTAGCGAACCCTTCTGCTGTGGTGTGGATGCGCGTGTCTCCTTGAATTCAAATGTGGAAATCCTAACACCCAACGTGATGGGACTAGGAGATGGGGGTCTTTGAGAGGTGACTTGGTCATGAGGGTGGAGCCCTCATGAATGGGATTAGTGCCTTTGTGAAGAGAACCCAGAGAGCTTACTTACCCCTTCTACCACGTGAGGGTACAGCAAAGACAGCTGTCTACACACCAGGACGTGGGTCCTCACCAGACACTGCAATATGCTGGAGTCTGGATCTTGGACAAACCTCTAAAACTGTGAGAATTACACTTCTATCGCGTATAAGCCGCCCAGTCTCGGTACCCTGTTACAGCAGCCCAGAGGGGCTCAGGCACCCCACGACATGACACACGAGACCTGAGAACAAGCTCTCAAAACGAGACCTAGAAAACTTCAAAATCCTTTCCCGTCATCCACAGAGGCTTTGAAAGCTTAGTGTTCGGCACAGGAAATTCAGACCCTTTCAGTCTCAGCCGTTTATCTTTGTGATGTCCCACGTTTGCCTTCCTGAAGCTTTCATGGTTTGGTAAGCCTGTGAGAAAACCCTACCTTGGAAATAATTACCCCTTCGAAAGTTAGATGATTGGGCAGTAAGTTTGGACACCATCAGCCAGCCAAGCCCGCACAATTGTGAAAATCCATGATTAGCATTTCCAAAAGCAAAGCCTATGGAGTTATCTGGAATTCTGATCTCATAAGATTATTATGTAACAGAATGAAGGTTTTACATTTTCCAGGCGATAATAAGCTTAAAGATTGGTACCAAGTATTTACAAAACTTCGTTCAGTCTTAGTAGAAAAGCTCTTTTTATTCCCTACTTTTCATGCCCAGTGTGCCCATGCTGACACGCACGTGAGGAAGAGAAGGAAGCAAGCTGAGTGACCGAGAATGGACCATGCTATTCTCGACGAACGAACCGCCATGGAAAATGACAGAAAAGGCACAGAAAAAAACCAGGAGCTGGGCTTTGGTAATAAAATTCTAGTGTGCTGTTGGTTCTTTAGCCTAGAATTTTACATGCTTGTCTAATTTATGGAGCAAACTTCCTGGGGATAGTAATGACTAGTTAACTTCCTAGAGTTAATTAGTCATTGCTAAACTAACCATGCTCATAAAAAAAAAACAAACGAACATGTGAAGGTGGGTTCTGGTGTTGTACCACAGGGCACAGGCAGAAGTGACTCACAGGGAAGCCGAGGCGCTTTGAACGTGCAGCCCAGGTGAGCACAGCTGGCCCTCGGACAATAATGCCGTTCCAGTCATTGTCGTTTTATCCTGAGCCCGATGAGATGCCCTAGGAACTTCGCTCCTGTCTGGTGAAATCGGTTTCGTTATGTGTCATTTTGCTTAAAGTCGCAGAACCTGTGGACGACGTTAAGTGAGGACTCACTGTGTTTGCAGAGGCTCTAAACGAAAGCTTAGCGTGACGGCCTGCCCTGTCCTGGCTGCGTCCTTCCCCGGTGGTGACCTTAGTCAAGTCCTACAACCTGTCCCGGTCTGTTTCCCCATCCATAAAAATGAGGATAATGGCTCTACTTAACTGAGAAGCGTGCTTATGAAAGGGCTTTGTAAAATTCAAGTGCTATGTAACAGTACAGTAAGTGTGCACGAGGCTCATTAAGCATATATTTACAGGCTATTTTGGTTGTAAGTGCTATCTATTTTTGTTGATGTTGTTTTTTCAAGTTCCTGCAATTCCTGATTCTTACTATGTGTGGCTCCCAGGCCTCCCTGCCCTCCACGCAGTGCCAGGCCGCTCACTTCCTGCAAAAGCCCAGTGTCCAACCACGAGAGGGAACCTCAGAACCACACTGCTGAGCGGGCTGCAGCCGCCTGGCCCCTTTCCTCCTGGGTGGCACTGGGACACACCAAGGCACTTCTCAATAACACCCCTTCCAACCCTTTTTCTTCAATTTTACTAGGAGCAGAAAGCCACAGTTTTAAAATACATATTACAACGCTTGACGGAGAAGTGTCCAGCAAATGTAAAAATGCTAATGGCTAGTACGGAACCATTTGAAAATGATTTATTATACCCGATGTTCTTTTTTCCCAAGAGATTGTGGAGCTACCTTGTTTTAGAAAATCCTTGAGAAATCAGTAGGGGGCAGTATGTTAATTACAATTTGCAGGTGGGAAAATTCAGGCTTTGAATTTTAAGTTTCACTTGTCCTCAAAATACCCATGTGCTTACATAAGTTCCACCACAAATATTTTCCCAGTTACACGGATTTGGTAAGTGTTAACTTTGAGCCCCATTGTTTAGAATAACACTAAGAAGCTTAACCATGTTAATATTCAAAACTTTCAGGACGAAACTATTTGGAGGAAAGGCAAGAAATTCACATTTTTATGCAAAAGCAACAAATGAGAAACTCTGTGGCTTCCCCAGACCCGAAATCGCCAACGTCGCAATGCTAACACCGTCACCACCTTCCACACAGCTTTGTGTGATCTTTGCAAGCTTCACAGACCAAGAAATGTTTTGTTTCCAAATGTGAATTCATCGATTCATTGTAAGTGGCTTGTCAGTTGGGCTAATTTGACAGCACTCAAGGTTACGGCAGTAATTGCCCTTACTTGTTAAATATTCTAGCAGCATTTGCTGAAGTGTTGAAAGTTTTATGATCATTATGAGAGGATATTCAACTTTTTTCCCCGTGGTTCACTTAATTTTAGTTTCAGAGCATTTAAGAAAATGGTCCCTGACAGGTGTGAACTTGAGTTTTAAGAGAATTGACAAATAAAGTAAAAAAGGAAAAGGGATTCAAGAATGGGCCATGCCGGGTAAGATCAAGGGAAAGATGTTAGCATTCCTGTCGAAAGGCAGCACCTCTGAGCCTCCCTAAACCCAGAGATCAGGTGACCGGAACGGGCTGGCCACGTGTGTCAGGGTACGCGTGAGGAAGTCCTACGGCCATGATGCTCTGACAACCCTCACTGCCAACAGCCTGTCTTAGCAGAGCGTCGTCACAGCACAGGGACGTTCTCTCAGGCTGCCGTGTTACGGGCACCAGCTGTATGCTTCGACTACTATATATTCTCAAAGAAAGAATTAAAAGATCCCATCCTCTCCGTCCTTCTCCGGTTATGCTTACAAGGGGGTCTCGGCCTAAAAGTTTTTAGATCAGTGAACAGAAACCTTAAGAAGGGGTTAGTTCTTTGAATAGCTAACTACTATAACTTCTGAGATAAGAAATCACTAATTAAAGCAAGAGAGATTTAACACATTCTAATCTGATCCCCGGAGTTAGAGGCTCAAAACAACTTTTTAACCCATTCAGTGGAGGCAGGGAATAGTTCCCTATTTCTTAGGGACTATCAGAGTTTGTCATACTCCAAAGATTAGCTACAAAAGGCTCTTTATCTTGGGAAAATTACAGATTGTGTGTGAAGAAGGAAACGAGATACAAATCCACCCTGCCATCACACCCCCTAGTGGAATTTCAGCATAGTACAATTTGGGGGTCAAAAACATCTGGGTAGTTAGGACTTAACACAGGCTGGAACGGACTTAGAAAAGTCCAGTGGCTATAAGTGCACTGCAAACGGGAACCTTCTACTTACTCGCTGATCATTTGAGAAGCAGCAAACCATGTCAACCATACATCTATCCTTACAGGCAGATACCTGGATTAGACAAAGGCAAACTGGCTATTTATCGTAATTGAAACAGGCTTGTCATTTCTCAAAGTCCTAGAACAGAAATTTTAGATGAATCTGCTATTAATATTCCTCAAGAAGAAAACTTAAATAAAAAGGGGTTTCCTACTTAAAAAATTGATTCTAACTCCCAAGTGCGGTATTAAAACCGCCTGAAAGGCATTTTCTGATTGCCGTATCTTAGAGATATAGTCAAATGAACTTAAGTCAAGTCACTAGAAGTTGCCAAAGATCTTGAAACTCTGAAAAATGATTAGGGTAAAAACAAACTTAAAGGAAGAGACTAACCGAGGGAACGGGGGCCGTGAAGCATCTAGCTATGGGTGTGCGGCTCTTCCCCAGGGACCTGATCCGGCAGCCAGCGGCCAAGGACGGTCGGGCTCTGCCATTCATTCTTTCTGAAAAGCTTTCAGGCGCTGTTTGCCTCAGTGCAGGTTAAGCTTCCACTCTGACATGTCCTGTAGATTAATTTCTACTTGGGCAGATAATGGACAAAGCCCTGGATACAGAAATAACCAGGGAGAAAAGGACAAACACCAATTTTGTTTTCAGGAATTGAGAGAAGCAGCACGTAACCCAACAAGAGGGCCATTCCCTGAACCAGGGATCTGAGACGACTCTACAGACTGACCCTTAATGCACATGGCAGAGCAGCTGAGTGTGTCCGCGCCTGCAGGGCACGGAGGTGTCCCACCCGGCTGGAGTTTAGGGTGCTCCAGAGGATAGACAAGTGATGAGCCTGGGGGGCAGGTGGAAATCGGCTCTGGAAGGCCTGAGCCGCCATGCTAGTGAACCTGGACTTCATGCTGTGGACAATATAGTCACACGAGGGTTTGGGGTACGTTCCAGTTAGCACAATCTTTAAGCAGGCACGTGACAAACTCAAGTCTACTTAAGATACCCCGAGGCTGGAAAGAAACGGCTGAACGGGGGGGAGAGATGTTCAGAGACCCTTCTCAGAGTCCAGGCGAGAGGTGATGGAAGCACAGAGGGGGAGGCGGGCGTGGAAAGGAGGGGATCACACTACACGGAGGCTGCACAACAGTCTGGATTTGGTTGACCCATGAATGCGTGCGGGATGGAGAGTTAAAGGTCCTGCTGAGGTCTCCAAGCCTGGCACTGGCCACACCTGGGAATTCAACACGAGGCAAAAGGTAGTTCAATTCTGAGACTGGCTGATGTTAGGAACGCGTGGAACGGACAAGACAGTTGCTGAACTTGGGAACTGTCACGGAAGTCACAGTTGAAGCCACTGAAATAAACAGATCGATCACCCAGCTAGAGGTGCACAGCGAGAAGAGGTCTGAGCACACAGTACTAGAGTCACTACATTTCGGAAGCAGGGAGGTTACGAGTGGCAGGAAGACAGGCGGAGAAGCAGGAGAAAGTGGGCTCACGGGAGCTGAAGCGCAGCGTTGCGAAGAGATGGTTAACAGGGCTGCATTCTGATAAAAGACCAGGCTGCACACTGGCTTTGCCACTTGGGGAGCACCACTATTTTTTCATGTGACACTGGCTACTTAGTGATATCTTCTAAGCAACTGAAATAACCAGACACAGATGAGAACATATTACTAAAGATGTTAGGAAGATTTTCATAGTATGGTTCCCTGCTCGCACCGGTCATGTAAAGCGACATTTTGCCATGTGATAGGTGTTGATTTCTAGCGGCAATAGATGTGGGCCTGGCATGCAATATATATCAAATACAGACGCTCAAAGTTCAAAGAGCATGTGATCTTATTGCGTCAGGAAAGAAGGCTATGAAGTGACCCCGGCGGATACACAGCCCCAGGTGTCCCGTCGCTGCTATTTACAGAGACGTTGCACTGAGCTTTCGACTGCGACCAGTTAATAAGACACGATAGGCTTAATTCGCAGTTCAGTTCAAGACACAAAAAGTCTTTATTTCTAAAGCTCAGACATTTGATTTTTTTTTTTTATGTGTATATATTTTTTTAATAACAGAAGCCAGTTCTAGTATGGGTGTAGAAATAGGCATTGCATTCCAAGTTTTTAGGAGCTATCCCGAGACAGGAAAACCATGCTCTACAAAATGCATTCTCTAACAATTCTTAGCATTATGGTTTGGAGGAGGAAATTTTGGGTATATAGTTTTACGTGAATACTTTAGAAATGTTTCAAAAATTCTAAATCTAAGAGGCTTTCAGCAAAACTAGATTTCTCCAACCAGAGAACAGAGGATTACAGTATTCGAGATTAAAAACTAGTAAATCACAAAAGAACTTGAACATTAATGATTACGGACCATTCATGAGATATTAGCTACTAATGTCTTTAAGTGCTGCATTACTCAGATCTAGCTGGTGGGCTTTTACTTTTCCTGGATGGATTTTTAACTAAATAGACTTTAGACATTTGGATATAGATAAATGCCTAATTCAGTAATTAGTATTTTAAAACTGGGAAACCTTTTAAGTTAAGTGGTCTATTAATTAACTACCAATTATCTTGTCTGACTACCATATCAATAGAAGTAAATTACCGACTAGCTAATTTGACAGATTTAGTCCTCTGCCATGCAAAATTTCTTCAGAACATAAAAGACTGCAGTTAAATGCTTTTGCTTCCCCCTTTTGGTTAATCAGGGATCAATTTGCTGTGCATGTATAAAAGCCAAATACAGCTCTTTGGTCAAAAGGGACCTACAGATAAACTTTGTGATTTAGAAAGAAATGGCAAGCTAACATTCTACCCCTCTTAAAAAATAACACGTTTTGGGGAAACCATGGGTTTGTAGTTCCCATATGGAGGCCAACTTTCCATATTTCAAAAGACACTAGAGAGGCATTTTCAAGCCCTTGAATCTCATCAAGATACAGAGAGCCTAAGTGAGTGGTTTCTGTGATTGTGGCAAACTTAACGACCATCGTCCGTATACATTCTCCATGGTCTTGTCCCAACCACGAACGCTCCACGATAGGTCACGCTGCCTAGAACCTACCCCAAATCTGTCACTCCTTGACTGGTGGCCAAGACAAGGTTCCTAGCGGAGCGGCTGGTGATGGAAGATGAAGCATCACTGGAAGATGAAGCATCGCAGCAGACCGGAGGGCTGTGCGGAACACTGCCAAGAGCTGTAAAGACTTCCAACGTGCACGGAAATAGTAAGAAGCAAGAAAGGGGGTACAGGACACATCCTCTCCTTGAGGCCCGGTCATCGGGAAATATGAATGGTTGCCAGACATTCAATTTGAGCTTGATGCCAATTGGTACAGCCACACCAAGCCTTCTCCCAGCCGCTAGCCTCGCACCACTGAGCCGAGTTAATACGCTGGAGTCAAAATGAGCACGCGGAAGAGACAGGGAGAATGGAAAAATTGTGTAGGAAAACAAAAGGAGATGCAGACCATAACGAATGTGAGCCGGCCCCATTTTCGAAACCTCATCGATCTTACCCAGCTTGAACTAGTCCAGCAGAATGCTTACCTGCTGAAACCTCAGAAGACAGACCTGGGCGGGCATTCTCTGAATAGGTTCTCTTCTCAGTAGTTAAGCAGAAGCCTAGCCTTTATTGTCAAACGTTTACTGAGTGACTCACGGGTAAGGTTCTGTGCCAGGCGGGGAGAACAAATAGATGCCTGTAACAAACTGCCTTCAGACAGCTTGCCATCTCCTTCAGGATTTCAGGGCACGGAGTGTAAGAAGTTACACCAAAGAGCACGTGCGACGCACCAAAGGATGGCGATGGCGGCGAAGGCTGCGAGACGACAATGGCAGGAAGAGGAAACGCCTCGGACGAGCCGTTAAACTGCAGCTTCGTCAGAAAACAGGGCGTCGACAAGGAGAGTTCTGAGGACCTTTGCAGCTCTAATATCCAAAAGTGCCAGACATAGGCTTGGGGGGAAGCGGGGGGTGGGCAGGTTACAGTAAGAACTTGGCCTAGGCCTTCGAAGGTGGATGGAGTGGAGGACGAGGGCCTTCCGGGCAGGGGAGTAGCGTGAGAAAGGTTTGGGAGTAGCGGCACCCACAGCTTTTCGGCGGATGTCCACATGGTTTTCTATTTCACTGCATATGACTCTAACTCTAGGTCAGGATCGCCGTGTATGGATTACTTTATGAAAACAGACGACAGCTACTTACAAGTCTAGTTCAAGATGATATGTTCAATCATCTTGACTGAATGAGTCGTTTGCTCAGTCGATCTATTTTTTAAAATGTATGGAGCAACTTCTTTCCCCATCCGAATACGGTAAAAAGACATACTTATTTTTTCTGAAAGGAAAGCAGCTCATGCCAATATAGTACCTCTCTGGAGGGTTACCATGGCCATTTTCGCCTAAGAGGACTACTGGAAGAGAAGCTGGATTAGGTGGCTCTTAGAACACGGAAACCACCCCCCATCACGCCCCCCCACCCAAGTCACTGTAAATTATGTAGGTCTTCTTTTACATTTTAGTTGCTAGATCTCAACTTCTTAAAAGGTTTTTAAGTCTCGGCAAGGGGTCAGAAATTCCAACTTGAAAATGAATTTTCTGACTCAATATTGAAAATAAATTCTTAAGTTTAGATGCTTGGGGGAAAAACAGCTGGAGAATTCAGGAGCCTCCCATATTTTAATATGAAGTGACGTCATTACTGCCAAGGCGTCCAAGAACTCCCTAAATTGTGTAGTTAAGCAACATCGCAAAGCAAAGTGGGGCCTCTGGGAAGGTTATCTGTTCCTTCTCGTTATATAGATTCAGCTCCACAATAATTTTTCTATTGGAGACTTGATTTATTTTTCTCCTTAGGTTAGAAAGTAGCCGAATGCTCAAGGTACAGACATCAGTTGATGTGCATTTTCAAAGCCGAAGCTATGGATTTTCTGCTCTCTCATTTTATAGGACGTCTAGTGAAGCGAAGCTGCTTTCCTCTGCAGATCGTATGGGATTTCTTTAAAAACCTGGTTGCATTTGAAACTCTACAATTCAGCAAAATAATCGTGCAGAGAAAGGAGGCAAGACAGTTAGACTATTTTGTGTAGGTAAACGTTTATAGTTCAGAAACCATGCATCATTTCATGCAAAGGTTAATGGAAAAAACCAGTCCTGGCGTCTGGTTCCTGGTCAGCCTACTGATGGCTGAGTATCTGTTGAGGGGTGACGGGTTGACTGAAATCAGCTCACGTCCTCACCACTCTTCAAATATGAAAAGTACAGCCCATCTTCAATAAGTGTACGTCTTTTATTTCAAATGGTGATTACTTGTTTTATTCGGAATTATAAACAAACAAGATTCCTGATAAACTGTGTCGCCCAGTTTATTCAGTTGTACTAGCCTTTGCTCATCTGATCCACCCCCTTGTCACTTGCCACCTGTTCTTCTGAACCTTGCAGCAGTAAGGACTTTTATCCGTTCCCCACCCCCACTGTGCACATATGCATGCGTGTATGCGCGCGCACACACACACACACACACAAGCACACTTAAATTCCCCCAAACTGTATCCGCTACCCTCCTTCCTTCCTCATTAAAAATATGACATGAGTTAGCTCACGTCATTTACATGTTCATTTCTAGAGGTCTGGAAATGAATTAAAGTTCATGCTTGAAAATAAAACATTAAAATAAGCTTCTTCCAGGATCAGAGAGATGGTGTGATGTTCAAGGGGCCACATGTGAGTAAGTCCTTCCAAAGACAGATTAAGTTTTTAAGCAGTTGCTAAAAATTAATGAGGTTTAATGTGACCTATTTAGGAGAAACAGTTCTTTGTTGTGTTTGATTAGAAGGCTAATCCTCCTATGGGAGAAAACACATACCACCCCCTTTCCTTACCCTTTCTTTATTGGACCTGCCTGCCTGCAAAAGTAAAGGGGGAAACGCCACGGAGGAAGGAAGGCGTGGAGTGGGTCGACGGCGCACTGCTATAGGGGAGAGTTTCACACCCATCATTACTGAATCGGTCCCGCTGAAAAACTGGGGTTAGTGTTATCCTGGAGCAGCAGAGAGCCCATCCCCATCCTTAGATGCTATAGTAGCTCTGAGGCCCTAACCATCATCTAGAAGCTGATAAAGTTTAAGTCCCTGGTCCAGTAGGTCTCACAATCCCCCTACCCCCTATGTAGTGACTCTGGGGTCCTATCAGGGTGACTTCATTCTCCTAAGAGAGGCATCATCTTTCTAAGCTGAGATGTTCTCCAACAGGACAATGCCACAGACCCTGTGGATGGTCAATGGATATCAAGTGCCTGCCAGGGTGGCCTGACCACTCCCAGTAGACCACAAATGCTGATCTCAGAATCTCTGGCACTTTCCAAAACGTGGCTGAGCAGTAATTTGGAAGCCTAAACTCTGACTTTAGGAATTCATAAGAACAACCAATGTTTTACAAACTCGACAGAAAGTAAAATAAACAAACCCAGGGTTTTATGCTTCCTCTTGTTATTTTTATGGCAATCTTTCAAACTAGTTCAAAATGTTCAGTCCTCTGCCCTCTCAAAAAACAGTCCTCTGAATTGGGGGGCGGGGGAGGGGGGTGGCGCAAACAGCGATTTAATAGTAACCGGCATATGTTGTAACTCACCACGGGGAACAGTGAATTAGAAGGAAGCCTGATGGTAAAAGTGTGCAGGTGGCTTTCTGGCTGGCACGGGGGTCTCCCTCCATCCCAACCTTCTCATTGAGTAGCCCCAGTAATGAAAACGAGGATGTTTATATTTACCCAGAAGTGTGCGTGGCAGTTGACCATCATGGTTCTCTCAATGAGCTCATCAGGACACTCCAGAAGGTGATGCCCAGAGACCACGCCGGCATTATTGACCAGGACCGAGACCTCGCCAACCTCCTTGCGGACCCTTTCGGCCATCAGGTAGACATTCTCCCTCTTTCCCACATCACAGGTGTAAGTAAAAACCTGCAGGTTACAGTGGGGCAGAATTTCTTCCTCACCGTTCCCAGCTGACCACAGAAGTCCAGATGAGGGGAAAAAAAAAAAACGAACAGAGAAGGGAGAGTTGCAAAACGTGAGTCACGTGGCAATCGGTAGGACAAAGATCACACAACACAAAAATACTACACTGAGCTTCCAATTTCTAACACTGTCAGGCTTGCCAATGACTGAGCTTACAGCTGCCTTCCTCCCCTAAAAGTCTTGGGGAATTACAACAATTTGCTGGAGAACTTTGCTTAGGGGAAAATCATGTCATTGTGACAAGCCCAGTACAAGTCAGATCTCATGGGATCAGCTTCCTGGAGCTAAAGACACCTGGAAAGAACTGATCTCAGCCCAGGGAGTAACACCCCTCCTCCCAAACATACACACTACACACTCCTCTTTTTAGGGGAACAGTGGCCAGAAGCAGCTCTTCTTACTCTTTAGTATGAGCACCCTCAAAATTAAAACTCACTTCAAGGCTCACGAATCAAAGCTGTAATTAATAATCTGAATTCATCCAAAACCAAGAAACAGAACTTAAAGTTTCTTACTGAAAGTGCTGGGCACACAGGTCTGTTCTAACTGGAGTAGCTGAACTCCTCTCAGAAGCACCCGCACGCGAATCAAGTTCACAGGTAAATATGCAATTTCATCACACAAAATCTCAACTGAGAAACCAAAATCTCTT
The DNA here is from genome assembly GCF_000151845.1 of Pteropus vampyrus. Lineage (NCBI taxonomy): Eukaryota > Metazoa > Chordata > Mammalia > Chiroptera > Pteropodidae > Pteropus > Pteropus vampyrus. Next base: position 1,976,007 of record NW_011888908.1, on the reverse strand, counting down.
CCCTGGGAAAAGAATAACTTCACCTCCTTGATTTGGGCAGGGAGTGCACAATCTGTATTTGCTACCCTCCATACCATC
>NW_011888908.1:1971926-1974189 GCF_000151845.1 Pteropus vampyrus | reverse complement strand
GTTGTCAACTTGACCCAAGTTGCGAGAGGGTGGGAGAGTGGGGTGCGGGGCAGCGGGAGCGCCGGGAAGGGGCGACTCGCTCAGGCAGGCGAAGCGCTGCCCGACCGCTTGCGGCTGCCCCCCGCGGTCTCGTGTTCCCCTGCCCTGCACTCCCCGAGGCTGTCACTCGGGCACCAGGCTCCGCGGCGAAGCGCCACTTGCAAGTCGGAGCGCTCCCGGCCGCTTCTGAGCGGGCTCCACGCTCCTCGCTATATAACCCACCACCGGGAAGAGCCAGCGGCGGCATCGGCCCACCCTCCGCTCGGCCCTCCCCGCACCCCGCCCTCGGCCCAGCCCCCAGCCCGCCCGCCGTCCGCGGAACCGCGGCGGGACAGCCCCTCTCACATGGCCGTGGCCGCAGCCTCCAGCCCTCGTCGCACCTCCCTTCTCGGATCACGCCCCCTGCCGTGGGGCGTCCCGACCGCCGCCTGCCAGGCCTGGCGGTCGACAGCGCCCTGGCCATCCTCCTACCGCTGTCCGATCCTCGCTTGTCCCTGTCTCGCCACTCTCGTTAAACGGGACTCCTGGACGGGCTCGCCTGCAATCAGGCGCTGCAGAAGACAGCCCTTCCAGCTGGAGGCACGAAAGGACCTCGGCAGCGCGGCCACCGGGGTGCCGGAGTCTTGTATCTGTGGTTGGCAGAGAGCCGAAAAGGCGGTCAAAGTCACGCCTCGGGAGTGGTTTAGAATCGCAGCTAGCCCTCTGCAACGTGGGTCAAAAGGCTCTCATTTTCCCTGGCTGGAATCATCACCGCGGTGGTTGCCTACAGTCCCGGGCAAGTGTTGCCCTCCCGCCGGGCGGGCAACAGAACTGACGCATGCCGGGATTTGTAGTTCGCACCCGTGCGGCGTGTCATTTGCGTACATTACTGAGTGGAATTCGAGCCGTACCGGTTAACGCTGCTTAAGAACTAGGACCCCGAGTAGTCAAGGTGTCAGCAGTCTTTGGTCATACTGATTAAAGATCGAATCAGTGCATGCATTTTTCCCATATAAATTTTACAAGACACTTGATCCAGGCCGGATCGGGCAGTTCTTAATTTTGCATCTGCAAGACGAGTTCTCAGTTCTGAGTTCTTTTCTGGCTTATCCTGGGACACCTATGAATCGTGGGGCTTCACTCTCGCCGTCTTTAAGTGAACAGTGCGCATGCCCCAACTTCCTCTTTTTCTGGCTGGAACCATGGAGGCGGCAGAGTAAGTTGCTCCTTGTCCTGTCGAGAATCCTCTTCCATCCCCGAAAAAAGAACCGTTTTGTCTCACTGGCCCCCTATCAGACTGTAGCCTGTACCTCTGCCCACTTATCTACATGTTTATGACTGTCTGCGACACTAGTGGGGGCCACAGTCTGACAAGATGCAGACGGCCTTGGGGCGGAGGTTTCGGAGTTAGAGGAAACGAGGCGCAGTGTGAGAGCTGAATATGTGCGGAACCGGCTGGTTGTTCAGTCTTTTTAGAGAGGCTCAGCTTCTGAACTGGGTTCGTTCGTGGTTGGCTCTTGGTGCAGGCGTCCCTGCCTTCAGGCCTTTGCTTTCAGCATGTGGGAGCTTGAGGCCCGAACCAGAGTGGTTGGGAGTGGGGGTGGTTTTTTAAGCCCTCGTTAAGAGCCTAGGCATCAGTGTTTTGAAGCAGTCTCTCAGTCTGTACGTTAACTTTGTTGTGGATACTTGTGTTGTCCCGGGAGTCCAGGGTCGGATGTGAATTTGTCGTCCTTGTGACTTGCTGTTTAAATCTTTGAAAGGTGATTGTTGGCGTAGAAATTCCCTAAAATCTGCAACTTAACGCAATAGCATGGTAGAGCAGCTGAAAATACAACTGTTTAGAGCTAATGACAATAGTTTTATTAAGCGACAAAGTGCGCTCAGTGCAGAATGGGAACGTAGTCCTCCGAGCCTTTTGAACTATTAACGTTGTTTTTTAATGCCAGAGAGAAGAAGAAGGTTCCTGCCGTGCCCGAAACCCTTAAGAAAAAGCGAAGGAATTTCGCAGAGCTGAAGATAAAGCGCCTGAGAAAGAAGTTTGCCCAAAAGATGGTAAGTAACCTTTTTTGAGGCACTTACCATGTAAGATGGGGCTTTGGGATTGAATACGAGGAGCATGTTCTTGGCAAGACTTGTTTACTTCACCTATTGTACCAGTGATCTCAGATAAAGGTCTACATCTGCCTTTTGGAGTGTTTATCCAGTGGCAAGAAAAAAGTTTCAGGGGAAGGTTATTTTTTCTTCA
>NW_011888908.1:1968619-1970471 GCF_000151845.1 Pteropus vampyrus | reverse complement strand
TTAAGTGTACAGGAAATGTAAGATATGATTTCATTGGCTTGACCCTAATCTTTATAAGTAAAGCCACGTATTTTCCTCTTTTTCTTGTAACTATGTTATAGCCTATAATTGTGTGTGTTGAATGCCTTAAAATTTAGTAATTAAACAGTTGTAACCCAATCTTAAAATGTTCAGGTAAATATGGCATCATTTGCATGGAGGATCTGATTCATGAGATCTACACTGTTGGAAAACGCTTCAAAGAAGCAAACAACTTCCTATGGCCCTTCAAGTTGTCCTCTCCACGAGGTGGGATGAAGAAGAAGACCACCCATTTTGTAGAAGGCGGAGACGCTGGCAACAGGGAAGACCAGATCAACAGGCTTATTAGACGGATGAACTAAGGTGAGCAGCTGCATCTTGAGAGAAGTTGACTTAATACTAGAGTAAAAGTAATCACGAATACTGTCTCCATAACATATTGATAAGGGGTTGGTTGAGTTAAAATCGATGCCTAATTTTAGTGGAGAAAACCAGCCATCTTACGTGATTACAGTTGGTTTGGTTATTCCTTTTGAGAACATTTATGGAGGGAAGAAGAAATCCAGGTGTTTTTCTACTTAAAAATGGAAACTGAATTGGTGCTTTTTTATAACTTCTCGATTACTAGTTAGTTCTTAGCTATTAAGGTGGTTTCTTTAATGAGTTTTTTTTTTCCCCCCTTTCAGGTATCTGCCATGGTTATTTTTCTAATCTGGTCTGCTATTAAAGAGTTCCTGTTTCAAATTGAAATGTTTCGTTGTCTTGGTGATTTTTTTGTTAGCCTATCTCTGCCATCCCTTAACTATCATGGCAGATCTCGGTGTGATGAGATTAAGACAAATCAACAGCCGTTATATATTTTTCACTCTTGAATTGTGCCATTGAATTAGCCAAAATGGGTGTAATTTAAGAAAGCCTTTTTTTCACAGGCCTTAGTGCATGCTTTATAGATAAGGGAGAAAAGCCGTTTACAAATAAAAATAAATTCTGTTGCTGAAATTCGTTTTCTCAGGCTTTGGCTTGCCTATAAAGTACCATGTAAGCACGTTATTTTTCTTTTGCATTTCATATTTATGTTTTTCTTGTTTTGTATCTTCTGTTTATTTTTAGATAGATTTTAACACTTCTGTTACATATTGTATATATAACGAAGGAATGAAATTTGTGCTTGGTGACAAATTATCATGGAGCATCTAGAGCTCTCCTAGTGAGCAGAGACTTTACATAGGAAGTTTGAGTATTTTATAAATAACATTCTCGTGTGTTTTATGTGTTATCACCTAGACCAGTGAACCGAAACTTGTAGAGTGTGACATGAGGTATGTTCAATAACAGTAAACGTTTTCATAGTCCTCACTGATTATGGCAAGGGTATGTTGCATAGAAAATAGATGCCCTGTTTAATTCTTTTGATGCTGTTGCATCAGAATCACTACTTCCTAGTATTTGGAAGTTGCTAGGCAAATATATTTAAGAATTTCTTGAAATTCTTTGGTTTTCGAAGCTAATTCTTTGGATAGTGAGCTTAGTTAAGGTCATTGAATTCTGGAGAGAAATTAGTGTCCTTTAGTTTACAAAATTGGTGTTAAATGAGTATACCAGTGTTTTGCAGGAAATTTAGTGTCTTAGTAAACAGTTGAATCGGTGTACAAAAAATTGAACGTTAATTTCTAGGTGGAGCCAAAGAGTGTAGGTTTGGAAATGACCTCTCTTGTGTTACTGCTTCAGTAGATAAATACATAGGCCACCCCGGCCTTTGCTCATCCAGCATCCTGAAAGCTAGAAGTGGCTCAGAAGAGGGAAAATCTCATTGTAATAAAGTGCAGATGGC
>NW_011888908.1:1965756-1967819 GCF_000151845.1 Pteropus vampyrus | reverse complement strand
GTGGCATTAAAAATGTCATTTGAACACAAGCACTGCAATACCAGGCCCAAGAAGGCTAAGCGACTAATTGGAGGGGAGAGCATACAGGTGGAGACCCCGGACAAAGGGATTGTCACCTCCCAGGTGGGACGTGGGATTTCATTACGCCACTCAGAATGCTGTGCGACTGAAAACATGAATGTGTATTTCTGGGATTGTCGTGTGCGGTGTTGTTGGACTGGTTGACCTGGGTGGGTAACTGAAATCGAGGAAAGCCAAACCGGGGAAAAGGGGAAACCACCAGACGAGATTTCCCACGTGCCTCTGTGCCCGAGAACCCGCAGTCTCCCTCACTGTCTCGTCAGTGATGGTTGGGATCAATGAACATCAATGCATCATCACCCAAAGTAGCACAGCTTTTGAAGCTGGTGACGGATAAGAAATTGTGCAGGAATATCTAAGACAAGGAAACGGACAGTATTGGTTCTTTCTTTTGCAGACACATTCCTGTTTTCAGTCCTGGAAATTCAACTCTTCCCAAGGGGGCCAGAGAACCAGAGGATGACGACAAGTATGAGAGCTTGAGAGTAGGGAGGGGTTGCAGAGTCTAAGGGTGACATAGGGGCTTCTCAGGCACTTGATTCCTGAGTAAGGAACTTAGTGTCAGAGTGGGGATAAATAGAAAAAAGCATGCTGTCAGGTGGGGTGGGGGGCGGGGGGCGACCCGACAAAGCTGGCACTTTGAGGCGTAAAATGGAAATGTACCTATGTGAGGTGACTTTGTAGTACAACCTGAGTGACCCAGACTTCAGAACAGTTGGTTAACCTTCCAGCGGAAGGTCCCTTGTGCAAAGGATTTCTAGGAGGTGGGCTTTCAATAGAAAAGGTATTAACCTGCATTTAAATAGTTTAACATTGACAAAATACTTTCATGCCCATTTTTAGCCTTTACGATCCTGTGAAGGCAGACCAGCTACCCCACTTTATTCACTAGAAGAGAGCTGGAAATGTCAGTGTGTTGGGGGAGTCCAGGAGATGGTTCCTGCTGTGAGGCAGTTTCACAGAGGAGGGGAATTTGGACATCTGGGCGACAGCAGGAACCCAGGCCTAGAACTGGGAAAGAGCTGTCAGTGGGTGGGGATGTGACCGCAAGAATCAGAAGTACCACGCACTGAGTACACTTAGTCCACGCAATCCTAGGTCAGTGCTTCTCCACTTTGACTGCAGCCCCAGAACTGAATTCTTAATTGGTTTTAGGATGGTCCCCAGGCTTTTCCCTTTTAAGTTTTCCATGTGGGTTTAAATGTGCAGCCTTTTCATTCAGGTAAGTGTACCACTACCCTTGTTTTTTAGATTAATAGCTAATTTTTTCCCCCAGCACCCTACTACTCAGTACCTGCTAGGGCTAGTATTAGGTTTCAAGTCTAATCTGAGTTGGTTTTCTTAACCAGAGGAGCTAGGAAAGGCTAGTATCAAACTTAATGAAAACAGAAGTGGTCGGCTTGAGGGCAGCTCTAGGTTCGTGGGATCTGCAACCATGTAACCAGGGCTAAACTTGCAGCCCTAGTGCCGGGGTGCGGGAGAAGTGAAGGCAGCGCGTTTGGAACGTCATTGGGCAGGAGTGTGGATGCTGAGAGACCGCTGTGTAAGTCTCAGAACGCGGTTTCCCAGCTAGGGGGGACACACCGGGAGCCTCTCCCCCCAGAGAACCTGGACAAAGGGGGCATGGAACGCGGAATTCCGGCGAGCATGGGGAGGGGATTGCGGGATGACTGTCACTTCCCTAAGACTGGACTGCTCAGGTATTGCTGGGCTGTTTGAAAGGTCCAGACTCATCAGTACTCTGGAGATCTGCTTAGTTTGAATCTTAAAAACACAACCCAGAGACCTGCGTGTCGCGTCTAGTCCCGCTACCCACTACCACCCTAAAGTGCATGGCGTACCCTTCCTGCCCCACTGGCCGTGTGTCACCTCTGGCCCCTGTTCACCAGCCTTGTCTCAGCACCCTCCTCCCAGCCTGCCCCCTGCACCCGTGACCCTGAGGGCGGCGGCACATAGAGTTCTCGCTGAATTAGTCGGGGGTG
>NW_011888908.1:1958426-1965681 GCF_000151845.1 Pteropus vampyrus | reverse complement strand
GCCCCGGGCCCCGCGCGCAAGGAAGCCCCGCCCCACCGCCGCGGAGCTGCGGGGACAGTGAGTGCGGGCGGCGGCCCGGGAGGGGCTGAGGGATGGCGCCGGGCTTCCCCCAGGAGCGGGGACCTGGCCGGGCGAGGCTCGGGGCGTCACTGCAAGGCTTGGTTCCCCTGCACTTCGGGGGCACCTGGCGGCGAGGCCGGGGCCGAGGAGCGGATCAGGGCTGCGGGATCGGGTCGCGGGAGGGAGAGATGGACGTGAAACCCGCGGGGAGGACCTCCCACCACACCTGCTGCTGTCCGCGCCCCTCCGGTCTGGTCCGGGCCGGCGCCCACATCCATCCCTCAGTGGACGCGCCCGAGCGGCCCGCCCTCCGGCCCGCCCAGGTTTTAACTGAAGAGGGAGAAAGCGGCTACTCTCTCCCTCTCCCGCACTTGGCCCAGCCTTGTGGATGGAGCAGGACTTGGGACGGTGACGGTTACATAGCTCTGGCCCTGTTTCCATTGACAGTTTTGCCTTGTAAATAATTTCTGATCTATTTGTATTTCGTCTGTTTATTACTGTTTTCACGAGGGGTTAAAAATACTAGAAAAGATTTGGGTAAAGCAGGTCGTCTGTTCCGTACCGGCGGTTTCCTCGACAACCTTTTTAGGGTCATAGGTGTGAAAACTGGAGCCTCTCGCTAGACTAATGCAATTTTGCAATCATTTTCCAGTCTCTGCCAGATTAGTCTCCCTAAAGCATAGCTGCGAATATGCCAAACCTCTGTTCAAAAACCTTCAGCGCCTTCCCCTTGCTCAAAGAAGACAAAGCGCAAACCACTTTGGTTGGCTGCCATTCAAATTCGTGATCTCCCCCGCCTGTCATTTCTTTATTTCTGTGTCCTCACCTGAACCGCTCTCTCCATTCCTCGTGGCATCTTCCACATCCGTGCCCTTTCCTAGAATGCCTGCACCCACTTTTCTGCCTGTCTGAATTTTATTTAAATGTCATTTTCGAGTGTCTTCCAAGTCTCTTTAACCTCCATATGAAACTAATATTTCCTTTCTTTTAAATCCTACTCCAATGTGTGTGTGTGTGAGAGAGAGAGAGAGAGAGAGAGAGAGAGACATGTGTGTACCTTCCCTAGGCTATAATGCCACACTTTGCCTTGTACTGTAGTTGTATGAGCGGCTACTGCTTTGTCTTCTAGACGGGAAATTCTGTGCAGGTAGGGTCTCTGCTTTGTTCCTCTGTATTTGTCATGCACATGGCACACGGGTGTGCACATACAGCATGCTTAGTGAATGTTCGAGTAACTGATCTAATACATTCACACTTGAGAATAAAAACTTGCACATGTTAGTGTGTTGTTAGCTATAATGACACAGCCTTCAACATTTTGTGATTTAACGTATACAGTAAGTCCTCATTCACCTCACATGAACGTCGTTGGGACGTGAGAAGAAACCAGAGTCCCTGGAGAAAATCCACGCAGACATGGGGAGAAGGGGCAGACTCCGTGCAGACGTGAGGAGAACGTGCAGATTCCACACAGATAGTGAGCCCCACTGGGAATCAACTATTTTTCTCATCAACGTCACAACAAACAAAACAACTTTAAGCGAAATGACGTCACTGGAGGCCCTGGTGTTCCTGGTCAGTGGGCAGCTTTCCTCCAGCTGGTGGGAGGACCAGGCTCTGGCATTAGCACTCTGCTCTTGGCTCACTGCAGCCAGCAGGAGGGGAAGGAGAACGTGCAGAGAAAGACCTGCTCTCAAAAGCCTCCGCTCCCATTCCAATCATGGAGGTAGCTGCTGCTAGGAACAGCTCGCTTCTTGGAGGAGTGAGAGTTTTGGTAGGCATTCAGCCTTCTCCGCCACCCTTAAGTTCTGCTTATCCACCCCCGGGGGCTTTTAGCTTGAACATCTCTTGCTCGAAAGCAAAAGCAAACTCTCCTACTTCTGCAGTCTGGTTAGGTTAGCAAAGGCTGTGTTGTACCACAATTTAAACATAGCTTTTTTATTTATGTTTATCATACTGAACTGTACTGTTTGTTTACCTTGTCCCCGCCCCCCCAATAGATTGCTTTTGCATCTTAATTGTTTTTGTATTTCATCTTCTAGCACAATGACTGGACTTGTGGATAAATAAATAAATAGCTTTCTCAATGAATCTACAACTTGTCTTTATGTTCACTTGATCATTATTTTGGGTTAAACAAGGCTAAAATTTAAGATGATCTTACCATCCGCTGTTTGATGCTTGGGCTATTTTTAGCTTTTTTCTCTCTGTTATAAAAAAAATATAGGATTTGACATCCTTGAAGATAAATACTTGAATGTATCAGTGATTAGTTCTTTAGCATAAATTCCTGGAGGTGGAATTGCTGGGTCAAAACTATACAAAATTCTAAGGAGCTACGTCTTGCTAGATTGCTCTCTAGAAGTGCTATATACATACACTGAAACCTTATGCTTCCTTGAACCCCATCTTACAGTGTCAAGCATTAGAGAAAATCCTTGCCATTTGGCGAAAGTCGTAGCTCATCATATTGCTTTTATTTGAGTGCTAGTGGGGATGAACATTTATTAACCATTTGTATGTTTTTCTGTAATGAATGATCTGTTCTTTAATAAATGTACTGTCTATAGGGTTTGTTTTTATTTTTTTTTAAGTATCTTTATATATGTGAAAGAATTCAAGTTCTTCAGTTCTTTATGTCTCCATTTGAAAAGTTATTCCGGACACTTCTGGGCGGAGTGAGCTGACACAAAAGGGTCTCCATTCTGCTTCATTATATTTCAAATGCTGAGTAAGGCGTCATAAGAATTTACGGATATGTGGCCGGGCTAGGAACCAAGAGAAGGAAGTCCCCAGGTGCCAGAGATGAGGGAATGTTCACGCAGGAAGCCACTGTTGAGCACCTGCCGAAAGCTGAGGTCACAAAGGAGTTCTCTCCCAGTTACCATGACCGCGTCGCAGATCTCTCCAAAGCTTAGTCATGGAAAACAACCATTTATTGTGCTCATGCATTCTGTGGGTCAGGAATTCGGACAGTGCACCAGAGGGACAGCATGGCCCTGCTTCACAAGTCTGGGGCCTCCGGTGGAAGATTCAAAGGCTATGGGCTGGGATCACCTGCAGGCTCATTCGCTCCCACGTCTGGTGGCTGATGCTGGCTGCGGACCGAGACCTTAGCTGCGGATGCCAGCTGGAACCTTAATATGGTGGCCTCTCCCTGTCACCTGGCTTCCTCACAATATGGTGGCTGGGTTTCAAAGGTGAGTGTCCCAAGAGAGAGCCAGTGGAAGATGTATCACCTTTTATGACCTAGCCTTTGAAAACAAACAGTCACCTCTACGGCATTTTATTTTCAGAGAAGGGAACAGAGACTTCACCTCTTGAAGGAGTGTCAGCATTCCATTGAAGGAAGAACATTCTTCTTTGAAAAATAGAACCCGCCACAATTACCTTGACACTGAGATGATGACTAGAAAAATACCCCCCATTGGACTGAGGAGGCTACAAGGAAGCTTGCCACGCACTTGAACTAGGAAAGAGTCAACCGCGTGACAGCTTCGTACCCTGCATAGCTCAAGTCTGGGGTCTGAATTCATATTACGACATGGTTAAGGAACCACAGTCCAAGAAATTGACATATAACTGATGTGGTACCTCTGAAACCCAGGTCCAGGCAGAAATAAATGGAAAACCTCTCTGAATAGCAAAGTTTCTGTAGCTCAGAGAACACCGGATTCCTGTCAATAGCAATCTCTCTAAAGACGAGCTCACAGAGATTACAAATTATAAAAGAAATGAACCACAAGGAAGGTGCCTTAAAGTCAGCTGACTATAGATGTTCATGACATCTACAAAACATTTTCACAGCAGCAACCAGATTAGTGTTTAATTGAATAGCTGGGTACCAGAAGCTAACCAAGTAGACATATAAAATTAACCATCACAATTGCCAAGACCCGTTAGGATTTGCAAAATAGTGACATTTCAATACTATCATTTCTTCATTTATTATCTGGGATTCTCTATGAAGAGAAACTTGCCTATCATCATTCATTTGGGTAAATGCTTGATTCTTGTATGTACGAGGCTCTAAATCAAGTTGATTCTTTAGTACCCTCCCAAGATGATTTTGGTGATGCGTTATTTTTTTTAAGTATCATAATACACTTATGCATATTTAATATATTCCAATTTATTGCAGATAATATTCTTATTAATGTTTATACTCCTTGGTCAGTTGGCGCTTCTTCAGGTTGGTGACTGGTTCCCCATTCCCTCCTCTTCCTACCACTGTGAATGGCACCAGACACACACAGTCCGCAGGTCCTCTAGCTGCTCCTTCATTAACCTCCATCCAGCTTCTCTCTCAGTCCGCTTTCTCCTTGGTTTGGGCCCTCACTTCCATTCACCTGTCGTCTCCTAATTGGCCTCCTTGTTCCCATCTGTCTTTCAATACTGTGAAAGTTAAAGTAATATTTTAAAATCTTAAGTCTAGTCCTTCACTAGCTTCCATTATTTATAGCTATGGTCTCCAAAATATGGTGCTTAACCTCAAGATATGATCCATTGGGAAAGAAGATAGAATTCCTATTACATATCTGTTTTAAATTTGAGAAGTCGTACCCAGCATAACACCCGGTAAATACTCAATAGGTCCTTGTTGAATGAATCAGCGCAGGGACTGGCGGGCTTTAGTAGAATATAGTAAGTATTTTAGGCTTTGTGGGCCATTGAGTCTTTTGCAACTACTCAATCCCGCCCTGTGGCCAAAGGAAGCTATAAGAAATATGCAAACAAGTGGGGGTTTGTTTCTGTGTTCCAACGCAAATTTATTTACTAAAACGGGTGGCAGCCATAGTTTGCTGACCCCTGAATTAGAGTATGGGGGAGGAGGCGCTGCCTAGAGATAAGATGGCAAAAGTAGGACCAGAAAGGTTCCTAGAAGGTTCTGTATGCAAAACTCAGGAGTTGGCAAAATAGATTTTGGAATTATATCCAAAGACCAGTGTCAGGGTCAGATATCATATAACTATATGATTATAAATTATAAATGCTTTGAAGAGAGTGACAGGATGCTATTAACAAAGTCCTGTCTTGTTCTTGGAGATTAGGAGAGTTCCTTGAGAAAATGTCACTTGAGTTGATATCTGAAAGATATGGAGTTAATTAGGCCAGGGATAAATGAAGGTGTCTATGCGTCCTGCCTTCCAACTCCCATGTGAAAATGAAGAAGGCCCGAGAGCGTGGCCGGGGTAGAGCAAAGGGAGGCTTGAATGAGAAGAAGGTGGAGAGGGGGCAGAAGCCGAACCGGGCAGTGTCTCGTATGCCGTGTTAAGGATTTGGGTCTTTAACCCGAGAGAAATGGAAAGCTGCCCAGGGTCTGAGCAGCTGCGTGACATGATGAGATTTGCTTGGTCGAAAGGCCAGCACGACTGCGGGGTGGGGAGTGGATTAATTAGAAGGGATGAGGAAGAAGCACGTGCGGGCCGATGACCTCCCCAGTGGTTCAGGCTTGCCGGGACTTCCTGCGAGTGCGTTTTGTCATGCGTGGCCATCTTAAAGTTAGCTGTTCTCCGTAGTCATCAGAACCATATGCAATCTATAGCTTTCACATATTCACCTGCGTAAACCACCTAAGGGGATTGCCGAGAATAACATCAGATGAAAATGGTAAGCATACATTTTTAGGCATAGTGAGTGGTTTCTAAATCATAAATGAGAACACCCGTGGGTCCTGGAGTACGTCTCTGGGAGTCTCGGGAAGGACAGGGCACACACCAATGAGGGCTCCAGGGGAGGGTCGCCTCCCAGACCAGGGCCCCGGGCCCAACAATGGGAATAAACTGGGATTCTGGCTGCCGTTGTCTATGTCACGACTTCCCAGTGGAGTGGGTAGAAACTTCGAGCAAGCCGCCACCCCAAGGTAGACCTCCGTGGGTTGCTCCCATTTCAGGATTCTGTGAGCTGCCATCCAGCGTGTCCATGAGCCGCCGAAAGCCCAGAAGGCTGGTCTCCCCGTCCACCGCGGCGCTGACTGAGCCGAGAGCTGGCTGGGAGGCTGTAGCCCTTCCGCTCTCCCCTTTCTGTTCCCTTTTTCTTCTCCAGGCGAATGGAGATATGAGAAGACATTCATAAGAATCGTTAAAAAAAAAGGTCAAAGTACCTTCATCAAGGTTCTGAAATTTGAATTTTAGGGAATTTGAGCGGGTACACGGAGAGCAGTGACACCATCATCCGGGCAGGAGACGGGGTGGCGAGGGGGAGAGGCCGAGACGTGGACAGACTGAGATGTGGGCAGATTGGGCGGTAAGGCCAACAGGTCTCTTTGAAAGACTAGGCTTAGGAGAATGGAGAGGCTGGCAGCATCGGCCGTCAGGTTTCTGCTTGAGCTTCTGGAGGACGGCGATGTCACGTACTGTGTTAGGGAGCACTGAGAAAAACAGACTTGATGGGGAAATATGAGATATCTGAGTGAAGACGTCCAATAAGCAGTTCGTTATCTATACATGCTTACTGCTCAGAACAGAGGCCCGGAGATACAGATGTCGGATTCTTTGAAGAACGTCCCGGGAGGGTTCATTACTCTAGTTCTGCCTAACTGCTGTCCTTGAGTAGAGCAGTTTGTCAGACGCCTCTGTGTCACCGCCCAGCAGGGCACGGCACAGAGTGGCCTGAGCCGGTCCCCCTGACTTGGGCTTCGCTGCAGACTTAGCCTAAGGGTCATCTCCTTCCAGCCTTTCCTGAGAATTAACTCCCCCCCCCCATGTGCTTCTCCAGAGCCCGTGTGTACCTTTTGGCTTGAGATTTACTTTTTACCCAACTCCGATGTGTTTCTTCCCTACTCAAAACCTTCTGGTGGATTTGCAGTGCATTTAGAATACAATCCAGACTCTTTATTATGGTTTACAAAGCCCGCAGTTATCTGATGCCTGCTACCTTTCAGCCTGATCTCTTCCCCTCTCCTCATTGCAAGCCACATATCGAATTTTAAAAGATGTGTATTAAAGTATAGCTAACATACAGTATTATATGTTTCAGGTGTGCACCATAGTTACTCAACACTTATATACATAAAGCCACGTATATGATTTAAAAATTTCTAGAAGCCACATTAAAAAGCTAAAAAGATGCAGGGGGATTAATTTAGATAATCTATTTGATTTAGTTCAAGATATCAAAATATTTCAACATAAAATCAATATAAAAATTATTAATGGGATAATTATTAATTCCTTCCATTCTTTTCTTCCCACAC
>NW_011888908.1:1950987-1957116 GCF_000151845.1 Pteropus vampyrus | reverse complement strand
TTTAGTTCAAGATATCAAAATATTTCAACATAAAATCAATATAAAAATTATTAATGGGATAATTATTAATTCCTTCCATTCTTTTCTTCCCACACAAAGTCTTTGAAAGCCGGTATATGAGTTGCCCTCACAGCACACCTCAGTTCCGACTGGCCACATTTCAGGTGCTCAACGGCCACAGATGGCTAGTGGCTCCTCCCCTGGGCAGCATGGTGTTGACACACAGGTCTTTTTCCACTTTAGAGCATGTCACCCTCATTCTGGCTTCGGGGCCTTTGCACTCACTGTTCTCTCTGCCAAGTGAGCCTCCCCTTCCCCGCCTCTCTCTGTCTCTGGCCACTTCTGGTTCTTTCGGATCTCAGCTCAAGGTCACCTCATCCACGAGGCCTCTTTATCCACCCGATCTGAAATTCTTCCTGCCCCCGGGCACATTGCCACTGCGAATTGCAATCTATTCTCATTATTTGTGGATTCCGTATTTGCTAACTCACCTCTTCATTAAAATGTATTTGCTACTCGGAAATTCGTAGCTGCAGTGCGTTCCGGGTCATGCAGACGTGGGTAGCGCGGTGGGCAGTTCGGGTTGCCGGCCCCAGGCCCCAGCGGAGGTCAGTCAGGGCGATGTTCTGCCTTCCTGTTCCGGCTCTCGTACTGCAAGCGGGCGTCCTTTCCCCGTCGATTCAGCGCCGTGGGTTCCAGATTTTTTGCTCTTCTGGCTGGGGATTTGGCTGTAAGCGTCATGCTCGCATCCTGTCTAGTGTTCTCGGAGCAAGAAGATTGAGCCGAGCCCTGCGGAGAAAACGCGTGTGTGGGATGTGCGTGGGGGCCGCGGCGCCGATGGCTGCGCGTTCACCGTCAATGCAGCAACCGTGTGCGTTCAGAAAGACGCCTTTAAACAGAAGCGCACCCCAAAGGTTAGGTGCTGATCAGTTGACGAAAACGTTGTGACCAGAGGCTCGCAGGAACCTAATTTCGTATGGCCCCTGGGAGCGATAGTTCAGTATTCGCTAACTCGGTGTTAATGATGACTTCATAGAACATAACTCTCGCGAATGATGAGAATCAGCTTCACTTTCATTATATTTTATCTGAAAAAAACTTCGTTCATTTATCTGCTTACTCAGTGCCTGTCCCCCCGCCTAAGCTTCAGAACAAGGACCCTTCTGGCTTGGTTCACGCTTACATCCTTAGTGCCTGACATAGGATTGTCATTCAGTACATTCTTGTTAAATGAATAAATGAACGGATGGATAAATAATGAATAGTGAACATATATTTAATTAGCATTTTTTTTCTAGTTCTAAACTAGGAGACAAAAAGATAATATTAATTTGAAAATAGTTAGAATTGTATTTTAAATGCAAAAATGCTTACATATACCCATATTTTGGGATGCCTTTGAAAATATAGTAATTATTTTACAGCTCTTAGTTTTAAACAATTAGTTTATCTCAGTCCCTAGTCTCTTCACTGTTCATTTGAGAAAGCATTTGTTTTGCATGAGTTCTTTATGGCCTGCCCAGAACATATGTAATTTGTTCTTTTTATTATCTTTTTCTACATGTGTTTTTTTAACAGTCTTTTTTCTTTAGTCCTATAAAATAGCCTGAATTTTTCTCTTTCTACTAGAATTAGGTGGTGACCATGTTTTCAAGAAATATCAGATCAAAAACATTTGTTTTTTTAAATTATTTCGGCATATTCCTTAAGTAGTACATTCTTGCAGCTCTGGGCTCCCCCCTCCCCCCAAAAAAACTTTTTATTATGGAAAATTTTAAACATATATAAAAATGTAGAGATAACAGTATAATGAACCCTTGTGTATTTATCATGTAAACTTTTTCAAAATATTCAGTTTTAAGAAACATATCTCTTGACCTGGCTTGATAAAATGCCCCAAGAGGCATTTATTGTTAGTCTGCGATTGTGTGCTCCATCATGGTGGAGACAGGAGGGTCTTGGAGCTGCCAGAAAGCTGCCAGGTCATGTTCACCTCCACAGGTAATAGGGAAAGGAAGTCCCTAGAATGGAGTCTGGACTCTGATTCTAAGAGTCTTTTAAGACTGAGAATTTACTCCATAGTTCAGTTAAGATTTATTTTCGTTTTCTTTATTGCTCTTGCCCTGTGGTTGTCTTGTTTTCTCAAGTCTCTAGCAATAAACCCTGTGAAATCAAGAGAGTTCGAGAGCATCAAAGAAACGAGTCACTCTTTCACTGTTGTTCAGAAGCAGGATGAATCCCACGTAGAGAGGGCAGAGGCAGCATCGCAGCGTAACGGGAAGCAGTGTGAGCCCCTAAGCCCTGCTG
Organism: Pteropus vampyrus; assembly: GCF_000151845.1. NCBI lineage: Eukaryota > Metazoa > Chordata > Mammalia > Chiroptera > Pteropodidae > Pteropus > Pteropus vampyrus. The sequence continues at coordinate 1,954,809 of NW_011888908.1, read as the reverse complement.
CAGGGAAGGAAGGTGGCTCCAAGCCGGAGGACTCGTCAGGTCTGCTGGAGATGCCCACGTGGGCCGTTGGCGCGGCGCTGAGGCTGTGACCCCTCGCTTTGCCGTCGTGGACTGCAGTGCTCCTCACCGCCATCTGTAGCCCATAACCATCTGGCGTCCGCCCTCGCCTGTAACTCCCAGCACGGCCATCACAGCAGACCCGAGATCTCATCACCAAATCTGGACTTCCCGCCCTTTATTCTTACCCCGTTTTCTATGTTAAATAAATAACCTCTCCAGGATTTGACACAGCTGGCTCCTCAGGAAGGGCCTTCGGGGGAGATGCCAACCTCTGAGCGCTCCTCCGCCTCTGAGGCTACCTATTTCTCCCCGCCTTTCCTCTTCCCTCTCCTTCCCCTCTTCCTCCCACATTCTCTTCTTCCCCACTCCTTCCCGGGGATGCACGCATGCCATGATGTCTCTCATTTCATAGCCTTTTAAAAAAAATGTATTTATTTTTTAATTTAAGTATAGTTGGTCTATAACCTTATATTGGTTATATTAGTTTCAGGTGCATAATGTAGTGATTTCACATTTTTATACCTTACAGTGCGATCATCTTACTAATTCTAGTAATCATCTGTCACCACGCAAGCTTATCACAATATTATTGATGCTCTTCCTTCTGATAACCATCCCTTCGGTCTGTCTATATGAGTCTGTTTCTGTTTAGTTTATTTCAGTCTTTTAACATGCTTTCCCTCTACCAGGACCCTGTATTGTTTTCCTTTTAAAGCACTTACTACACTGTATTGTCTGTCTTGTCTGCGTTTCCTTTACCAGACTCCAAGCTCAAAGGCAGGGACTGTTTTGTTTATCATGTTTCTTCATAGTCCTATGCAATGCTTGACGTACAATCAACTCTTAGTAAATAATATTTTGTATGAATAAGTGAGCACAGCTGATTCTAAATATCTAGAATCCTTTTGTTGTGAAGATTAGAGAAAATGAACATAAAATGCCCAGCAAGGGGCACGGAATAATAAGCATCGAATTAATTGTAACCATAGTGGACATTGTCATTGTCCTGAGTAGCGGCCCCATCTTGCTCGTGGCTGTGCTCTCTTCAGAGTTTAGTAACGCCTTGCACGCGATAGACACTTAATATATATATGATCGAGTTGAATATACAGCTCATAAGCTGGATATGTAATTAATTGTTCTTCTGAGTCCATGCTTAGAGTAAAAGTAATGACTATCTCGAGAACATGTTTATTTTTCATGGAGCGTAGAAATTATCTTCTTTTCAGGCACAAATGCATTTTGGTAATCATTGAAAAAATTTTAAATTTTGTCATAGTTAGAAGACTTGAGATTTACCACCTTAAGATGTTTTAGCGTACAACACAGAGTTGTCATCTATGCGCGCAGTGCTACAGAGCAGACCTCTAGAACTTTCTTATCTTGCTATGCTGAAACTTTACACCTGGGGATTAGCAACTCCCCATTCCCTCGGCCCCCAGCCTCCGCCACCACCACTCTCTGCTTTTAGGAGTTCGTGGAGTCATGCGGTGTTTGTCCCGCGACTGGCTTACTTCACTTAGCATAATGTCCTTGAGGTTCTTCCATGTTTTTGCATGTTTCAGGATTTCCTTCTTTTTTTATGGCCGAATAATATTGCATTGTAAATCGAGGCTACATTTTCTTTAACCACATCTGTTGAGATAATGCCTCAATGACTGTGGGAGCGCCGGTATCCCTTTGAGATCCTGATTCTGATTCTTTTGGGTAAATATCCAGGTAGGATTACTGGATCACATGGCGGTTGTACTTTTAATTTTTTGAGGCACCTCCATACTATTTTCCATAGTGGCTGTACCGGTTTGCATTTCCACCAATAGTGAACAAGGGTTTCAATTTCTCTACATCCTCACCAACACTTGTCTTTAAAAAAAAAAAAAAAAAAAATTTCATAATAGCTATCCTAACAAGTATGAGGCGATATCATTGTGGTTTCAATTCGTGTTACCTTGATGGTTAGTGACGTTGCATATATTTTCATATACCTGTTAGCCACTCGTATGTCTTCTCTGGAAAATGGCTATTCAAGTCCTTTGCCCATTTTTTAATAAGGTTATTAGTTTTGTTTGTTTGTTTGTTTTTGCTAGGGAATTGTAGGAGTTACTTACATATTTTGGATCGCAAACCCGTATCAGATGTATGCTTTGCAAATATTTTCTCCCATTCTGTAGGTTGGCTTTTCACTCTTTTATTGTTTCCTTTTACCTTTGATGTAGTCCCACTTGTCTATTTCTGCTTTCGTTTCTGTGTTTTTGGTGTCCTAGCCGTAAAATTAGTGCCAAAAGCAGTGTCTTGAAGCTTTTCCCCTATGTTTATTTCTAGGAATTTTACAGTTTCATGTCTTAGGCTTACGTCTTTAATCCACTTTGAGTTTATTTTTGTGAAAGATAAGGTTTAAGATAAGGGTTCAGTTTCATTCTTTTGCATGTGCATATCCTGTTTTCCTAACACTATTTGTTGAGGAGACTATTCTTGTCCTATTGTGTATTCTTGGCACCCCTGTCAAAAACCAACTGACCGTATGTGTGTGGATTTATATCTGGACTCTTCATTCTGTTCCATTGGCTTATATATCTGTCTTTATGCCAGTATCTTATTGTTTAATTACTTAAGCTTTGTAATGAATTTATTTTGAAATCAGGAAGTTTGATGCCTCCAGCTTTATCTTCTTCCTCAAGATAGTTTTGGCCATCTGGAGTCATTTGTGGCTTCATATGAACTTTTGAATTATTTTTACTATTTTTGGAAAAAATTCCATTGGGATTTTGATAAGGATTAAATTGAATCTGTAGATCATTTTGGGTAGTATGGACATGTTGACAATGTTAAGTTTTCTAATCTATGAACCTGAAATATCTTTCCATTTGTACAAGTCTCTCACTTCCTTAGTTACATTTATTCCTAAGTAGTTTATTCTTTTTAATGCTATTGTAAGTTGGATTTTTTTTTCTTTTCAGATAGTTTGTTATTAGTGTATAGAAATGCAAGTGGTTTTTGTTTGTTGGTTTTGTATCCTGCAACTTTTCTGAATTCCTTTATTAGTTCTAACATTTTGGGGGTGGATGGAGTCTTAGGGTATTCTGTATCCATGAGCTCATGCCATCTGTAGATAGGGACGGTTTTGCTTCTTCCTGTGTAATCTGGATGACTTTAATTCCCTTTTCTTTCCTAACTGCTCTGGCTAGGACTTCCAGCACTATGGTGAACAGCAGGGGTGAGAGTGGGCATCTTCACCTCGCTCCTGATTTTAGAGGAAGAGCTTTCAATTTTTTGCCATTGAGTAGGATGTTAGTTGTAGATTTTTCATAGATAGTCTTTATTATGTTAAGATAATTTCTCTCTGTTCCTAGTTTTTTAAAAGTTTTTTATATATATCATGAAAGGGGGTTGGATTTTATCATTCTTTTTCTGCATCTATTGAGATAATCGTGTGATTCTTCTTTACTCTTCCTCTTGTTAATGTGGTATATCACACTGATTGATTTTCGTTTATTGAACCATCCTGGCAACCCAGAGACAAATCCCACCCGGTCATGTGTATCAAGGTAATATTTTTGAGAGAATCCTAAGCATTCTCTTGTCTTGTACATGATAATTTGCTATTGGACTTAATTTTTTTATATTGCCAAGTATCTATAACCTGAAATTCAAAAGAATTTGTTAAAATATGTATAAAAAATTCTTACTATGTATTTTAGCTATATTCTTTAAGGCCTCTGCCTTAAAATCCCAAGAATATGTATTTACATATTATAAACTTTC
>NW_011888908.1:1945630-1950442 GCF_000151845.1 Pteropus vampyrus | reverse complement strand
TGATAGAAACATTTTAAAGAATTACTTCCGATATCAGTGCAGTGCTGTCTCTCCTGGGTCATGCTACTTTTCATAAATAGTGTTTGTTTTTAAATACCTCAAGTTGGTTTTAACATCTTAAAAAGTCTAAATCTTTAACAGCACCTTTTCGTATTTTGTATTCTAACCAAAATGTTACTTTTTGAGTGAGTTATGTGGCAAGTATCTTATATCCTATAGTTGCTCAATAAAGATTAGTTTGGGAACTTTTGACATGTAAATGAGTGTATTAATTAATAGCTTTTCTCCTATAATTTCAAATTATAATCGCACTTTTTTATTTATCCTGAATTCTGCTGTTAGCTTTATTAACAGAGATATAATTCTTGAAAATAGCAGAATTCGAACTCCTTAACATTTCAGCACTTCTGTTTTTGAGTATGTTGCTATAGTTTTTCAACTTTTTCACTAGATTCCATTAAAGGTCCTCAGAAGACATCAGTCATCTAGACTTCTATCCCCGAATCTAGATGCTGAAAAGAGAATCTATATGTTTCTTGATCAAGGAAACTATTTTTCTGCAAAAGAGAAAAAAATTGAAGGTTGCAAAAGCATTTTGAGTATTTAACATAATTCCAGTCCCATTAAAAACCATTTTCTATCGCAGCACTATACTCACTTAGCAGAGAAAGCTTAAAAACCAGTTCTATATATTTAGCTTAACGATCACCCAAGCCTTTAACCTCTTAGTCTGCTTTTTCCATTTATGGCCTTTGTTTAAAAAAAAAAAATTTTTTTTACATAATTTGATAATCTCTTTGTCCAATGGTATGTGAGGTCAGTAAAATAAGCGATCTTGATGTTTCAGTGTTATTGTTTATGATATGGTATAGAATTTTTTTATTTATTGTTTATTGTTTATGATATGGTATAGAATTTTGCAGAAAGGCAATTAAAATCAATGCCTGAAGTAGCATCCTTTTATCTCTCATCGCTAGCTCAGATGATCATATATTTATACATCTTGACATAAAAGCAGGAAGGTGGAAAGATTTAAAGTAGTAGATAACAGAGGACTCTTAAAAGTGCTTTTAGACCCTTTTCGATGTGAATGTATCTATAAAAATAATCAAGGCAGAGGATGGTGAGGGCTGTGGGAGATCTGCGAAGCAGTACTTCTCCTTATTCTAATCCCTAATTAGCCCCCTAATCGTTTTCCCCTACAGTCCCTAAGCTAGGAATTCTAAGGTAGTCTCTTGGGAAAGATGCTAGATAAATCACGGTAACTTAACATTTCCTTTACTGCACGACCGATTTGGTGTATTTTATTATATATTTTAGTATGTAGTAAAAGGAGTTATATACATTTAATTAAGAAATAACGAAGGCGATTATGATGCTATTTTTAATTAGAATACACCACGGCATTTGGTCTAGAAGAGCTCAAAGAATGTGTCAAAATGCCATATTTACCAGGATTGCAGAGTTGCCAAAAAAGCGTGAGTTCCTCTCCACCAGCGGCTCCCCCCAGACTGCTGTGTGTGGGCACGGAGATACCCCCAGTCAGGTAGGTCGCACCTATTTGATCCCCTTTTGTTGAATATTTATTTATAGTAACATTGCTGAATGTAGAGGTCTTTCTGGCCGGTGATTCTAATCCCTTCTTGCCTACCAACATATTTTTTTTCATAAAGGATTTAATTTTTTAAATCCAAGTTAGCGATTTTTTTTTCATTTTGACAAGTGGACGCTTTTCTCAGTTTTCAAGTGACATTGCCAGAAAGGATATAAGCACTTTCTTTGCAAAATGTTTATTGCTCTAGTGCAGGTTGCTCATGAGACTATTGGAATTTCTTGCAATAAAAATAAATGAACTCTCTGCAACATCAACAGGTTTCATTACCATGTATACAGAACCTTATGTTTCCTTTCTCGTTCGACCGAAGGGGTGTGAGGGAAGATTCTGAATGAGATGTCAGCCTAGCGAAGAGCCCGCAGTAGCTGTCAGACATGACTTTGTCTGCCAGACAAGTTCCAGTGACTTTGAAATACTGGCACTTAAAAGCATTACTATAAATGCCTTTTTTATTGGACATCGGACCGACTTACCAGTAAAAGAAAACCCCTTTCTTTCTTCAAGGGATTTATAAATTAGTAAGACAGTCTCTTATTCTCTTTGGTTTCTACTTTGGTTTATTTATTTTTTCATCAGGTATTTATTGAATATGCCAGCTTTAAAAAAAAAATAGATAAAGAAACATTTATAGCAGTCTGAGTTGCAGCTCTCTTTAAGGCAGATTTATATTTTCATATTGTCTCCTGCTGCAATGAGCTTTAAGTCATCCAGTTATACACAGTACACAAGTAGTAGAATTTCAGAGTCTATTTCTTGATTTTTCCACTAGTATTATTGTTCTTGTTAATTACCCTTGAAATAAATACTGGTAACATAAATAGAAAACTCGAACATACTAAAAATGATAAGTCGTGGTTAGTTTCTATCTAAATTATGAAAATAACTAAGAGATTTGCAGAAGATTTGGGGAGACAAAGAAAAACAATTATTTGATAATTTACCCATGCTAACGTATCCATTTCTATTTTGGGGTGTTTTCTTCTAATCTTCACGTTTGTGGATTTTAATTTTAGTTGTAATTTCAGCGTACTTACACGTTTTTATTCTGCCTTGTAAACTTAATAGGCATGTATTTTTTCATGTCACTGGATAATTTTCAAACAGCCTTTACCGTCTACACCATATTTCATTGATGGGTCATAGTTTATTTAACTGTGTTTAATAACATAGTTCACTTAAAAAATCCCTACCGTTGCACTTTTAAGTGGCTTTGGCTTTTTCAGTTTTGTAAATAACACCTCAGTGAACAATAGCGCACGTAAAGTCTTTCCCATCACTTTTCATATTATAATATTATCTGAGGACAGATTGCCAAGCTCTGAAAATACAAAAAGCAAAATTGCTCTTTCTGAGATGAGGTCGCAGTAACGAGGCCGAATCGGAGTGGTCAGAGGGGAGCAGGCGGTAGGAGTCGAGCAGGAGGGGGACGGGGTGCAGAGCGGAAGAGGGAAGCACAGCATGAACGCTGCTTAAGGCCCGTGCGCTTCCATCATAACCAAGACGCCTGTATCCCTGACACCCAGCTCGCTCTGGCCGTTTCACTGGGAGTCACGGGCCTTCGGGGGAGGAGGGGAGAGGGTGGAGGGTTGCCTAAGGCAATGGCCTTGTCTCAGTCCAGACCAGTCTCACAACCCTTCCTTCACGCAGTCGTGATCCTTAAAGAAACCAGAAACCTGGAGAGCACCCCTGAATTAACCCATTCTGCCTCTAAGTTTTGCTTCCTACCGTTTTCACTCTATTTTAGTTTTTTGGTTTTTTTTTTTCATTTGCAATTTGGCTGTTTGTGAGATGATCCCCCTGCATTTTACATGACGCGAGTGTGAATTTACCGGTCGATGCAGCATGATCCGAGTATCTTACATCCGTGTTGTGATAAGCGTTCTTTAAATCCAAAGCGGAAGAGAGGTGGCCAAGTACCGCGACGGTTATGAAGTGCCCGGCGAGTGTAAATGTTCCTTTTTTTCTGTCTGACACACGCGTCTTTTTTTCAGCCATTCTGGCGAGAACGTGTCGAGCTCCCTGCAGGTCCTTTTCTCCCCTCCACACGCTGCCCAGCGCCCAGCGAAGGAGCAGCCTTGGCAAAGCAGGGGAGTACTCCGTTCCGTGCTGTGTGCGACCCCTCACCCTCTTCCCCACCCCCTATGTGTAAATATTTGATTTTAAAATGCTGGTGAGGGTCTAATGTTTTTTCAGGTCTCTTTAATGATAATTAAAAATTTTCAGTGAATCTCAAGGCACGTTCTGGTAACATAACTGATAACGGCAATCCTAGAGGTGAAGAGTATTTAAAAGTTTTGGCTCACTTCTAAACTTTAATATCGTTACAAGGAATTTGGGATTCTAATGAACTACCTCATCCACAGCAGATTCAGTCATGATGTATTTCCTCTAATAATCTACTTATTATCTAGGTTGATTTCAGAAGGAACAAAAGTTATGTATGACAAATTGCAGATTGTGGTGATGACTCGGGAAAAAGTACACAAATAAGTGAGTTGGTAGCTGGCACATCCAGGTACCCTGTGAATCTAATCTTGATTTCCTTCCTCTTAGCCCTCCCTGGATGATGAGTAGTGAGAGTTAAGATGAGTAGTGAGATAAAGATAGGAAAAGTCAGACATAACACTCACCCACTGGTAGAATTTATTAGCGAAAACCGAGATATTCGGTTGGTTCATATCTGCTTCCGATTAGATCGGTTATCATGGAAGGAGTTTCATTTCTTTAATGTTCATTTAATTTCCATGTGTGTCCTTCAACGAGCGAGTTTCAGTGAGAGCCGCTCTGGTCTCCTACTGCACTTCGGAGAATGAACGTACCCTGGGCTTACGGAGAGGTGATTTTATGATAACATGTGATTTCAGGGTAAAGAGGACAAAGGAGACGTGCCCTGTGGCGCCCCTTCAGGAGAAATCGAAAGGTAGGCTGGCTCACCTTCCCCTTCCACCACATGTCCTATTTGGAGGTCGAGAACTTATTCCTTTTTTTTAAACTTTATTTCTGCTGACTTAATTGTCTTCGTTTTGTTAATGCTTCTTTTTAAGCTTTGTTTATTTTATAAACTTAGTGGATTTTGTGTTCAATATGTATATGCCGTTATTGTCTCTGGACCCTGGGATAGGCCCTCATCATCTCCCATGGGGGCCATTGCAGGAGCCCGCAAACTAGTCGGGCTTTGAATTTCTGACCTTAAAAAT
>NW_011888908.1:1943034-1945580 GCF_000151845.1 Pteropus vampyrus | reverse complement strand
GAGATATTCGGTTGGTTCATATCTGCTTCCGATTAGATCGGTTATCATGGAAGGAGTTTCATTTCTTTAATGTTCATTTAATTTCCATGTGTGTCCTTCAATGAGCGAGTTTCAGTGAGAGCCGCTCTGGTCTCCTACTGCACTTCGGAGAATGAACGTACCCTGGGCTTACGGAGAGGTGATTTTATGATAACATGTGATTTCAGGGTAAAGAGGACAAAGGAGACGTGCCCTGTGGTGCCCCTTCAGGAGAAATCGAAAGGTAGGCTGGCTCACCTTCCCCTTCCACCACATGTCCTATTTGGAGGTCGAGAACTTATTCCTTTTTTTAAACTTTATTTCCGCTGACTTAATTGTCTTCGTTTTGTTAATGCTTCTTTTTAAGCTTTGTTTATTTTATAAACTTAGTGGATTTTGTGTTCAATATGTATATGCCGTTATTGTCTCTGGACGCTGGGATAGGCCCTCATCATCTCCCATGGGGGCCATTGCAGGAGCCCGCAAACTAGTCTGGCTTTGAATTTCTGACCTTAAAAATCCTTCAACACTGCAACAGGAGCCTAAAGTCTTAGCCTCTAGCCACATCACTCCCTCTTCAAAAGCAGTAACTCTTATTACCCACAGACTACATATGGACTCCTTAGCTTGGCGTCGAACCCTTTACCATCTTCCCCTAACTTTCCTTCCTGGCCTTATCTGCTAATTAATGTTTGTCATGAATCCTGTGTATCTGTAACATCCAACTACAGACACTTATCCATATGCCAACAGTTTTGGGTTCAAAAAAATACTCTTACATTGATTTATTCCTAAGTCCATGGTGGCCGAGAGGGTTTATAGCTCCAAGGTGTATTTCTACCTTTTGGGGTACGGGTTTGTTCTTTGAATCTGTAAAATCAGGCATTCTCACCTTTATATTTCTGATATGTTTAATCAGAGTTTTGTTTTTCAAAAACATACATTGAAAATCTCTCTTGAGCCAAGTAATTAAACTTTTCACGATGTCTACAAGGTTATGGAGAATCCTTTGGCAGCTCGGTATCTGGACTTTCTGTCTCATCCCTCACTCTCATGTGTTACGGATTCCTGGGGGCTTCATACCAAGCGAACCACATAAGGCGTGCGGCATAATATATGTGTGAAGGGCTTAAGTTCTCCACTAAATTCTTAACCCTTTCTGAAATACTTTTACCCAAAGTTAATGGTAAAGATTCTTGAGCCACACAGTCAAAACTTTTCCATTTTGTCATTATATTTCCTTATCTTTCATAGATTATTATCTAAGCCAGGGTTTTCAACAGTGACAGTGTTAATATTTTGGCCCTGATAATTCTTTGTGTTGAGGGTCTGGCCCATGCATTGAAGATACTTAGCAGCATCCATGCCCTTTACCCACCAGATGCCCTCCACAAGCATGGTAATCAAAAATGTCTCCGGACGTTGCTAAATGCCCTTGCGGTGGCAAAATCACTCCCAGTCGGGAACCACTGGACTAAGCGTAACATCTTTAATATTGTATGTTATTTGCTACTTGTCCTTCAGACTGTCAAATGTCTCCTCCTTTGCCTAGGGGTAGTAATTCTTTCCTTACCAGATTAAGACTTTTTAAAACTTTATTTTTGTCATAATCATAGTTATCTCCTTCTAGTGCATTCATCACTTCCATGAGTTCACACTCGTGGAATAACAGAGTTAATAGAGCACCTCTAACAGACCACAAAAACTAACGCGCTAAGTAAGACATCGTGGGCAGCAGTCAGAATTGACTCGTGAGCAGCTTCGCAAGTTCAGTCTCTAGACGCTTATAAGGTTAAATGTCTGTGAACTTCTCCTTGGCTGTTTCTTCTCCGTGAATTCCCATATACTATAAACAATTTCTGTGATCGACAGACAGCGTAAAATAAAAATATGTGTTAAGTTAAACAGAAGGCATTTCTTTTGCATCTTGGCCCAAAAGATGCCTGCCTGTTTTCCAATAGTCCAATTTTATGGGTACTATGGGCTGGGTACTGTGCTCTGGGTACTGCTATGCCTTACCTCTGTATCCTGCGGTGCCTACACCAGTTTCTGCAACCTACTGAGTGTTCAGTAAATACTCGTTGGTTTTCCTTCAGAGTCATGCAAGATGGCACTTCATTTACTCATTTACCGAATGGGAATTGACCACCTACTCTGTGCCAGGCATTGTTCTAGGTGCTTGGGCTTAGGCTACATCCTTCCACAAAGCAAAGAGCCCTGCCCTTGTGGAGTTTGCATTCTAGCGAGAGAATACAGCCAACGAGCATTAATTATACTAACGAGGCCCATTATCTAGTGTGTTAGAAGGAGGAAGGGCAGTAGAAGCAACAAATAGTATGGTAACAGTTCTTTGAAGTTTTTCGAGTATTGCTTAATGCCTAGAATCTAGTTAATTTGTAGCCAGAGGGTCTTTCTAAGTGTCAAGTCCATTGAACTGCTAACAACAAGAATCCCTATCCATCGTATTCTTAGCCTCTACTCTCTCTCTGAACTTCTCACTCATGTGACACACTCATACAAAACAAAGC
>NW_011888908.1:1938720-1941885 GCF_000151845.1 Pteropus vampyrus | reverse complement strand
AACACCGCCTCCCCCGTCCCCCCATTTCTCTGCTCGAGTTCGAAATGGCTGTGAGATAAGTAGCCAAGCAGATGGAGGTGAAAATATTAGCTTTGTTCACTGATGAAACCTGGAAGGGAAACCCTGGATTAGATGTGCGGCAACCTCTTAACAATGACCTTGAGAACTGGGCCAAGACACACACCCGGTGGTGCTGGCGACCTCAGGCTCTCATGCCGAGTCAGGGCCCAGCAGAGCAAGGTGTCCCCGCCGTGTGGACTGGCAGATCTCTGAGGGGAGGAGTGGGGAGACTCACCCCTTCTCTGTGGGGAGGAGGAAAGCCGCTCCCCGAGGAGTGGGGGGAAGTGTTTGTCACTGCACCTCCCCGAGAACCCGGGAGAAATCCTGGCCCCCGTGACTGAGGTCCGGTGCAGACCGGGACACGGGCTATAGCAGAACCACGAGGTTCAAAGACCGGGCAGTAGCATCCAGCAGAAAGGCCTCACGGCAGATGCAGTGTTTGAAGTGGGCCTCAAAGACAGGAAAGATGAAGGGAGAGGGCATTTCTAGAAAGACGGAAGAACGTGGAAGAACGTAAGCAAACACACTGCCGTCGGGCCGGGGCCTCGGGTGGTACAGGGCAGGCGGCACAATTCGCATGCCTCCCGGTACCAAGCCAGTGCCTCGGCCGAGTGACGCTGATCAGACGAAGGCTGTGGCGGGCCGGGCACTCACTGCCTAGCCTCGGCTCTTTGTGTCACACGGGGATGTCGGCACAGAGCTGACAGGTATTGCAACCCTTCGTGAGAAGCCAGACTCTGGATTTTTGCATGAAACCTTTCGATGTGTACATGTTAGCAACCAATGAAATAAGTAACTAATTCAGAACTTACAAGGCCATTGTGTGGGCCAAAGTTACATATGCAAGCTAGACTTGGCTTCGAGGGACTATTCATTTATGCGACCTCTGGGTCAGATGAGGAGAGCGTGCTAGGGCCTGAGGTGACTGGGCGACATCTGGTAGAGAGCGTCGGATGCTAAGCGTGAGCGTTTATTTCCTCTGTTTCACAGTGGGAGATCTTTTTTTTTTCCTTAGTTAAAAATGAACTCGATTTGTTTAATAAAGCTTGGTATTACAAGCATCGAGTCACACCCCAAAATGGGAGATTTTGAGCATGACAGTAAATTATCGCTTTTGTGATTTAGGAAGATCCATCCAGGTATAATTGGCAGGCCAGACTGTGATGGGAGGAGATTGGACATAGGGAAACCAGCGAGGAAGTGTTTATAAAAACGGAGGTAAGAATGTCTCACTAGAAAGGCAGAAGCAGGAATAGGAAGGAAACAGTAGATAATTAGGACATCAAGGCAAGGACGTAAGATCAACGTAAGGGCATCAAGAGAGGAAGAATCAAAAGCCGCTCATTTCCAATTTTAGACATACGATTCTCGGGAGGAGGCGCTGCTTTGGGGAATAACAGCATGAAGGCAACTTCGGGCATATTCAGTTCGAGGTGCCACCGGAACATCCACACAGAGGTGCCAAACAGGTGGTCGACAGCAGGGGTGTCATTCCGGAAACGAGGCTGACCGGAACGAGAGCTTGGAGAAACACGTGCCTGGCAAAGGCCGAGTTCTCTGTCTGAAAAAGCAGGGTGGAGAGAGTTCAGATTCATAAGAGAAGGGAGGAAATAGGAGGAAGGCAAAAATAAAAGTGAAGAAGACAGCGTCACAGATGTAGGAGAACGAACATAATTTATGTCCTCGCATGCTTTATATTAATGCGTAAAATGCACTTAACATGTATATGCTTGTGTGCATGTTCACGATGCATTCGTTCCCATGGGGATAACTAAATAAACTTAAATGGATGTGTTTGTGCCTACATCTGAATTTCGATTGAGAATGACTCAGACATGAGCTCTACCTTTTCCGTCGTCTGAGAACCCATTCCAAGTGTGGTCAATAATTTAAGAAATGGGAAACAGGAGAAAACGTACCATCTAACAAAAATTTGACGAACTCTTTTTTGGATGAGCACTTCTAAACACTTCCGATCATCAAATGGATTTCATCTATTGAGCACCTACTGTGTACACTAAATGTTTAATATTATTTGAAAACCTTATGAAAACCTGTTTTATAAATGAGGTAAATAAAGGGTCTTTGTTTTACACTGCATCTCTAGCTAGAAACTAGGAATAAATTCTAACCTATTAGGTTCCAAAGCCCATGTACATAATCTTAATGGAATAATAATTTTTAAAAAACTTAAACTTGGTTGCTACAGCATTGTTTAGCTACTCAAAATTTAGGGAAGGGAAAATAATACTTCCACAGAGAAAAATATCTCATAATATTGAGTTGAGTTCCTGACCTGTGACGCCAACACGTCTCGGAGGATTTTTACCAGTAGAGTAGAAAGACCCCTCTCCTCCACCCCCATCTCTCCTGTGGAAGAGTTCAACTCAAGTCAGTTCAAGAAAGGAATGCTGCGTTTATTCCTTTTTAATAAATGAGATATACTGACCATAATTAATTACCTTTTTTAGCCTCGGGTTGAATTTTAACTTATGTTTTTCATTAAATTAAAAAACAAAAACAAAAACAAAAAACACAGCCTCTACTTTTTTACATCGCATTTACTCTTATTGTTCCTCATGAACTTTTAAGAAAAACCAGCAGGTGTTTAGGGCACAGAAGGCTCAAGTCACCCCCAAGTAAAATAAACCCCCGATTCAGAGATAAGGATGAGGTGCCGACTTCTGACACTGCAGTTACTGCGGATGTTAATTTATGTTTGGGGCTGAGGCAGTCTTGCCAGAAATGATCTTTCGCATCTGTGGTTTGGTACTTCCTCCAGTATAAGTCAAATTATCGAAATCTTGGGAATCGGGACCTTAAGCTAAATATTCAGGATGAGAAGACCGAGTCCTGATTTTAGGGTGAGAAAACCGTTCTTTACGAAGAATAATTACTTCAGTGAAGGACAAATCATTCGTCAGTGAGTGTTGCAAAGAAATAACCTGAGACTCACTGTATTTTCTCTAATTCTAAGCTCATCAAGCAACCCTCTAATATGTAATTTAGATTCCCGAGTAAAGAGAGTCACTGAAACGCAGATGCCTTCTCTGGGGGACAGTAATAACGAATTTTCTTTACAGGTTCACTGTGTACAGGGCGTTG
>NW_011888908.1:1936184-1937710 GCF_000151845.1 Pteropus vampyrus | reverse complement strand
CTGGAGAAGGCCTGCAGGGCTGTCAGACCCCCAAGCCAGGAGACCTCACCCCCTCGTCCCACTGACCAGTCCCTGGATGCGAACTGTGGTTGGGGAAGGCCATGACCAGGGCGAGGTGGCTCCCTGCTGCTCAGGGAAACTCCTGAAGAAGGACTCAGGTAACAGCACTGTCAGCCACCAACACCCCGTGGCCAGGGAAAGAGCACGGTGGCCCCACCGGGGAGACCCGGCTGGCGTGCTGCAGCACCCACTGCCCACACCCCGAGGACCCCACGGCGTCGGGGCGCGGGCAGTGAAGACGAGCCCAGGGCTGGAGGGAGGAGGGCGCTTGGCGTGCGCTGGAAAGGCTCCTGCGAGGGAGCAGGGGAAGCGAAGACCCCATGGCAGGGTCTGGGAAGCAGACGAGGTCATGAGGTCCCGGAAGCCAGCGGTGGCCGTTAGCACCCTTGGGGCTGAAGGGCCGGGGGCGGAGAACGTGTCGCCCGAGCTCAGCGGGGGCAAGAGCTGCAGAAGAACAGCCTGGTAGGACACCCGAAGGCGCAGCACGGAGGCCCGTAAGTCCCCAGCCTCTTTTTACGGTCACTCTCCACCTCCTGCCCCGGCTGGTTGCAAGTCAGGTGGGCACAGAGCCTGGGCGAGGTGGTGTCAGGTTCTTGGCTCAGAGCAGGGGGAACAGAGAGTGGGTTGGGGTAAGCAGGTGGGGAGCGGCCCAGGGATTAGAACTCGGGGCCAAGGGCGACGAGCTGCTCTGCCCCGACCCCAGACTTCTCTGCCGACCAGGACTGAGGCCGACCTAGAGTCTGGGATGGAACCGAGTTCTGGGCAGGTCACTGATGTGAGGCTTGGACCCAAAGTACAAGGGCAAAGTTGGACAAGAGCTCGGGCCAAATGGTCCCAGATGGAAGGGCTGGAGCGACTGAGCCAGAAGGGGGCGTGGAGGGCGGCGGGACACCCCAGAAGGAGGAAGCCCACCGAGCCTCACCGAATTCAGGGGCTGGCGACCTTGCCTCCCCTCCCAGCAACCCTGCCGTGTTTGTTTGGTTCCCGCCGAGGTCCCCAGTGCAGGTCTGATGAAGGACCGGATCCGCCTTCCAGCGACAGCTGAACGAGCCAACGTGAGGGCAGCTTGCATGTGCCATGCAGCCTGAAGACCTGTGCGAGTTAAGTAAGGGGAGAGGGAACATCTACAGGGAGGGCGTTGAAGTGGGCGGGGATGATGCCGAGGTGCGCAGGTGCAGCCCATCACCTGAACGTCGCCAGCGTCTGACGACGAGCACACACGGAGTCCAGACGATGCTGGCAAACGTTTGCTCCTTTTCCCACACAGTCGGCTTGAATGGGACATCCGGGAATGCTCGTCTGCACCCTTGGTGGTCTCTGTCTCTCCGTTTTTGATCCCCGTAGCTGTCCTCCGCCCCATCCCTGTCTTGGCTCGCTCCCGGTAGTGGGGGGTTAAGGCTCTGGAGAGTATTTTTCCTGAGAAGATGAGAAGGTGGCATCTTGTAAACAGTCCTCCCCTTTGGAGG
>NW_011888908.1:1927746-1934764 GCF_000151845.1 Pteropus vampyrus | reverse complement strand
TGAGGTCTATCGTAGACTCCTATAATCGGTCGTATATTTTCAAGGGCTTAGCATTTATTTGGTTTTCCTATTTGGATTTTTCTCCTTTGAAAATAAGGAAGGACAAGCTGGGACCTATCTGAACGGGTTTGGGGTGTCGAATAAATGACTGATGTCAGCGGACGGCACCAAGTCAGAAGAAAGCTGAAGTGAGACCATCATTAGGATAAATATTTGTGATTCCTGGAGCTGTTCTTGCCTCTTAATGTATGGTTTTTGCAAAATGCTGACAGTCGATAGCCCGATTGATGCTGATGTTTAAAGAGGTGTAGAAATTGCTACCAGTGCCTGGTGATTCTACCAAAGTCCTCAGCCAAACACAGAAAATGTCGAGTGTATAGATATGGGTACAGTTGCCTTTCCTTGGAACGCAAGCAGCTACTTACGCCAAGCGGATCTGCGAGGAGAGGATGCTTTCGCTTCATCGAGAGCGTTTTTGCTTGTGCTCTCTAAAGAGACATCAGTCTGTAATCTTTCTACAATGCTACGAAGCTGAGTATAATCGGAGATAATGTGAACATGAAGAGAGACCAAAACCGTATCTCCCGAAAACTGGATCTGGTGAAATAATGCCATCGGGACCTTATCCTAAAACCGACGATTTCTGAAGGAGCTGACGGACTTCAAGTCTTCGCTCGCACAGAGTCATTTTGGCAACGAGAACGAAAAGACAGTACACGAGATGCAATTATGAGGAAATCAGTAAGAGGAATTACTAATCAGTCAATTTACTTCCATATCTATCAGTCCCGCGTGTACCAGGCACTCGCTTAGTCACTGGAAATTGAGAAGAGTGAGCACGGTCCCTGTCCTTGAGCGCCGGACACACAGGGCAGGGAAGCCGACAGCCGCTGGCCACAGAGTGTGAGAGAGGCACCCGGGCCCCTCCGTCTCTGCACCCCTTTCTCGAATGGAGCGTCTCAGGGTCCCTTGGACATTGGAACACCCCGACCGATCGCCGATGTCACTGAAGGAGCCACAGACGCAGTCCTGCCGTGCTTAGGTGGACAGGGGAAGGGAGGGGGAGGGAAGGGGAGGGGAGGGAAGGGCAGTGCAGAGAAGGACAGAGGAAGGAAGATGACCGGCAAGGGTCTGTCACGGCCGGCCCTGCCATGGCCCAGCCTGTAGCGACCTGTCTGGGACGGAAGAGTTAAAGCCACGGCATCTAAGTTGCCTGAGGACACTTCCCAGCCCTGCCCCGTCCTGTTTCTTGGCAAGTTTCCCACAGTCTAGCTCAACCCTGCCCTGGGAAGACCAAGGAGGTGTGGCTACGGCCTGAAGAGCTTTCTAGTCCCGCCCCCCCCACCCGAGTTCCAACCCAGGGGTCAGGAGGGGACTTGGGGGCTGGAGGGGAGCCCCACGTGGCGCTGCCGAGTGCCGCACCTGTTGCCGTCAGAGCAGATGCGGATGAGAAGGGCGTGGACCTCCCATCGACACGGTGCGGTGGGTACCTCAGCCCTGCCCGGAGGAGATTCGAGATTCATATTAGAATAAGGGCTCACCGCGTGGGGTCAGACCCCCCACTCTGAAACTTGACGGCTGCTTAACTGTGGGCGGATTTCCTTGCCTCTCCAAGTGTCCTCTGGGGAATGGAGATGTCAAAATCTGCAAATAATAGCAACACCTACTTCTTGGGGGTGGTGGAGAGGGAGGCAAAATAATGTTTGCAAAACTCTTAACAGAAGGTCTGCCATGCGGTGTTTAACGCCGTCCTTTTAATCCTTTGGGGTGGTTCCCACCTCTCAGGGACTGCGCGGAGCCCTCGGGGTATCGGGGTGTCGGGGTGTCGGGGTGGTGTGGGAAACGGCTGTGGGAACAGAACTGTAACCCGAGAAGGGCTGCTCGGCCACTGTCCTCTAATTCGGAAGAGGCCAGGTGGGATGCAATGACCAATTCTCGGTTTCCTTTTCAATCTTATCAGAAAGCGTATAATTTCCATAAGATGAAAGGCGGCCCTCCGGCTCCGGACAAAATCACAGGCCCGGCTGTATGTGCCCCTTCGCGATGACCCGAGGGAATGGACGAGAGCCCCGTGGAGGGGGGCGGTGCTGGTGCACCCCACCGACACCCGACTTCCCCTCTGGGGCACAGGGCCCGAAAGGACCCAGCTCGGGTCCTCCTCCGACCCAGCTCGGGTCCTCCTCCGACGATTGCTGAAGTTACGACAGGGCGGCGGTGCAGCTGTGTTTGAAAGACTCTTCTGAGCTTTCCTGAGCTCCGTTCCACCAGCACGGCAGCTCTGTCGTCTTAAATTACCTGGTGACCATTTACAATTTTGACTTAGATGAAAAAGAGCACGTCCCTAGCTCCATTTTCAAAAGATAAGTAAACGCTCCTATCAGAGTTTAAATGTTGATATATGTTCTCTTAAATAAACTCTTATACTGGCCCCTTCCTTTCCCCTCAAGTAAGGGGCGTCAATATCCAACTCTCATATTTATTATTTTGGTTCGAGAAAACAGCACAAAATCTAGGATTCCATCCCTTACACCCTGCTTCTGCCAGCCTGATAGTGATTTTCTTCTTCCTTACAGTATTGTTTTTCTTTATTCAGAGCCCCAGGGACCAATGCTTTACGCTGACTCGGGGAAGACACACATGAACGTACACTCGACAGCATCAGCCAGCGATGCGCACTCTGCCTCAGTCTTGAAAACAGCAGCTTTCACCGTCCGCCCCGCACACCGCCCCTTCCTCCAGCTGACCAGGGAGCCGTGCTAGAATTCTGAGACCAGTAAACCAAAGAGCTGTCAGAGGGAGTGTGACATTTCCATGGAGACTGAGGAGCTGAGGCTAGGTCGCAAACAGGTGACATTTAGAGGACACACAGATTAGTAGCTACCGCTGTTGTCTGCCCATCTACATCGGGTAGTAAGTGTTTAACAAACGTTATTTCTCATAATGGCCCAATGAGCCAGGTATTATCATTATCCTCATTTTTCAAATAGGCTTGGAGAGTGTAGGTACCTTTCTTGAGGTCTCATAGCTTGAACCCATGTCTGTCTTAACGCCAAAGCCGGTGACCTTAACCGCTACAGTGGACTCCAAGTGTGGGACCCTCCGTGGGGTTATAGAGAAGACAGACTGCTCTCCTCAAGCAGCTTCTCGTTTAGAACTGGAATGTGTGTCATTGTCTCTCAATGCTGTACCTTAAGGTAGCTTCACTATTTGTTTACCAAATAGGACATAGGTAGCATCTGATTTTCTCATGCGAGGGAAGGGTCACACCGGTAGATTCACATCCCAACGTGTGGTTTAGACTCACTTTGCCCAAAGGCAGTTATATGGAGATGCGACTATCTACTCCTTGTGTGGTTTAGACTCACTTTGCCCAAAGGCAGTTATATGGAGATGCGACTATCTACTCCTTAAGCACGAAGGGCAAACTCAGTGCAGTCCCCCCAGGTGACGAGGAGGCCTGGGGCAGGGTGGGCCGGGCCCGAGGGAGTGGTTGGGCTTGAGAGATGTTGCAGACGAATCTCAATATCGTTATTGAATGAAGAGTGCAGTTTTCTCCAGGGGTGGCAAAGTCGTGGGCCCAGAGTGTGACAGGGTGGGTTCCCCAGTCATTGCTGACTTACTCCCATCAGGGAGCGATTTGCCACTAGCTGAGTCACGGAATGCAACAGGATAGACATTGGGATAGAAATTAGGAACGCAGAGATCATTCGTCCCTTTGGCTCTTCATTGAGGGAAAGACAGACCCCAGGCCACCAGTTCTAATACTGAGGTTCAGGTGTAGAAGTGGAAGTGGGCGGAAGGCTCTGGGCGGGCGAGCAGCGGTCAGAGGGGCTTGTGAGGCTCACAGGAAGGCTCTGCATGGGGAGGACGGCTCGCTAAGTGGAGAAGAGAGAAAAAGGTCCTTTCGAGCCAAGGAAACGGTGCATTCGTCGGTGTGGAGGTGTGAACATGTAGCCATTATTGCGGAGTAGTGAGAAATTTGTGGCTGGAGCAAGAGCTATACGTGGGGAGACAGGAAGGTGGGGATCTCCGTAAACAGGCTTTATGACAAAGCTGTGCACCCAGTCTCTTCCTGTTTTCAGACAATAAAAGTGGGAAAGAAATCACTGCAGTATAATTTTCATGATGATTCTTTTTGGAGAAAGGTTCATATTTCCAAATATTCAAAAGCAAAATAACTCCTTTGGGTCATGGTCAATTTTGGGCCACTGAGTCTCCATTAAAGTAGAACTCTAGAGGGACCATTAGAGGGGACAAGGTTGTCGATAACTAATTGTGGCTTAAGAAGTATCTCTGGCAGATTGAGGTGGGACTTTTGAATATTTTCTTGATCTTACAAGGGAAGAACCTTTTTAAAAATCGAGATAAAATAGATAAGACAAAGAATAAATCCATAGAAGTTTTTGTTTCTTTACTCTTATCATCCAAGTAACTTCCATGGATAAGTGCGTGCTGTGAAAAGGATCCACCGGAGAAACATTTGTAGCTATTTACAAGGCTGCTTTATTTCATAATTGTAAGCTTTCAAATGGACATTCATCATGAACTTCAAATGTCCCCAAGAACTGAACACATTTCATATTCCATAGGGCTGCCAGGCTATTCCAGTCTTTACATCCGCTGCCCAATTAATGATAACTTCGGTGAGTTAGAAACCACAGTGAAAAGAGAGATTTACTTCGAGAATGCTCGGCGGGATGGCGCCTCGGCAGTTGAAAACTCCTGGGTAGAAGAAACAGTGGAACCCCCCAAGACGCCTCCTCACAGAGTTTGAGCGACTTGGTGCTTTAATTTCAGTGTTTTTTGTTTCTCTGAGCCTCTCCCAGAGAATGAGTTCTGTCCAGTCCTGGCTCCTGACCCACTTAGAGGAAGAAGAAATGTCTGGAATAAGAGAAAGTCAGTTGCAATTCAACCTTTCTTCTCGGGTGATCACGAAGAGAGGCAGAACAAGGTGCTCATCACCGACTGGCTGGATTTTAAATTATAAAGAGAGACCGAGAAATAAATATAAAAACGTATTTCAAATTCCAGGGAGAGAAGAAAATTAGCAGCGAGTCCCCTCTCCAATCTCGTGTGTGTTAGTGGAGTTTACTGCTCAAGGAACCGCAGGGTTGTGTGTTATTTTGTGAAAGGAATTCGTTATCAGCATAGCAATGTGTCTTCTCAAGTATTTCGTGGATTTTATTTTTCAATGCCCCTCTTTCACGTTCTCGAGTTTTTCTGGGACAAGATCTCTCCATCGTGCATGATACACATGGCCGGATTCGTCTTACATTGGATGACAAATTACACTTGAATTTCTAGGGTCGAAAGGTCAAGGCTGTTCTCTGTTAGTCAGCCAGGCTCTCTCAAAGTGTCCCAGTCATGAAAATGTGTTGAAATCTGTGAGCGCTCTATGCCCCTGCCCACTCAGTCCTGATGGATGTGGAGTTCCACCCTGACCTGGGTCCCTAATTCCTGACTTCATCCGAAAGAGGCATCATGCCAGCAGACCGCTTCATTCCTGGCATGGCATTATCCATCCTGGGGCGGTCTGTAGTCGATGATAACCCGGAATTCTGAAAGATCCATCTCTTGAGCCTTAAATAAGAGACACATCTCCAGGGCTCTTCTCCTACCTGCCAACCAGTGACCGGTATGTGAGACTCAGCCCCTTTGCCAGAAACACATCCAGAATTGTCAGGAGGATAAAAAACAAACGAACAAACAAACAAACAAAAAACATGCTTCTATACTTCCGGAACACTGAGTAACGGAATTTAGAAGCTGCCAGTTGTGAAATGGATAAAGGATGTTTGTAATCTAAGGAGCCACCGGCCCACCAGGCTTTAGCACATGCTTTTACCCAGTGGAGAAGGTTCGTTGTGATAAGTTTATATTAATTTGATTAAAAATGACTGATCCCGAGATGCGTGGGTCTCCTATGACTGTTCTGTTCATGCCGTGTGCTCTATATAAAGTCATGCTACACACGTACAGACACGTTAACTCTGCTAATTCAGACTCTGCTAATTCAGACTCTGCTAATTTCACATTATTGCCATTCACACAGACACCGGTTAGAATTTTGTACAATCTGTAATGAAATGAATTTTCATAGACCTTCGGTAACATAAAGGAGATGACTAAGTAAAATGCTCAGGAAACTATTTTTTCCAAGTATTTACAAGCGCTAGCTAACATACAAACAACTGAAATTCATGTCATTTTTACATAGTCATTTAAGTAGTTCCTTTCAAGACCTTTACTAGGTTCTACTGAGACTTATTTTTTCAACAAAGTCATTATTTATTCCTTCTCCTCTTTAGCCTATGGCACTGAGTGCTCTAAATCGAATAGGTTTTCAAAAATATTTGTTGATAGTTACATGGAAAATTATGATAGTCATCATGTGTCTTTAGTTATTAAATCTGTATTAAAGTAACAAATCTATAATAAAAAAGTCCACAAATCAAAATTTTCCCTTCATTAAATACTTAATGATATCTATCATTTGTTAAACCCTTATTTTATTAGGATGCTAACTGCTTTATATTCATCATCTGACTTAATTTTTCACCAGCCCTATGAGGTAAGTATAAATATGATCTTGATATTACAATGAGATTCAGAGAGGTTAAGTAACTTGCCCCAGGTCACACAGCAAGTGAGTGGCAGAGCTGCAATTGGAACTCAAATCCTCCTGATTCCAGACCCAGGGTTTTTAACCACTGAGATGTACTGCCTTCACGACGGGGTTAAACCCATCATTCGTGTGTCTGAGTTGATGTGATTTTTACTGCCCATATCTATATTCTTCCAGGCCTTGCCTCCATGCAACCGTTCAGCAAACAGTTACCCAGGCCTTCTGAACACTTTATTTTATTTTATTTTTTTAATTAATTAATTATTTTTTTATGGTGACATTGGTTAATGAAATCCGATAAGTTTCAGCTAAACATTCCACAGTAAGACATATATATTTACATAGTGTGTTCACCTCCCAGGCCTTCTGGGTACTTTAGAAAGAAGAGTCAAG
>NW_011888908.1:1925154-1927211 GCF_000151845.1 Pteropus vampyrus | reverse complement strand
CCCTTCATTAAATACTTAATAATATCTATCATTTGTTAAACCCTTATTTTATTAAGATGCTAAATGCTTTATATTCATCATCTGACTTAATTTTTCACCAGCCCTATGAGGTAAGTATAAATATGATCTTGATATTACAATGAGATTCAGAAAGGTTAAGTAACTTGCCCCAGGTCACGCAGCAGGTGAGTGGCGGAGCTGCAATTGGAACTCAAATCCTCCTGATTCCAGACCCAGGGTTTTTAGCCACTGAGATGTACTGCCTTCACGACGGGGTTAAACCCATCATTCATGTGTCTGAGTTGATGTGATTTTTACTGCCCATATCTATATTCTTCTGGGCCTTGCCTCCACGCAACCATTCAGCAAACAGTTACTCGGGCCTTCTGAACACTTTATTTTATTTTATTTTTTTAATTAATTAATTTTTTTTATGGTGACATTGGTTAACGAAATCCGGTAAGTTTCAGCTAAACATTCCACAGTAAGACATATATATTTACATAGTGTGTTCACCTCCCAGGCCTTCTGGGTACTTTAGAAAGAAGAGTCAAGGTTAAAGACCAAACCGAAAGTAATGTACAACAAGGAAGACTTGCTAGCAAATTTATGAATCCAGTTTTGATGTTCTTGCATTAAGAAAAAACCCAGATCCTGCTTGTTTTAGTTGGAATGTGAAAATGTTGACTGAAAGACTTAGCCGCTGTTATTCATACTTTTGTAGAAGGCAGAAAACTTTGAAATGATAATTAATGTTGAAAATAGAAGTACAAACATCTTATTTATTCATTTTTTTAAAAACGCATAGTTTAGTTCTTTTTAAAAAGGTTTCAGATGAGCAATCCTAATTAAATGAATTTTAGTTGATTTTAATCTGCTCCTTCGTGTTTAGATAGCTACCACACATGAAGATATTGGGCACTCGGTTCTATTCTCCACAGGTTTATCGATGGCCTACATATGCCATTCTCTGAGGTGGACATTGGAGACTTGGGTTTGGCTCCTGACTTTGCCACTTGGAACTATATATTATGGGCTGAATTATGTCCCATTCACATGTTGAAAGTGTAATCTCCATACCTCAGAATGTGCCTTTCTTTAGAAATAGAGTCACTGCAGATATAATTATTTAAGAAGAGGTCAGACTTGAATAGGGTGGGGCCCTAATCCAATACAGCTGTTTTCCTTATAAAAAGGAGAATTTGGACACGGATGTGCACACAGAGAGAACACTGTGTGAAGATGAAGGCAGAGCTTGGGGTCATGCTTCTACAAGCCAAGGACCACAAAGATGGTCGGCGAACCAGAAGCTCAGAGAGATGTGGAACAGAGTCTCCCTCGGAAGGAACCAACCCTGCCAACACCTGGACCTTGGACTTCTAGCCTCCAGAACTGTGAGACAAGTATCTCTCGTCTTTGCCACCCAGTTTGTGGGATTTTGTTACAGCAGCCTTAGCAAACTAATACACCATATAATTCTGAGCTAGTTTCCTAATGTCAATAAATTTTGGTTCAGTCACCTATAGAAGAATGATAACTCAGCTAGGCCGCTGGCTTACAGTGAGTTTAATAGTGCTCATCACATTAGATGTTAGAACGACTTGTTATTTTTCCTCCCCTTACTTCTTCCCTGTAAGTTCCGTGAGGACAGGAGCCATGGCTGTTGTCTTTTGTTCTGTTCCCAGACTGCGCAGTAGATGTTGGATCAATATTTGTTGAATGACAAAGCAAGCTATGTAATTAAATGGGGCACACAATATCTGGCACACAATAATAATAGCGATTGTTTATTCTGTACCAGGTATGCAACTTCATCTTAATCCACACGTTTTCAATTTAATCCTCTCAACAACTCTGTGGGTTAGGTGCTATTTGATCACTTTCATTTTATTGAGGAAGAAACTGAGACAAAAGGAGGTTAGGTAACTTATTGGCAAGCTGGGTTTGGAATTCAGGCAATCTGGTCTCAAATGCTGGTATCTTAACAACTACACTATGCTGCCTACTGGTGCTTGCGACGTATCTATAAGTATTAGTTCACTGTCTTCTTTCTCTCA
>NW_011888908.1:1924733-1925104 GCF_000151845.1 Pteropus vampyrus | reverse complement strand
TGGGCTAGGGGCGTCGACCCCTGTGCAGTCGGAAATGTGCATATAACTTTGACTCCCCCAAAACTTAGGTGTCCCTTGGTATCCATAGTGGGTTGCTTCCAGGACCGCCAGTGGATAACAAAATCCGTGGATGCTCAAGTCTCCTACAAAAAATGGCTCAGATCAACACATACAGTCAGCCCTCTGCATCCGTGGACTCTCAGCCTTAGGTGGAAAGCAGTTCAGGTATTTACTGAAAAAACATCTTCACATAAGTGGACCTTACAGCTCAAACCACACAGTTCAAGGGTCAACTGTATTCCTTAAGATGGTAGCGACTCACGTGGCTGAGGGACGGCTACGTGTTAAGCACAACACACACTTTCTCTCAC
>NW_011888908.1:1921026-1924683 GCF_000151845.1 Pteropus vampyrus | reverse complement strand
GGTCTCAAATGCTGGTATCTTAACAACTACACTATGCTGCCTACTGGTGCTTGCGACGTATCTATAAGTATTAGTTCACTGTCTTCTTTCTCTCACAGTTTTTTCTTAGCCATTATGGTGGCTCTGAGTGTGTGAGATTGGCGAGGCTAACTTTCAATTGTACCCAGAATTCCTTTTCTAGTATGTTTCTAGATAGAGTGGTCTATAAGAGATATTTTCTCATGAGAGTTGAATAGGAAAGAAGCAGCAGCCTTTGGTCACACACACACACACACACACACACACACACACGCTTTCGGTTATTCAATCAAGTCTAATCTAGATATTACTATTAAGGCATTTTTCCTAATATTGGTAGTTTGTATCCTCTCTCTTTTCTTTATCAGACTGGGTCAAGGTTTATCAATTTTATCGATCTTCTCGAAAAGCCACCTACTGGTGTCACCGATGATCTCTGTTGATTTTCGGTTTACTTGCTCCGATTCTTGCTTCTTCCCTTCTGCTCAGTTGAGTTTGCTTGGTTCTTTCCTAAGATTGCAGCTTATATTATTGATTCGAGATCTTTTTTATTTTCCAATATAAGCATTTAATGTTATAAATTTCCTCTGTGAACTGCACCCCTCAAATTTTGATATGTTTTCTTTCTCATCTTATTACATTTTTTTCTCATACCTCTTGTGAATTCTTTTAACCAAGATTGTTTAGAAGAATGTTGTTTAAATATTAAAGTATTTAGTGATTTTTTCGAGACATGTTTTTGTTATTGACTTTTAGTTTTAATCTATTATCCTCAGAGAACAGACTTTTATATGATATTAATTTTTAAAAAATTGTTGAGGCTTTTTTATGACTCAGAATATGGCTTATCTTGGCGAATGTTTCATAAGCATGTCAAGTGAATATGTGTTCAGCTGTCGCTGGTTAAAGTGTTCTCCAAATGTCACGTAGGTCAGCTTGCTTCATCGTGTTGGTCACTCTAGTCTCATTGATTTTCTATTTGTTCCATCCATTATTGAAAGAGGAGTGCCAAAATCTTCCGTTATAGCTGTATGTTTATCTCTCGTTTTGGCCCAGGCATTTTCTGCTCCATGTATTTTGAAGCTTCGTTAGGTGAGCACACAGGCAGAATTGTCGTCTTTTTGATGAACTGACCACTTTGTTATGCAGAGTCCTCCTGTCTCCCCAGTAATATTCCTTTTTTCTTGAAATCCGATTCGTCGGATACTAACGTAACAACTTCTGCTTTATTTTGAGTAGTAATTTCGTGGTATATATATATTTTTTCATTCTTTCGCTTTTAACCAATTTGCGTTTCCCTATTTTTAAAGTGGGTTTCTTACAGACGGCACGTAGTTGGGTCTTGTTTTTTAATCCAGTCCAACGACCTTAGCCTTTCAGTTGGGCTTCGGCTCTACCTGCACCACTAAGAGGGTCTCTGTTGCCTTGCCCCTTCCCCAGCCTTTCTC
This sequence comes from Pteropus vampyrus, assembly GCF_000151845.1. Lineage (NCBI taxonomy): Eukaryota > Metazoa > Chordata > Mammalia > Chiroptera > Pteropodidae > Pteropus > Pteropus vampyrus. Next base: position 1,923,217 of record NW_011888908.1, on the reverse strand, counting down.
ATGAGCGCCGGCTAGAGGCCAGCGGTAAAGAGCTTGTAAGCGAGTGCGACCCCGCCCCCTTGTGTCTGGTGACCCTACCCGTTCCAAACCAACGTCCCCCACCGGCTTTTAAGAATATATCTGAATTTTTGGTAATTTCTTTCTACCTAGTTGTCCAGCAGCCACCTCTTCCTTCCTTGCTCTGTCAAAGGTGAAACAATATTTATGTCCCATCCCTCTTCACAGGGCTTGTCACTCTTTGTAATTCCGTTTACTTGGTTGCCACATGACCTCAACTCCTTGACGGGTTTAAGAAAAGCGGTGATTTTGTACATTTTCTGCCATTTTCTCACAGCTGGGGAGCTACGTTGTCTCGTGTCTTTCTACATCCTAAGTGGAAGCAGATGGTTCCTGGAGGGTTTTGAGTAACTGAGCGGTAGGATCTGATTTACATTTTTAAAAGCTCCCTCTGGCCATGTCGAGGAGAATACATTTTAGGGGGCTGAGAGTGGAAGTGGGGCGACCATGGAGGATGCCGGCAAGGCACTCGAGTCATGAGAGAATGGGCAGCCTGGATTGGGCTGGTGCCAGAGGAGAAGGGAGGATTTGGGTCGAATTTTAAATGTAAATTAGGAGGATTTTCCGGAGGACTGAATGGAAGGATGAGGGGTGGGGAGGAATGAGGGAATTTGAGCAACGGAATGAATGTCAGTGCAACTCACTGATGGGAAAACAGACCTCCAGGGAAGTCCAGAGTTCTAGGTTGGACGTGTGAAGTTCTAGATCAAGTGGGAGCATCAGCCAGACGTTGGATACTCAAGCCCGGGGCTCAGAGAAAAGTCCTGGTTTGATCATTTGCCTGTGAGAGTTAACAGTGTAGAAATGATGTGTAAAGTTCTGAGGCTGGTTGGGGTGACCTAGCGAAAGGGTGTAGATAGAAAAGGTCACCCATTTGGAGGAGAAGGAGGGAGCTGCAGGGGAGAGAGAGAAGCAGTGGCCAAGAACACAGAGGAAAGACTTTACTGATCCCTCGAAGGAAGATTTTAACCTAGATTTAGTAGGAATCCATGTCACAAAAACATCATATTTCATTCAAGGGAAACTTGAGATAACAACACTCTATTAACTCTTTTGATTATTAGATAAATAAAACTGTCAACTGCCTCAAGAATCTTGGGTCCAGGACCTTTCACTGATACGTCTGCCCCTGCTTGGCAGTGGTGGCAACGGGTAGGCAAGAACCTCTCGCTTTCCAAGACCAACTACAGAAAAAGTCTAATAGGTTCTTGAAAGAAACCCTGCTCCAAATCCCCCAAGACCAGAATGAGCCCTTCTCCTGGAGCTCAGTACCGAGGTTTCCTGCACTGTACGTGGGGGCATTTTACTGAAGACGTAGGAAGCTGTGCAGATACGTGCACATGTCAGAGGCTTGATGATCCTTTTTTGATATTTGCCTCCTCCTCCTCCCTCTGAGGCACATGCTCCCTGGCCCAGTGGGTCCTGGCTGCATCACAGAGATTCTTTCTTTGGTCTTTGCATGTGTTATTGTGAAATCTACTGGTTCTCCAGAGGAGACATGCTCTGTTGGGTAAGAGAAATGTGGCTAACGGCACATACTAATGAGGCTGATTAGATGCTTTTATTGGTTGTGACCTTTCTACTTAATCCTGAGAATGTGCTGTTTTGGGGTTTAAAAATAAATCATAAATCTCACATTTCTTTCATTTGGCCTCTGAATCACATACAGACACCCTGTAACAGGGTTTAGAAAGAAATAAAATATTAGTGTGAGTCTGGATTTTTTTCAGGCACTTACGAACAATATTATGCCCTCTCAAACTGTCTGAGCGAAAGGACGATGGGACAAGCTGTATGGCGGAGGGTGAGCTTTTGTCTGGGAGCACTGAATGCCATCGATTCTACTTGCGCTTCCTGGCAATTCTAAAAGGCCGCCGTTTCCACACGCACCTGGCATACCTCTACCTGACCCAGGCACCTGTCAAGAAGCGTTTTAGACATGAGTTCTGTTGCACTACAGGGCTCTGCTCGGTTCCCAGTGATCATTCGTCTTTCTCCCTAAGACACATAAATTTGAAATTCATTTCGATCTTTGTCCCTCCCCTTGGCACCGAGGATGTCACTTTTTCAGATAATTCTTTTTAGTTAGTCTGGGCATCTCTGTCGTCTTGTGCCACCCTAATGACCTGGGTTC
>NW_011888908.1:1918579-1920976 GCF_000151845.1 Pteropus vampyrus | reverse complement strand
CTAGATTTAGTAGAAATCCAAGTCACAAAAACATCATATTTCATTCAAGGGAAACTTGAGATAACAACACTCTATTAACTCTTTTGATTATTAGATAAATAAGACTGTCAACTGCCTCAAGAATCTTGGGTCCAGGACCTTTCACTGATACGTCTGCCCCTGCTTGGCAGTGGTGGCAACGGGTAGGCAAGAACCTCTCGCTTTCCAAGACCAACTACAGAAAAAGTCTAATAGGTTCTTGAAAGAAACCCTGCTCCAAATCCCCCAAGACCAGAATGAGCCCTTCTCCTGGAGCTCAGTACCGAGGTTTCCTGCACTGTACGTGGGGGCATTTTACTGAAGACGTAGGAAGCTGTGCAGATACGTGCACATGTCAGAGGCTTGATGATCCTTTTTTGATATTTGCCTCCTCCTCCTCCCTCTGAGGCACATGCTCCCTGGCCCAGTGGGTCCTGGCTGCATCACAGAGATTCTTTCTTTGGTCTTTGCATGTGTTATTGTGAAATCTACTGGTTCTCCAGAGGAGACATGCTCTGTTGGGTAAGAGAAATGTGGCTAACGGCACATACTAATGAGGCTGATTAGATGCTTTTATTGGTTGTGACCTTTCTACTTAATCCTGAGAATGTGCTGTTTTGGGGTTTAAAAATAAATCATAAATCTCACATTTCTTTCATTTGGCCTCTGAATCACATACAGACACCCTGTAACAGGGTTTAGAAAGAAATAAAATATTAGTGTGAGTCTGGATTTTTTTCAGGCACTTACGAACAATATTATGCCCTCTCAAACTGTCTGAGCGAAAGGACGATGGGACAAGCTGTATGGCGGAGGGTGAGCTTTTGTCTGGGAGCACTGAATGCCATCGATTCTACTTGCGCTTCCTGGCAATTCTAAAAGGCCACCGTTTCCACACTCACCTGGCATACCTCTACCTGACCCAGGCACCTGTCAAGAAGCGTTTTAGACATGAGTTCTGTTGCACTACAGGGCTCTGCTCGGTTCCCAGTGATCATTCGTCTTTCTCCCTAAGACACATAAATTTGAAATTCATTTCGATCTTTGTCCCTCCCCTTGGCACCGAGGATGTCACTTTTTCAGATAATTCTTTTTAGTTAGTCTGGGCATCTCTGTCGTCTTGTGCCACCCTAATGACCTGGGTTCCCTCTGCTAACCCCGGGGAATGGGCCACCATACCTGCTCGGTGGCGGATGGCCCCCACACCAGCAATATCCCAAGATGGCCTTGCTTCTGCCCGCTCTATTCTTCCATCCCTGCTCAGGAAGGGGGGACACTGACGTGCCCCAGGAATGCAGCCTGTGCAGTGCAGCACCTGTGACCTCAGTGGGAGGCATTTTCTACTTTTCCTCGTCTACGGAATCAAAATGCTCGCTCGTTCTTTTCATGCATTGCCTCTCTTAGTATTTTATTTGTTTTTGTTTGATTGGTGTTTTTTTTTTTCTTCCTTTATCTCCAAGAGGAATATGAATAAAAAGAATATGATCACTAGTGAAGTTTTCTTACCTGGCTCTGCTTCTGCGTGTGTTAGCTGAACACGATCACTACAAAGGAGTCTGAATTTAAAAGAAAAAAAAAGCTTTGGTTTTAAAGGAGCTCAGATGTCTCTCCACTCCTGGGCGTGGAGAGAGGTGGGGAGGGGTAATGTCCGGGCCCCATCTTTGAAGAGCTCCTTTAGTTTGGCTTGAACAGGGTAAAAACCTATTGTCCCTTCGGAGGTGCGCGAATGCCTAGGGAGGCAGGAGAAAAGCTCTTTCTCATGGAATCTTCTGGTTCCACTTCCTGCTTCTCCTGAACTGGTTCAGGCTGAAGGTCATCTTGCTATCTGTCAGTTTTTCTTTTTTGTTCTGTGTTATGACAACCTGGACGTGGGACTTACTAGGATGAGTGTGTGTGTGTGTGTGTGTGAGAGAGAGAGAGAGAGACAGACAGACAGAGACAGAGACAGAGACAGAGACAGAGAGAGAGAGAGATTTAAGGAATTGGCTCATGTGACCATGGAGGCTGGCAAGTCCAAAATCTGCAGTCCAAGTCTGAAGGCCATCAGGCTGGAGACCTGGGAAGGAGCAGATGTTGCAGTACAAGTCCAAAGGCTACCTGCTGGTGGAATTCTCTCTTGCCGGGTTTTGGGACAGATGGGGAGTCGGTCTTTTATTCTAGTCAGATCTTCTACTGATTGGATGAGGCCCACCTACATTATGGAGGGCAATCTGCTTTCCTCAAAATCCACTGATTCAAACGTGTATTTATCCAAAAACACCCTCACAGAAACATCCACGTAGGTAGGCGCCCCGCGGCCCAACTAGTTGACACAGAAAATGAGCCATCGCCCCAGTTTTCACAAGTCTTGTCCTGCTGCACTTGCTGTGCACGGCCTCC
>NW_011888908.1:1916714-1917629 GCF_000151845.1 Pteropus vampyrus | reverse complement strand
ATGGAGGCTGGCAAGTCCAAAATCTGCAGTCCAAGTCTGAAGGCCATCAGGCTGGAGACCTGGGAAGGAGCAGATGTTGCAGTACAAGTCCAAAGGCTACCTGCTGGTGGAATTCTCTCTTGCCGGGTTTTGGGACAGATGGGGAGTTGGTCTTTTATTCTAGTCAGATCTTCTACTGATTGGATGAGGCCCACCTACATTATGGAGGGCAATCTGCTTTACTCAAAATCCACTGATTCAAATGTTTATTTATCCAAAAACACCCTCACAGAAACATCCACGTAGGTAGGCGCCCCGCGGCCCAACTAGTTGACACAGAAAATGAGCCATCGCCCCAGTTTTCACAAGTCTTGTCCTGCTGCACTTGCTGTGCACGGCCTCCCTGCTCCCCCCACCCCCACCCCCCACGCCTGCCCAACACTGTGAAGTCAGGCCGCTCCTCTCATCTGGTTGAATCCTCAGGGTCGCCTCTTCCATCCCCAAATGGCTCATCGATGTGTCTTCCTGAACAAACAGTGTCCTCTCTGAGAGTCCCGGGGCCGGCTGACCATTTCTCTACTCCGCTACATCTGTGAAAGTGCTCTCAATGTCATGGCGATTTGGAAATACTTCGGGATGTCCCGTTTTAAAGAACCTGAGCAATCACTTGCGGTTCATCCAATGATAATAATTTATAGTATAAAAGGACCAATCAAAAAGAGCCTTTCAAAACGGAAAATTCCCTGGTGCATTTAAAATATGGTTGCGTATAAAGTTTGGTTTCTGCGCAGTCTCTCGGGATACGCCGATGATGAAAGGTTTGCCCTTTATCAAGTAACACTTCATCCCGGAAAGCTGGACGTGGTGCTTTTCCCCGCTGCACTTTGCTTCCGCCCTGGGTCAGCTCTGCCTCATGCCCACAGCTAAAAATAGCTC
>NW_011888908.1:1913642-1915239 GCF_000151845.1 Pteropus vampyrus | reverse complement strand
GGGCCTGAGAATGCTGTGGCCGTCACATCATCTCCAGGCCGCTGTGAAAATTGCTCTTAACCATTCCTTTTCCTTTGTCGAAGGAGAGGAGGAAGGGGGTTGGGGAGAGGAAGAAAAAAGGGAAGGAAAGAAAAGAAAGACAAGCAAAAAGAACGGGCGGAGGGCACGTGGGGCACACGTCACTGTGCCATTCCGGCCACTTCCCCCGAATCTAACTGTCGTTGCCAAATAAACGTAAGGGAGGAAATCCCATCATTTCACCCCACGGAAGCCGCCGGCCTTCACGTTGCCGCAGCGTCTTCGCGTGTGCGTCCGAATGGTCCGTGGGAATTAAGGAAAGCACGGAAAATCGAGTGAGAGCTCACGGCAGAGTGAGAGCGAGTCCTTCCCGCCCGGGGTCCGCGTGTTTACGAAGCTCCCACGGTTCCTCCGTGTAAAGCTCTGGATTGAGAAGACCCCTCTGACACCAGCGTAAGGACCGTTGCTTCCAATGGGCAAATCCCCTGTGAGCAGCCCCCTCACAGAATTCCGCCCTAAAAATGCTTCTTGCCATCTGGGTTTTCTACCCGTCTCAGTGTCCCCCAGAAAACACCCCCGCACTGAGGGCTGGACACGTAGGGAGGAAACAGTCCTTATGTGGGAGCGACAAGACTAGCCAATGAAGAATGATACAACAAAAAATAACAAGGTTTAGAGATGTAAGAGAAATCCGTATCCCGACCATCCCCCAAACCCTAGAGTGGGACCCCGTCCTTCACCAATGGGGTGAGCAGGAGGCAATTAAAACGGGCGGATGCCGTGTGTCCTGGGGTGAGGTGCTCCATGCAGAGCCTGCATCTTTATGTCCTCCAAGTCATGTACTCGGAGCTGTGAGAGCTGCTGAGTCACTTCTGTTTGCTCCATTTACTTAAATTTCCTTTGTTTGTAGAGTAAATGTCAACAAACCCAGGGGCTGCCTCTGAGAGGTTGCTCTGCCAGCGTGGGAAGAACTGCCCCAAAGGGTGGGGGGCGGGTGGGAAGGCTGGTTGCAGGGGTGGCACCTTCCAGGGGCTGTGGGATGGCAGATGCAGAAGTGGGAGTGACCCGCAGGTACACCGAGACCGCCGGAGGAAGGAAGCTGGTCATCTCGGAGCAGTTCTGCTCTCTGGTTAGAGAGGATTTTCCACATTAAATGTGTAAAGTCATGCTCACAAGCATGCTTTTGAGTTCGAGGCATGTTTCGGTAATTCAGAGCAGGCGTTTTATATCTAACGGGGCAAATAAAAGGACAGGCTGGGAAAACAAGCCGCTGAGATTATCTTTCCTTCAAGAACCAAAGGAATGAGAGGAAATAACTTCATTAAAGAAGAAAGTGTCCTCAGCCATGTTTTGAGATCACGATTCCTATCTGTCCTCTCAAAGACCTTTGTTTTTATTGTAAGTACTTCATACTTTTGGGCGGGGTACTCTCTTTGATTGGTCACAATAATCCCATGAGGTGTCGCAGCAACTGAATATCGATTGCAGAGAGGAGGCGATGCTGTGGCATCCTTCTCAGCCACCAGGTGAGTGACGGTGTAACCAGAGAGGGATGCGCCTCCTGTCCCTTGTCACCATC
>NW_011888908.1:1905960-1912432 GCF_000151845.1 Pteropus vampyrus | reverse complement strand
GATTGGTCACAATAATCCCATGAGGTGTCGCAGCAACTGAATATCGATCGCAGAGAGGAGGCGATGCTGTGGCATCCTTCTCAGCCACCAGGTGAGTGACGGTGTAACCAGAGAGGGATGCGCCTCCTGTCCCTTGTCACCATCGTGTTACAAAGGATGCGCGTGGCATGAAATTCCCTTTAGCGAGCCTGTCATCTCTGTTTAGACAGTGCTGGTCCCCGCCACCCTTGGGGACATCATACAGAGATGCCAGCGGGAGAAAAAGCCGCTGGTACTCGGGCAGGGTCTCACAGACTGCCAGTGACTTGGAAGGGGTCACGAGGTCCTAGAGATGGCCCAGATGTACCATTCCAGCAACCGTTCAGGTCAAGGGAAGTGACCGCTGTTCACAAGCCTGCAGAGACTGATGTCGAAACCAGGTTCCAGCTTGTTAGTCCACGACGAGGCCCGTCACCGCCAACTGGTATGCACAGGTGTCAACCGTCCTATCTGAAGACGCGTCCCGTCTCACGTCTGAACACCCCCAACACAGGGGTCCGTTTTACAGCCACCGTCCACCAGTCGGCAGCTCAGACATATTTGCCGTTGCCATCAAACGGACGAATTTGGTTGTGTTTCTTGTAACACGTCTGGAAAGCTGCTACCATGGATGATTCAGTCAACAAACCAGTGAGGACCACTTGGGGGAGGAAATAGGAATTATGATTCTTGTCTGAAAACCTCTGTTGACATGCCTCTGGTTAGTTCAAGAAAGCACTGGAACCCAGCTCCTCAGAATTGGTGCTGGCAGCCTGAGAAAAACTTGGAAGAAAATCTGAGTGGATTTCTTAGTAGAGTAGTCTCCACCCCCCCCCAACCTCATTACTTAAAAATAAAATTCTTTTTTAACTTACAAAAAGTTTAAAAAGTTCAGTGGATACCTAGATACTCTTCACCTAGATTTTCTGTTCATATTATTTTGTAACATTTGTCTTACTTCCCTATCTCTGTTTTTTGGAGATGTTTTCATTTGTTTTTCTTATTTGTTAGCTAGATCATTTTGAAAATGAAGGACAAATAACATGACATTTCACTCCTAAATACTTCAGCATGTATCTCTTAAGAACTAAGACATTCTTCTAAATAACTACGTACCATTATCACACCCAAGAAATTAACATTGATGTCCTAATATTATCTGATACATATATAGTCCATATTCAAATATTCAGTGGCATGAACACATATAGGTACATATCGGTTTAATTGTCTTTTAAGAAATGCTGCATCGCTGTCATTGTTGGTGGTAAGGGATCATACTGTGAAGGAAAAAAACGCGGACGTCAAAGACTCGAAGTGTAAAAAGTGATTAGCAGAAGCAGACGCCAAATACGAAGACGTTTTAGGAATTCCTTTAGCTGCTTTATTTCCCTTACATTTTTCTTTTCGTGTACGCCCAGACTTGATGTATGAAAAAATCTGTATCTAAATAAGTCTAAAATCATCTAAGTGATTGAAAGTCGAATTGGTAAGAAAGCCTTGTGTCGCAGTGTAATTGGCATAACTGTTTTTTCTTTGCAGCACATAAAATAATGGTGCGCCTCGCAGATGACAGAACACCTCAGGCAGGTAGAGGTTCAGAGTCAAGAACACTTGCGGTACCTGCAGTGAACTCACTGTTTGTTTGCGCCCCTGAGGCCCAGGAGTGTTGGGACCACGCCCTCCCTGGGCCCCGTGGGCTGGAAGCAGCTGACCAGGCTCTCGCTCTCAGGACACGGGCCAGCACCCCCAGCCTGTCTGTGGTCATTTTCTTTCTTCTGACTGGTGACAATACAATTAACGTAAGTTCTGTTTCACTCCAGCTGGACCGGGTGTCCCTCGGTCACCTCTGTCTGAGGCCTTGGCACATCCCTCAGCTGGCTCATCGCCGCCACCCCCCCGTCTGTCCCTCCTGTTATGCTCTTGCAGGATAGTCAGAGTCCTGCTTTCCAGGCTCACCTTCGCTGTGACCGTCCAACTGCTGGCTGCAGGCTCATCTCTGCCCCGGTGTCCTGGCTTCCACTCTAAAGAACAAAACAAACGAACGAATGAAGCAGAAACGGAACAGAAATGCTCCGGTCTTGAGGGAGAGCTGACTAGTTGCTGGCCAGTGGGCCAGACGTCGTTCCTGTCCAATGGGTGCATTTGGAGATGGGTCATGCACATGAGTGACCACCTGAGCCGCGTCTTCAGCAGAGGCTCTCGGTGGGGGAGGGGAGGGCTGGGCCGGGGCAGACAGGTAAACCCGCCTGTCACAGCGGCGGGGGCCCCTCGGGACGTTCCCAAGGGGTTCGCTGCCTCTGTGTATTTTCTTTACCATTTTTCAGTCTGATGGACGATACGGGGCTTTTCCTCGGGCATCAGCTTGTGGATCTACCGCCCGTTGCTAGTGAGCTCTGTTCTGGGCTTAGGCTGGGTCAGCTCTTACCAGACCTTTTCTCCGGCTCCTGGGTGATCGCACATCCCCCCTTCCAAACCTTCTCTCCCTCTCATCCCCGCGGCCGTCCTGCCTCACAGTCTGCGTAGATTGATGTAAAATGTGCATTTCCTGTACCTCGGGACAACCCTGAGTGCCGTCCCCTGTCCATCGCCCCGAAGCGCCCTTGCTGTTATGTCTCTCTTCTCCTAGGAACCTGCTCTGGTTCCCCGTTGTTTTCTGTTTCTGGAAAAATCAGTTCACCTCTCTGAATCTTGTGCTTTATTGTGAAACGGTGCAGTAGTGTCAGCCGGGGGTCGGGCCTAGGGAAGATGCCCACGAGACGTCCGGAGCGGGGCCTGGCGAAGCGTGGGTGCCGTGCCCGGTGGCAGGCGCCTGCGTCAATCATGTCCACAGAGAGCCCCCACGCTCCCTTAGGACGGTCCCCTGCTCTCTCCGCGTCAGCTACACCCAGAACACGCTCTGAGGCTTGGGGAGCAAAACTGAAATTTGGGGAGACTGCGCCTGGGTTGCAGGGCCTGGCCCTGTGCCCACGACACAGCCTGGCTCTTCAGGTCCCCAGGAGCAGGGGGGCGGGGGGAGCCTATTGTTTAGGGCACCTACAGGTTGCTCCATGGCTCCAGGTTTTCCTAACCCTGCTCAGGGTGCTTCTGTGACCCCTCCATAGACTTGTCACACAGGATGAGGACTCATGGACCCTATAACGCTTTTCCCCAAAACAAGACTAGGAAATTGCACGGCGGGAGATTAAATGACAGTGAGTAAATGCTGACTAGTCTGCGTTTGCATCCACGGGTCTCGACCTTGCTCTGGCTCCCCAGATACCAGTGCTTGTCACCGTTCCCTACGACCGGGATCAGAAGCTCGCTCACTGGACTTTGCTGGCAGTGTGGAGTCAGGGTCCACAGAGACAAGGACAAAGAGGGGGATCCCCGCCACCGGGCCAGGCCCGTGAGCCCCTGGGAGGAGCTGGGGCTCACCCACTGGATGTGCCTTGGGAACGGAGTGACCCAGTGGCGAGGTTATTCTGGGGTCCCCCTAGCAGCCCGAGCACCCTAGTACCATGCCCAAGTATTTCTGTCTTTGTTTTAACAAATCTTTCTCAACTTCTGCTCCTTCAGCCACGGCTCAGCCCTCTTCTGTGTCTCCTGTTCAAACTCCTCAGACGGGGCTTTGATCGATCCACAGTGTCACTCCTGATTGACAGTTTCACTGCAAACCCTCCCCCGGTGACACCGTAGGGCCTGGATAGGTGGCCTCAGCTAAGGTGCCCGTCCTGGTGAGGGTGACAGGCGTCAGCAGGCCATGACATTTTGAAATGTTTTTTACATCTTTTCCCCCTGAATCCTCTTCTTGATTTGACAGTTTTCTTTTCATCAGAAATTAAGTGTTCCGGGACAAATAGTGTCCCCCAAACTTTATTCTTTCTCATAATAGTATGACATTTTCGAAGAACCGTGAAATCAGTGGTCACCCAAGGAACCCGCGTTTGAGACGAGGTGCAGCTAAGCTCACGGCCACCTTACTGGTGAGTGTGTCTGTTGCCGGAATGTGCTGAACTGAGGCTCAAGCAAGGGATTTGTTAGTCGTTGGTTCCAAACCCGTTGTCTTTCAAGTTCAATGTTGGTCCGCCTGGTCACCGTGGCCAGGAACTTTGAATAGACAATAAAGACAAGGTGGATTATTGGCCTCCACGCGGCCCTTGCCTTTGAGTGGGTTTTATGTGGATACTCCCTCCCCGTTACGGCATTCAGTACCCCTTGCCCTGCGTGCCAGAGCTGAGTTATAAGTGGGGGAGTGTTTACTTGCCTCTGGGGATAAGCTTTTAATCACCTACAAAGAGCAGTCGGCCTCCCCTGAAAGCACTTCAATAAAGTAGGATCCGACCCTCCGTCGGCTCAGCCCTCATCAGCCCCCAGCTTCCTTGTGCCAAGATTCACTGAAGCCAGAGATGGAGGTCGAAAATTACCAGGCGTTGGCATGGCTTGCTGGCTGGCTCGTTCGGTATGTTCTCATTACGACATAGGTGAACGTTGGCTAGCTTCTCTCTTTTATAAATACCGTCGTGTACATGTTCATTCTTGTTTCTGCTTTTGCAAAGATGGCCGTGATGGAGGATGGTCACGCTGCATTCACTGGTAGCGCTGTCAGCTTTTAAGAGGGATTCACGGTACCCCGAATGATTAGTGCTGATGAGGCAGGTCAAGGGGCGGTGTAAGGGGTCACCTGTGGGAGCTGGCCAGACAGACCAGAGTGGTCATCAGTCCCCTGGAATCCAGCTCCTCTGAGAGGGCTTCAAACCGTGGCTGAGCTCTGTGTCCACTAGATGGCGTGGTGACACTGTCACGCACACAGCACAGGCCGCCTCGGGTCTCCGGCCCTCACCCTGCCTAGCCGGATCATCCCTGAACAAAAGCTGGGGGATAGTTAAGGCGGGGAGCTGGGGATAACCTCCGAAAGCTCTCTCTCTTGGATCTACTTCTCTAAATCTTCATTATCCACCTCTTGAAAATCGTGTGGCTTTTGTAAAACTCGACAATAATTAATGACAAGGAAACTGAAATACATAAATGCTTGGCTATGTTGGTTATGCCATTTAAAGTGGATCTAACCACCTCTGATACTTAGAAAATGTATCCTAATATATGGGGAAAAATGTATGGCTTAACTGGTACTTATGGCAGGTATTGTCTTAAATGCTTTATCCGCATTCATTCATTTAATCCTTCTAATAACTTATAGTTGCTATGAACATACTCATTTCGCAGACAGGAAAATTGAGGCAGAAAAGAGGTTAAGTTACTTGCCTGTGATCACAGAGCTGATAAGCATTGGAACCGAGACTTAAAACTTGAGTTTTAGCTCCACATTTTATGCCCTTTGTGACTATGCTATACACAAAGAGAAGTCAGAGTAGCTCTGACTTCAAAATAAGCTTTTATATCTTCTCATTACAAAGGCAAAAGCTTAGGTTCCAAACATCCCCTCTTTAGCATTGCTGTGTGGGGACGCGGTGCTATACGTCAGTGTATCAGCATTCACGTTTGAGTTCTACAGAATGCCATCGTCCTTACAGAAATCATGCTGGGAGAGCAGAATTTTTTTTTTGTCCTTCTATTTAGAAGGACATTGCTTTAAAAAAAATCTTCCTGTTGATTCTCATTCTGATATTCATTTACAGATAGGAGAATTAATATGCTAGGTCATTTATCCACCAACGGATGTTTAGGCTACAGCTAGAGAATTTATTCCGATAGTCATTCTTCCATTTATTCAGTGTTGTCGACAGAGCATAGGTGATGTGTCTGGTCCCGAGGTAAGAGAGAGAACCCTGGCAGGCTTGCCACCTTCACGTCACTCACAATTTGGTAGAGGAGACAAACACATAAACACTCCATAGAAATCGATTCTGTTTGGGTGGTAACAGAGCTTTGGACAATGAGTTGTGGGGACACCTGGACAGCCTTCACGGAGGACAGGACCCTCGGGCAGAGTCGTGAAGGATGAGCGGGGTCCGCTAGGCAAACACCGTGTCCCCAGGGAAAAGGATGCAGCACTTTCAAAATGCTCAGAGTTTGGACACTGTGGGAGATGAGCCTGGGAAGTTCCCAGAGGCCAGTCGCAAAGCTGTCATGAGCCAGTCAAAGTCGGAGCTTTAGTCTGTGGCCGATGGAAAGCCACGGTGGGCTTTCCGGGCAGAGAATGATGTCAGTGGATTTGCGGTTTAGGAGTAGAACCTTTATATATGTAGGTATGAATTGTTTACATTCAGCTTTCTTCCACCAAGGATTCGAGGTGCCATTAGCACCGCGGGACGTGCTAATCAGATGAATACAGGGGGTGAAGGACAGGAGGGCATCCAGCAAGGCCCCCACACTCGGGCTTGGACTGGAAAGGAGCTCGTGCACTGGCGGGAAGTCCCCAACGCTTAGTTTCAAACAGGTGGCGTTTGAAGCGTTGCGGACATTAAGAGGCTGTAAGGATCTGCCCGGCGTGAGCAAAGTCGCGTCTGGAAAT
>NW_011888908.1:1896893-1905910 GCF_000151845.1 Pteropus vampyrus | reverse complement strand
CAACGCTTAGTTTCAAACAGGTGGCGTTTGAAGCGTTGCGGACATTAAGAGGCTGTAAGGATCTGCCCGGCGTGAGCAAAGTCGCGTCTGGAAATATACACTGTGGAACGAGACCAGGAGAGTGGGTGTCGTTACACGCTGATAAAACCACGAACCATTTAGTTGTTTCCAAAGGTTTGGCTCTTTAGTATCTCACAGATCTTTCTGGCCTTTTTTCACCTTTCATCAAAAGTCAACGTGGCGTGCGGACCGCTGTCGGGAGTAATGGCAGCACTGAGCGAAGAACGGGCTGTCTGGGTTTTATTCGGTCTGCCTTCGCTTGTGCCCGAGGCCTCATGCATATTTTATACTCAGAGTTTTCCCCAGGATCAGCGGAACGCTGGAGCGGAGGGAGAGACCCTCCGATTCCAATCGGATCATTCGCGGATGCTCGTCGACCCTGCACATCCAGCGTTTGAGCAACACTCTGGGTTTTTGAAGAACTGGAGAGAACACGCTTCACTGGCAGGTGAAGTAAGGGAGCGGGCTGGAGCCAGCTTTGGGCTTGTATTTATTTTAAAACAGTGTAAATGTTTAAAATATGATATGTAAACTTGCTTTCGGGCCACTTTTCACTCTAAGCAGCCTTGACAGTGAACCATTAGGTTTCTCTGGGATGGCGGAAGCTCTGAGCGTCCCCTCGGAGGGGAGAGCAGAAAGGCCACTTGCTAGGTGGCGCACGGGGCAAAAGGCAAACGGGTTTGGCAGATGGGGAGCGAAAGGCAGCTGCACCACCACGCGGGCGAAAGTCCGTGGGAGATGCGTCAGTCCTCCAGCCTTGGGGCTTGTGCCATGATAACGAACAACCCCCAACCCAAGTGGCTTACACCAGCAAACATTTGTTTCTCTATCATGTTACCCGACGGGGGTGGATTGGCCACAGCCCTGCTCGAGGCTGTGGGCCGATGCTCAGTCAGCTTCTCGGATCTTCCTGTCCTGGGACTCAGGCCTCAGGAGCTTCCCCGCCTGCAACATGCAGCCTTGTGGCGGAGAGCGGGAAGCATGAGAGGCTGAGCCACCACTCACTCTCATGTCCGTGCTGCTCAGAAATGGCTATGGAGCGCCTACTTGTATTCCATTGGCCAAAGCAGGTCACCTTCCCAAAGGAATGTGTTATAGGGAAGGAGGAAGCGAATACTTGAGCATAGTCACGCTTTCTGCCACAGTTATTCATTCATTCATCACGTATGGAGTGCTAGCATCGTGTTGAAAATGGACCTATAGAAATTGATCTGTTCCTTGCCCTCGCGGAGCTTACGATCTAGTGTGGGACACAAACGATGAAACCAGCAGTTATAACAGAGGCCGAGGCCGGTTCTACATTTCACACCCCACACCCAGGGAGGAGAGGCTGCGGAGCACAGGACGGCTGCTATGGACTTTTAGGGGCGAGTTACTGCTGAATGTTATCATATCAAGACATAAATAAAAGTTTCCCATGGATGGGGCGGGGGGTGGTAGATTCTGTTCTTGAAAATCCTACTCAGGTCACCAGCCTCTCCGGACTCTTCAAGGCCTTCTTTGCTGAGATAGTGTCAGGCCTAGCATGTTACCTCCCTTGACAACCTTTGTCTCACCTGCCACCTGCAAACCCAGCCCCACCTGGCTTCCTAGTCTGGTCACGCCCTGAATCCTCAATTAAAACTTAAACCCGGCTCTGCATTTCGGGGCTGAGGACCCAGTTACCCTTGGTTATTCGTCTCTCCATGACCAGCTGCCCCAATTTTTAAAAGGGGGTTCCCGCCA
Source organism: Pteropus vampyrus (assembly GCF_000151845.1). Classification (NCBI taxonomy): domain Eukaryota; kingdom Metazoa; phylum Chordata; class Mammalia; order Chiroptera; family Pteropodidae; genus Pteropus; species Pteropus vampyrus. The sequence continues at coordinate 1,904,125 of NW_011888908.1, read as the reverse complement.
CATCCCTTAGCTTTCTCTCTAACCTTCCAAACTCCTCCGTACTGCTCTGACCCAGCGTCCCATGGCCCCCCACCAGCGACTACCAGTCCTGGTTCATCAACGCCTCCACTTCCTCAGCATCCCTGCAGAAGGCTGTGTCTCAGAAGGCACTTCTCCATCCCTCTTGAACGCAGGGCCAGGAAACGGAGGAATGTTCTTTCTACTCCCCAGTGTGGCTTCCTATACTCTGGTGTGAAACCTCTGCCCCTTTAAAGGGGGGAAATTCTTGCTTACACATATGCGGACAGCTCTCCTGGGGTTCAGGGAAGGCCCTGGCAGAGGATGACTGCCGCTCTTCTCCATACTCACCGCTCGGTGCAACCAAAATATTGCACAAGCATCAAGGAGTGGGCCATGCACGCAGCATGCAGGCAACGCATCGAGGAGGGGACGGCTTTGAAATGTGGCAGACTGAGAGTTTTCATCAATGACTCGTTCGAATGGACCTTTTATACGAGTTCTTGGCGTCAAGAACAGTGACCTTGGGCATTGGGGTCCAAGGTCACAGGTGAATATAAATACACGCCGAGGTTCTAGAGACATTTACGCCAGGCGAGTTAAGTCTGAAAGCCAGCCAGCCAAGTGGGGAAACAGCTCGAGTGCCCTGTCTGCAAAGCTTTACTGAGATTTATTTGGAAAGTTACGGTCTCTCCCAAAACGAATCCACAGATCGCCTTGCTCTGATTACAAGAGGAACGTTGAAGTCTTTATTAACCGTCATCATTGGATTCCTTCCCTCCTTGAGGAGATTAATTAGGTAAATTTCATTACAGTAACACCAACTTTCTTGGAAAGAAACCATCCAACTTCAGAATGACTTCGAGTTTATATCTGGAAACTAAGCAATGTTAATGTTTACAGTTGAGAATGTGAAACATTAGGTTTTAATAGATGTTGATGTCATTCTTGGCATCCTGCAATGATGTAAACTTCTCCGTGAAGAGGTAACACGTTGTTAAATGGAACCAAAATGCAAAGAGAGAAGTCGAAATGTACACACGCTCACTGTTCCACCCTGCGGTCGCCACCGGAGCTGAACCAGAAGGTGGCAGCTGGCGTGCCGCCGTCCATCACAAAGGTCTAGATGGGGAGATGAAGGAATTTCTCCCGTCCTATGCAGTGGTTTCATGCGCTATTATTTTCAGAGAGGGTCGAGATGGCCAAGGGAAGGGAAGGCAGTTTTCGTCCTGGTTCTGCTCCCACTTGCTGCCTAACTTTGGGCCAGTCACCTCTCTGGGCCTCGGTTTCCCCCTGCACAAAGCGAGACGTCCAGCCTCACTGGCTTCCGGCAATCAGCACAAAACTCTGTCTAGAGAATGAATTTCCCGCCATTTGGGTAGATCGTCCACGATGCAGCCATTTGACGACCCCCCACTTCAACCCCAAGGGAATCGGGGAGCTTTGGTGCTGGGTTCTTCAGCCTGGGACAGTTATGAGGCCACCTCGAACACAGACCCTCTACCCCCCACCTTCCTCTGTCCTCTTTCTGCTTTTCCAGTTTTCGGGATGTCACCCTCTGTCACTGCATCCTCACACTACCCCAAGATGGGCAGAGCAAGGGTCGGACACAGAATCGCTAAACGAAGCTCAAATGCGTTAGGGAAAGTGACATTTCTGGGCACCGTGAATTTCCCTCACGGTATTACGGAGAGAGGCATCTCTCTGTGGTTTTTCAGTGTTGCTAAAATCATTCCGCACGGCAGACTCAGATAAGTAGGGTGCACTTTGGCAGGAGGCCGACAGGTCCCAGAATGACCTGTATGCCTGGTTTCCCCTAAGAGTTAATTTGGTTCCCTGGTGGTGAGCTTGAGAGCCTGGTCAACCTTTTAGAAGTCCTCTGGACCACCAAGTGACATGGTACTAAACTAGCCTTTCCACTTAGCGTCATAGGGTACTCCTCTGCAGTGATAGGGTACACCTCTTACCTAAAATGTTGCGTGGAAGGAGCTTCACCAGCCAAAGGCGTGTCCACGACACCAATGGCCCCAGAGTAGATTTGCTCAGGCCTGGAGTGACCACGGGGTCCTGGCAGCCCTAGAAAGTTTGGGTGTCTCAAGGAAGCAGGAATGTTGGGCCTCTTTGCACTGGCTACACGCACCCTCGAAATGCTGTACTCTGTTCTGGAGTCGACTTTAGAGTGACAGGAAAAAGCTCAGAGGGGGGTCATGAAGGCGATGACGGGTTGGAAATGCTATTTTGTTCACTGGGTGAGCTCGCTTTGTGGAGAGATGGTCAGGGGAGTTAGGCAATCATCTTCGGACACAGAGAGGTTATTTCACAAAGACTGGAGGTCCAGGGAGGAGGAACGAGGAGATGCAGGCACACATCCGTGCTCAGGTGGGTTCAGGTAATGGGAGGAACGCTGTCCTGCCGGTCAGGGTGGCAGAGCCCGAACAGGTCTGATGGGGCTGTCACCTGCCCTCCTCCGGAACCTTGTAAGTGGAGAAAATTCTGTTACTACTGAGGTTGAACCCCTGCCTGCGAGGAGGGACTAGATCAGAAGTACACGTTACTACTCTCTGTGGCAACTGCAACTGCTCACTGAAGGCCAAATAAAATCCATCTGCAGATTATGGAAAACAGCAGCCGATGCAAAGAAGAGCATGAAAGAAAACGGGAAATCTTTTAACGGTCAGCTCCAGGTGTTTTAAGGGTGAGGGCTGGGATGCAGGGCCGGTGCCTGACAGATGAGGGCCAGCTCTGCTCCCCTCAGTGGTTCTGAAACTATTGGCAAGATTGAGCTGGCTGTTCTTTCAAGCTTCCGGGATTCTAGGATCAACACATCAGTGCTTTTAAAAGAGAATATTTTGAGTTTGTCCATAAACTATATAGGAACAGTACGTTCTGCTCCATCGGCCGCTGAGGAATGAGAAGAAACGAGACTGTTTCAGTGTCAAAAGTGCTGCTTTCGCTACATTGCCTGATTTGCAAAATGGGCAGCGGGTCTGCGTGTGTGTGAGGAGTAGACGATGCCACTCTGAGCTGCGTTTCTTATTGTCGGGCTGGCTCTCGCCACTGCTGAGGCCGGAGTCACCCCGCAGGGGGCTGCGGCGGAATGCGATGTGAGGGCTCCCTCGTCGGCCTTCCTGCCCTGTCTCATCGCTGGGGGTGGCAGGCCACCCAGCGTTCAGAGTTCCAGTTTGCTTTCTGTCAAATGAGGCCATTAGAATCGACCAGCGTTTCCTAAATGTCAGGGATTTGTGATTAAATGTCACATCTTTACCCTATTTATACTTTTCTATTAACATTTTTTTTTTTTTACATTATCTTCTTCTTAATTATACAAATGTATTTAAAAGGTGATTTTATATCTTACCATGCAGGGAAAGCTACCCCACTTGCCATAAATAGAAAGTCAATGCAAAAGTAAGCACAATGAAAACAAAACCACTGTTATTAAATTCTAGCGAGTAACTGCTGCTTGCCAAAGTCTGTGCCTGAGGCTTGCTCTCTCTTTATTAAACAGGGAGATTAGCAAGTGTTAGAAAAGTGTTAAAGATATATTAACCCCAAACCGATACTTTCTTCTTGACATAATCATGAGGGTTGAAAGACTGGCATACTCTTTTGTAAAAAAAACTTTTTACTTGGCAATAATTTCAAACTTACTGAAAGGGTTTAAGAACAGTACAAAAGAACTCCAGTAGATCTTTTATCCAGATTTAGCATTTTTGCACATTGGCCACCTCTGCTTTGTCGTTTTCTCTCTTTCTATAACTTTTGTTTCTGAATCATTGGGTAGGTTGCATACACCATGCCCTTAATACCCCAGAATATCTTTCCTAAAAATTAGGAGATTCTCTTTGGTAAGCACAGAATAATGATCAGAGTTAGGAAATTTAACATGGATGCAATACCGCTATCTCATTACAGGCTATCACTCAGTTTGGTCAGTTGACCCCATAATGTCATTTAGAGCATTTTCTCCCCAGTTCGGGACTCGGTTCAGATCGCGTATTGCACTCAGTGGCTACGTTTCTTTAGTTTTATCTAATCTGGAACAGTTCTCCAGCTTTTCTTCGTGTCTCATGACTTTGGCATGTTTGAAGAATGCAGGCCAGTGACTTCACAGACCCACCCTCGGTGTCTGGTACGTAGAGGAGATGCAGGAAAGACTGGCTGGCTTCTGATTCAGTGCCGCTTAACGCCATGTCCGTGTTCCTATGAAGTCGTCTCTTGCATGACAGTGAGAGCCACCCACAGTTGAATGACATCATCTCCACAGTTCATTCTAGTGCATTTTCATTTACAGTTCTGAGGAAGGAAGTCCAGATACTGCTCTTAACCAAACCTCGTTATCTATGATAAGTCACGTCACCCTCGGCGTTCCTGGTGCTACCAGACATTGCACAGACAGCCTAGAATTTAAAGGGCAGCTTTTTCTTCGGACCACTCTCTGGCTCCGACGAGGGTCGATAATGTCCTTTGAAAGTCAAGCACGTCCGGGGAGCGAGGGTAGAGAGAAAGAAGGACGCGTGAGCTGTGCACTGAGGAGAAGGCTGTAGCGGTCATTCCTGCTCATTGTGACCCCCACTGTAAACGAAGATGGAAAGCAGTGGGAGAGAGAAGACCCCGGTGAGGAGCCGTCTCGGTCAGGGTGGAAATGTCCGCAGAGCAGCCGGCGGCCAGCGTGGATAACTCGAGTCTTCTGCCCCTTGTGTGTATGAAGTTTCTTTGTAGTTTTCATTGCTGTTGTTGTTGTTTCAATGTTTAGAGGCAGAAAACCACCTTGAAGTGGCGTAGGTAAAAACACGAGTTTATTGGTTCACCTCTTAGGCTTCAGGGGTGGCTGGATCTGGGGGCTCAAACGACACCGTCGAGAGTGTCTCTCAGGCCCGCGTTTTTCTATGTGAGCTGCTCACCCAAATAGGCTCTCTCTAGCCGGATAGAAAAGTGGTCCTTGTTAGCTTACGTGATGATCACCACCTTAGAAGGCAAGACTCTCTCCCCCAGCACGCGTGATAGTCTTCCAAAGCGGGCTCTGAATGACCGTGCTTGCGGCAGAAGTTCACAACTGGGCCCATCGCTGTGCTTGGGAAATGGGAGTCTCTGATACCCAGCCTGGATCACCGACCTCCCGGCCACGGGGAGTCACGGCATGCGATGGACACCACCGCCTGGTGCGGAAGAGGCATCTCCCCCAAGGAAGAGCTGTTATTCGAGGACGGACTTAACAGATGCCCAGTACGAAGTTAGAGCGGAGTGCAGCGATGGTTTGGGGAGCTCCCGATGCCACGCGAAGAAGAGCCGAGAGCCCCGGCGTTGGGTCTGCGTCCTTGCCGGACCAACCATTCACCGCTTCTGTGGCCATGAGCAAGTTCTCCTCAAACCTGAGTTTCTTCATCTGTAAAATGGAGAAAATAATACTTGCCATATTATCAGGGTTCTTAGTTGCGAATAAGGATTCACTCTACCTAGTGTAAGCAGTGAGAGGTTTACTGAGAGAGAGGAAGTGGCTCGTGGGACCCCAGGTGACCCCCAGGGCATATTTCCAGGAGTAATTTGCGGGACCATTCTGCCCCACTGGCTTGATAGGAGTTGCTGCCTTCCCTGACCACCCTGCTGGCAAACCAGAAGCTTCCCTGCCACACCTGCTTCTCTGAACAGCTCACTCTGAACCCAGCCCTCGCGGGAGCGTGTCTGATCGCTGGAACCAGGTTGCGTGCAGGCTGGCCTCATGGCACCCAAGCTGTGCACAAGCACAGGGCTCCTCTCTCAGAGGGGCCCGTGCTTTGTTTGATGGACTGCTGCTGTTGCTATCTTGAAATTCTTGATTTTATCCTTGAACTTGTGTTTCGTATGTAAAGTCTGACCAGACAGTGGAGCACGTGCGTGTGCAGGGGCGATGCACCGGGCGCCTGCACATCACATGTGGGCTCGGGCTGCAGGCGTGAGGGCAGTGCATGCACCGAGCTGTTGGTGCATCCTCACTTGGGACAATCCAAGGCACCACGAGGTCCCCAGGTGGTGGCCGAGCAAGGCCTGGGCCCAGACTGGTGGTGGTGGCAGCAAAAGCAGCAGCTACTGTGGTGACAGTAGCTGTTGCCCTGGGAGAAAGGGCTCCGTATGGGGTAGGGTGGGGACCGCGGTGGGAGGCTAGGTCGTCTGTGCCTTTCTGCATCATCTGTACAAATCCGAATGCAGTGAATCTCATCCACGCTAGTTCTCTAGCCCGAGAGTCAGAACAGAAACTGCTGGTGCTTTGCCTTTGAAGTGGACTCTGAATGACCACGTACATGGCAGGGAAGCAATAAAATAAAAGCAGACACATGGACACCGCAATAGAGCATAGCAGGGAGTGATTAGATTTCTTGAAAGAGTTCAGAATCTCTGTTTTTGAAAACTGTTGTTAACATTTGCAAAGCATCTATCCACAGGGTTAGAAACAAAAGTTAAATTTTAAGATTGCCACATTCGATCAGAAAAAAATGCTATTTTCATATGAAGCTTTGGATGAAGCAGCTATTAACAAGGAAGATAATTTTATGACTAATTTTTATTTGTAACTGAAGATACAGGGATAGAAGGTACAAACAGGCAGTGGCACTTCGAATTATGTACAGATTATGAGGCCACGTTCAGTGTTCTCTAAGACTGCAACAAGTTATAAGAAGTGTCAGAGGGATCATCAAAATGCCGCTGTATACATTTGCATTTAAAATTAAATTCAGACTTACAGGAAACTGATTCGTCTGAGGATTTAAATCTTTTGAGAAAATTTGTTCTGCAAGAATATCGGCTCTAGCTGTATTAAAATTAGTATTTCCAAATAATTTATTAAAAAGTTATCCCAGTGTTGCCATAAACTGTAAGATACTCTTAGCAACTCCGGTGAGAATGGCATTAGAGAAGCCCTCTTAAAATTAAAAATTTTGAAAAATTATTTGTGATCTTAACATTTGCTAACTGCCATCCCTTCGATTATATTGATTGAAAATTATGTTTCTAAAAGAGTAAATGTGAGGACCTAATAAACGAATTTTCAGAAAAGCGAGTTAGGAAAATCTTAAGATCAGTCAAGCTATCACCTTAATAAAGCAATTTTCCTTATATTATTTAAAATTATGACCCAATTTTTTTGTGATTTGTAAATTTATGTTAATATATTACTATTACCCCATAGTCCATCTGATCAATCAATACAAAATATTTTAAAAGAAAAATGGATATTTTAGGGACTTGTAGTTTTTCCC
>NW_011888908.1:1887906-1896068 GCF_000151845.1 Pteropus vampyrus | reverse complement strand
ATTTGCATTTAAAATTAAATTCAGACTTACAGGAAACTGATTCGTCTGAGGATTTAAATCTTTTGAGAAAATTTGTTCTGCAAGAATATCGGCTCGAGCTGTATTAAAATTAGTATTTCCAAATAATTTATTAAAAAATTATCCCAGTGTGGCCATAAACTGTAAGATACTCTTAGCAACTCCGGTGAGAATGGCATTAGAGAAGCCCTCTTAAAATTAAAAATTTTGAAAAATTATTTGTAATCTTAACATTTGCTAACTGCCATCCCTTCGATTATATTGACTGAAAATTATGTTTCTAAAAGAGTAAATGTGAGGACCTAATAAATGAATTTTCAGAAAAGCAAGTTAGAAAAATCTTAAGATCAGTCAAGCTATCACCTTAATAAAGCATTTTTCCTTATATTATTTAAAATTATGACCCAATTTTTTTGTGATTTGTAAATTTATGTTATTAATATATTACTATTACCCCATAGTCCATCTGATCAATCAATACAAAATATTTTAAAAGAAAAATGGATATTTTAGGGACTTGTAGTTTTTCCCTCTGCATTTCGCTGAGGGACCCCACATTTCATTTCTCATTGAGCCCCACGTCTTATGGAGCTGGCCCTGGTTAGTGCCTCTACTTCGGGTCTAAATTAAGCTGAGAAAAGTCATTTGGGGGGATCCTGCCTCGGGAAGAGGGCTTTGTCAAGCAAGAAACCAGCTAGTCAGGAATGACAGAATATCAGCACCCCACCCACCTTGCCGGCTGCCAAGCCACTAACCGTATTTGTTTTTTCTCTTGGGTTGGGTGGGCCCAGCAAGGTCTGAAAGAGGATCAGACTTACTGCATGAATCCTGCCCTTCTCAGGAAGGATCAGCAAACGCCAGAGGCCAGGGAGGTGCGACAAAGTGGAACCCGCTGTCCCCCAGCTCTGCGAGGTGTGGCTTCCCTAACTGCACATGCCTCTTGGCTTCGGCTGGGCTTTCTCAAGGGCCCTGGCACCTGCCTGCCTCCCTGAAGCTCCTTTTGTTCTTCCGTGCTTTCCTCCCACTCTTGTGTAATGCACAGGGTGGAGAAACTGCAAATATTTACCTTTCTCAAAGCGAGGGCCCAGGAAACCCTTATTGATATAAAAGGTGGGTCATTTAGTCTCATGCCGTGTTTGTGCTCACGAATGACCATGAGTGGTCCTAGAATTCTCCTCTGCAAACATCCTGAAAGGAGAGGAGGGAGTTGTTCTCAGCTGAGGCAGAATTTGAACCTGTAAATCAGAAAGCTCTCCCGCGAGACCTGGCAAAGATACATTCACCGTTAGTGTTCGGGTCTTCCTTTTTTATGCCCAAAGAATACCATGAACAAGTGCGTGTGTTAATGGCCAGTTTCCTAGAATAAATTTCCTTACGTCTCATTCCTGCCCAAAGATAGACCAGTAGGTCCCCTGGTAAAGGTGGTGGCTGCAGAAGGAAGAATGGCCGGTCTTACATTTCTGGAAAGAGCTCGTTAAGACACAATCTGTTAGTGTTTTGGGAATCGCTGAGGTTTAGAGGTGAAAAACCTGTGCCCGAGGCCGCCTTGTTGGCTGGAGGTGGAGCTGGGGCCTCCTGAGTCCTGATCCAGGGCTCACCTGCTCCTCCTCCACGCTGTTCCACGGCTGCCAAGACCAAAGGCACAGGAGTCCAAGAGCAGAATGCCGGTTCGTCCTGCGTGCGGCGACTCTTGGCCTGGAGCAGTCACAGCAGGGAATGGAAAGCAGAAGAGTCAGGACCAGGATGCAGCTGCTGGGGTTTGCGAGTGGAATGTTGGGGTCAGGTGGGACGGGCTGGGGGTCAGACTCTTGCTTCAGGCTAGGATTGGGGAAGGTAAGAAATGAGTGTGCGTGCCATTTTTGCATAAGAGAAGGCATCTGACGTTAGCATCCCAAGAAATTTCTGTGTGTGTGTGTGTGTGTGTGTGTGATACAGTTTAAGAGTGATACTTGTGGGATTATGCTGCTGGGCTCAGGTCCCAGCTTCATTCCTTACTGGTCATGCGCTCCAGACAAATTAAGTCATGTCGCATCTCTAGGCCTCAGATTCCGTAGTTACAAAGTAGGGAGAATTTTAGCAGTAACTTCACAGGGACATCGTGAGGATTCGCTGTGATTAACTATGCGAAGCACCTGGAATAGCGCCTGGCTGTGGATAGTGCCCCGTAAATGTGTGCTGTTATCACATCACACAGCATCTATGAGCCTTACTTTTTGGGCTGTTGATTTTCTGGGACGCCCGCCCACCAGGTATGCTCCTCACCTGCTGAACACAGAGCTCACACCCTCCCATGCAGACTGCACACCAGAACCTCTGTGCTTAGAGAGAACAAGCTCACTCATGGGCCCGCTCCTCTGTGGGGGGAGCCCTGTCCCCTCACCCCACCTCCAATCTGCCTCTGACAGGGGTCGACTTGCTCAGAGGTCTATCCCTGGCTTCTCTCCCCATCCCTAAGTGACAACAGTCTCCCCTTGATAAGACTCTTGTGTCTGAATTTCTCTATGAAACACGTGAGAGCTTAGAACAAATTCCTCACACTAGAATTTTTTTGTGTATAAAAAGTACTTTTTGCCGGAGTAGAACAAATTGCCACGTTGACTAGAAGATTTTCATTCATCCGCAGTATAAGGAAACCAACCTTGTTCCTTGTTTCTTCCTTCAAATAACCTCGCAGGCCTCCGGGGTTTCCTGGTACTCGGACTTTGGTGACGATAGCTGTTGAAATGTCTTTAATAATCCAGGCGGTTCTGAACGACGGGCACCCAGAGTCCAGCCCTACTGAGGCTCCAGAGGGAGGTGGAGCAGCAGAGGGTCAGAGGACCTGGGCCTCCGCGGCTTCAGGAAAGATCCTGGCTTGAGGCAAGGTCGAACTAATTAGCAGTCACGAAACCCAGAGGGGACAAAAGCCCCCGTCCAAAAATGGGAGCGAACTTTACGGCTGGAACAGCTGTCCCCTCTCGTCGGGCGCTGGGGCAGCAGGGGTCACTGTTTAGCCGTAGCTCACAGTGAGGAGCTGCTCCCACAGCCACCTGCCTGGACCAAGGCATTGGCGGCATCCAGTGGAAACCCTACGTTCAGGAAGCCCCCATCTCGGGCCCTAAAGGACTCGTCCCTCCCACTGACCATTGCTCTTGGCAGGGAACCCCGCAGGGGCGGGCTGCCCGTCCTCACTGGCCTCTGGACTCAGGGCAAGCTAGACAGGTGGATGGGGGAGGGCGTGAAGTGATCGTGGTGGCCAAGGCCTACCCTTATACTGCGATGTGGCTTCCCCCGAGGTGGCTGGCCAGGTCCCAGGCTAAGGGACCCTGACATTTGGAGTTGATAATTTCGTAAGATTGTTGCCTACCCTCTTACTCCCTGACTCACCCGCCCGCTCATTCCAGCACCGGATGAACATCTACCATGAGCCAGACCTGAGCTGAGTGACGGGGACACCGAGAGGAAGAGATAGAGCCTCTGTCTTCACACGGTTGGGTCTACTGGCAGGAAACCTCAGTGGTTAGGGAGTCGTGATGGTTATTGTATGTGTCAACTTAGCTAGGCTAAAGCATCCAGGTGTTTGCTCAAACCTTATTCTAGATGTTCCTATGAAGGTATTTTTTTAGGTAAGATTAACGTTTAAATCAGTAGACTCTGAGTAAAGCAGATTACCCTCCATAACACGGGTGAGCTTCATCCAATCAGTTGACGGTCATAATAGAAAAAAGACTGACCTCTAGATAAGACAGACTTCTGCCAGTGGACTGCCTTTGGATCTGACCTGCAGCATCAGCTCTTCCTGGGGTCCCCAGCCTGCTGGCTTACCCTGCAGTTTGCATTTGCCGGCCTCCAATTGGCACACTGACATGGGCCGATTCCTTAAAACAAATATCTCTCTTGCATTTTTTTCCCCTCTAGAGAACCCTAATACAAGAATCCAGTCTTTGTTTTACTGCCCTCTTGATGACTTTGGCATTTTAGTAAACAGCTTTTTTTTCCTGATGATAAAATACACACTGTAGAAAATATAAAAAATGTAAACAAATAGTTCCAAGAATGCCACCGTGAGCATCTTTCTGAAAGCCCTTCTTTATGCACATATTGGCATGTATACTCAACAAAACTGGGTTTTTATCTTGTCTTTCTTTTTTAAATAACATTAATGGTAAGCATTTTAAAAATGTCATTAAAATATACAGAGAGATGTTCAGGGCCTGCCCACCGGTCTGTTTTTGTTGGAAATTTAGGTTGTTTCCTATTTTCTCCTATTATAAATAGCTCTGCAAGGAAAGTTTTTGTCCATAAATCTACGCCTCTGATTATTTCCTTAGGGAAGATTCCTGGAAGGGGAATTACGGAGAGAGCTCTGGCCTCATAAATGAGAGAATTATGAAAAATGGAGGGGAAAATGCAATAAATTCATGAATTGGGTTGCTTGACTCATTTCAACTGAGAAAATAAGAAACACCTGACCTCCTCCAGGGCGGACCTCGTGGACGCGGGCGTCCCACAGGGGGGCCGTGGGGCGTGGCGGACCCGACGAGCAGCCGGAGCGTGGGTCCCGTGCTCACTCCGTTTCTCTGTATGGCCAGGAGCGCCTGTGCGAGGCTCTGAGGTGTTTTGTCCCCAGTTCCAGTTCTTCATGCAAAGTGGAGACACAGTAAGTGTCCTGCCTCCTTCGTACGAGGCGGTGCCGAGCCACCTGGCGTGTGTGAACGGCCCCCTGGCGCACCTGGCCTTTCTTCCTTCTTTAAGAGCTGGGTGGGATGTGGCTTCTTCCGTGAAGTCCTTTTGAACTTGCCAGGGATAAATCACTTTCTAGCACTTTTTCCGAGCTCTTTTTGTAGCTTAATAATCTTGAATTATAATGATTCGTTCGCACTCCTGTTCCTCCAGTGGCCTGTGAGTCTTATTCATCTTTTCTTGCCACTGGTGCTTAGTACGGCGCGAGGCATGCAGAAGGTGCCTAATTAATGTCGAGTGCTAAATGAACATTATGTCATCCATGAGCATTTATTAAGCACCAATGATATGTCTCTGAACTCGAGGCGCTCATGCTACAGTCGAACAAATGTAAGAAAGATTCAAGGTCGCATTTGCTAAGGGTGCAAGACACCGTGGGAGCGCGGAGCATCACAGGGAGCCGGCGCTGAGGGCCGTGGTGGTCAGGGAAGGCTTCTGGGACCAGATTTGGGCCTCTGAGAAACGTCGGCTTTAAATAAGGGAAGACTGAAAAGATGTTATCCAGGAAAGGGGAGCTGCGTCAGCAAAGGCGGCCCAGTGTGTGAATACGGAGAGCGCGTGGCACCAGGGACTCCGCGAACACTTGCTGAGCGAGTGAGGAAAGGTGGCAGCACAGCACCACACGATCTGACGAGCGGGCCGAGCGGGCCCTCGCAAAGGGACCGTCAGTTTTGTCAATGCAAAAATATCACGTTGTCCAATAAATGTTAGTGGAGTGTCTAATGACCTCATCATTTCCCAAAAGCCAGGTATGACACCGTTGAGCTAGATTTCCTTGGTGCTGCGCGTACACTGCTGGCCCGCGTGTTCCACCCACCTCCTTGCGTGCCCTGCCTGGATCTTCGGCAGACCAGGGACGGCGGATTTGGCTCTGCCGTCCTTCTGCTTAACTCTCTGTTTCTTCAGACAAGATTTTTTTTAAAGCCACTCTGTCCATTCTACTCTGTTCTGGCCAACACTTGTTTAGAAGTCATATTGTTGGCCAAAGACCAGGAATCAGGAGTTGAAGGGTTTATCACAAAATCACCAGTAAATTGCCAAGTCATCACGTCAGACAATATATTTTGCCTCTTGGCATCTTATTTCAGGTAAGATTTTAACTTGTCTTTAAAACTGATGGGTCACAGAGTGACTTTTTCCTGCCACCAAAAAAAAAAAAAAAAGATTTGAGCCAAATAGTTGAGTTCTTTTGCGCATCTGACAAGTCCAGAACAGTGTAGTCTGTAGTCGTAGGTTGACTCCTTTGTCGCCGGAGATACAAAGCCCTTCTCGTCTTCTCTGCATCCTCCCCTCAGATGTGGCTGCCGTCTCCGCGTCCAGGATTCCTGTGGCGGTTTCGGCTGTCTCAGCCGCTTGCCAAACAGCAGGATGGGGGAAGGAAAGAAACAGGGGGTGACTCCTCCGTATTATGGAACTCTCTGGAAATCCCACGAATGCTCTCATTTACCTATCGGTGGCCCAGAACTTAGTCACGCGGCCACACCAAACTGGACGGGGAACGAGAGATGTCATCCTGTGGCCAGGCCCCCGCACCCAGCTAAAACCCGGGGCTCGGGTCGAGAAATGTTTGATGGGCAACCAACACACTCCCCCGCAAACAGGATTTCACCCATCGGGACCTTCCAATCCCGTCAGAAGCAAAGCAACGATCCGAATGAATGGAAGAGACATACGAACATGTCGTCCACTGGAAAAAACGCCATCTGTGTTCTGGATCCTAGGCTCTCCTGTTTCAGAGGTGCTGAATCAGAGGTTTACAGCCTCTAGGGAGAGGGCTTATGTTTCTAGTACTCTAGCCTAAATATGTAAAATATAAAATATATGTGTTTATTTATTTAAATAGGTAGGATACTGAGTAATGTCTGAATAGGCATCTTTTGTTTTGCAAATGTTAACAATTATTTATGTTTTTCAGATTCAATCATTGCAACCTTATTTACTGTGAAATATACATATAGGGAACACGTATAAAGCGAAGCGTAAACGTTACTTTCCAATACCGCTTGCGAGCGCTTCTACGTGACTGTTTAACGCGAGTTTCTCTCGAGGTCTGTGAGGAAGGAAAAGGAGCCTCTGGCACCGTCTCTCATGCTCCATCAGTGAGGAAACGGGGCGGGTGACGTTCCCAAGGTTCGCGGCCCAAGGTGACGTTCCCAAGGTTCGCGCCACCGGAGCCCGTGTGCCTTACCCACTGCTGCCTCTTTCAGAGACTGCAGAAATCCTGCGACATCCGGCTGAGACCGAAAGACGTGAGTTGAACGTTCTGAAAAATTATTGGTTAGTAAAAATGAACAGAAAGTAGTAGTAGTCGCTATAGATATTTAAACGTGAGCTATGCCGACAGCCGTGGAGTAAATGCAGCACGAAGGTCCCCTTGACATAAACAGCGTCTAGCGAGAGGGATGTGCGAAACTGCTCTCATGGACTTAAGATTTTACTATAAATGAAATAAAGGCGGGGGAAGAGGACACATCTTTGGCAACCCTTTCTCCTTGTCACTATTTTTGGTTCCCCGTCTAAAGAAAGTTTTAAAGATTTCCTTGTAAGGACAAGAGAAAAAAAATCATGCCGTGACCTCATGGCCTCCGTGGCAGCCACCGTGAGTGAATATTCTCCTCCGGCAGTTGGAGACAATTGGTAGCAGACTGTGAAATCTTCCCACCCACCTCACATGGCACACACTGATGAATCGGTTCAACAATCTCAAAAAGTGGTCTCTGGGAATCATTAGCCTCTATCTTTCAGCCATGGAATGCCCCCCGGGACTCAGATAAAGGGTGCAGCCCTTTCTTCCTTAAGGAGGCATTGGAGCCGAGCCCTCGTGCGAGATGTGTGGTGATATGTCTGTGGTTCTCATAAACGCTTTCATTCCTGGAATTTCTTCTGGACGGTGGGTGGAAAGGAGAGAAGCAGTAAAGAGAACGTCTCGCTCCCATGCGTTCGGGGATCGGTTATAAAGGCATGAGCGAGTGGCTGAGCAATGAGGAATCATGACTTTTCTCTCATGAAGGAATGTCGAGCTTACCCAGTTCACTTATTTATTAAATACGCACTTAAATAATGTTTATCGAGTGCCAGGTAGGGACTCTGCAAATACTAACTCATTTAATCCTGCTAACGACCCTCTAAGGGAGGTTACTATTTTACTAGTGAGGAAACTGAGGCACACGAGGGGTCATGAACTGACCCAAGGTCACAGAGCTTGGAAGCGGACCCAGGGCCCAGGCCTACCATGCATGCTCTCATCTTCCTAAAGTCCAGGAAGAAGTTCTATTTGAAGAGAACGGCTGATGATAAGCTATTTATTCGGCGCGGTGCCTTTTCTAGTACATCACTAAAAAGAAAACTCCATTTCTCTCTCTACCGCGGCTGCTACTTCTGGTTTGTTTCCCGCACTGACCACAGGGCAAGGTGTGGGGGGG
>NW_011888908.1:1884480-1887856 GCF_000151845.1 Pteropus vampyrus | reverse complement strand
TGCGTTCGGGGATCGGTTATAAAGGCATGAGCGAGTGGCTGAGCAATGAGGAATCATGACTTTTCTCTCATGAAGGAATGTCGAGCTTACCCAGTTCACTTATTTATTAAATACGCACTTAAATAATGTTTATCGAGTGCCAGGTAGGGACTCTGCAAATACTAACTCATTTAATCCTGCTAACGACCCTCTAAGGGAGGTTACTATTTTACTAGTGAGGAAACTGAGGCACACGAGGGGTCATGAACTGACCCAAGGTCACAGAGCTTGGAAGTGGACCCAGGGCCCAGGCCTACCAAGCATGCTCTCATCTTCCTAAAGTCCAGGAAGAAGTTCTATTTGAAGAGAACAGCTGATGATAAGCTATTTATTCGGCGCGGTGCCTTTTCTAGTACATCACTAAAAAGAAAACTCCATTTCTCTCTCTACCGCGGCTGCTACTTCTGGTTTGTTTCCCGCACTGACCACAGGGCAAGGTGTGGGGGGGGAAGGGCGGAGCTGCCACACCCCCTCAGGGTGCATCCCTCTCCCAGCTCCTCCATGTGGTCACCCACTCCGAAGCTTCTGGATGCCTTCATTTAGGGTTTGTATGAAGTATGATTGATGAGATCATTGGCCATTGGCTATTAACTCAAACTCCGGCTTCTCTCCCCTCCCCGGTTGTGGGGGGCGGCTGAAAGTTCCAACCCTCTACTCACATGGTTGGCGACCCTGGAAAACAGCCACCCCATCCTTAGGGGCTTTCCAAAAGTCACCTCCTTAACAGGTGTGCTTGAAAGGGGCCTGTAATAAATAACAAAAGACACTCCCGTCAACTCCCGTCAACTCCATCGTCAACTTCATCGCTCCAGAGCAATTTCAGGAACAAAAACCACACCTTTTAAGAAAAGATATCCCTTTCATTTTTTTTTTTTTTTTTTGCTCTGGAGATGTTTTAGGAGCCAGAGCTGAAGACCAAAATATATATTTCTTTTTATATCACGATAGCGGGGGTGGGAGGGGGAAGGAAGGGAGGGAGGAAGGAAAGGAGAGGAAGAAGTACAAAGGATGGGAGGGTGGGCAGTGGGAGGATCGATACGCACTGGAAGAGATTGCTGGTTTGGATATTTTCTCAGAAGGACGGTGCTGCTGAAGACAAAGCTCTGTCTGGTCCTCAGTTTCCCCGTGTCTGTCATGGGGATTATCACGGCTAACCTGCATTAATTACGGTTTGTTTGTTTATAAACGTACGTCGAATCAGACCATGTTATGTCAATGTACTTTAAAAAACAAACTGATACATGAAATACTTTTGTAATTATGGTCAAGCCGGCATATTTGTTTCTGTTTTCAATTTTTTCTTACTCCGCCCTTCATCTGACTTTGGGGTGAAAAGAAAGAAGACTCAAGAAACTAAAATTCTCACGTTCCCAGACGTCATTAAAGCCAGCTGCTAACCTTTTCCCCTTTGGCAGAACATTCCAAAGAGTACCCCGCTCCCCCAAACGCAAACCGTTCGTTATTATAATGACACCTTCATAAAGGAAACACTTTCTGAATGGCACTCATCCAAAATCTTAAAGTACACTAACCTCCAAGGCTTGAAAACGATTGATCGGCTTCCACGCGTTCAGACCTGTGCTTATCACGAGCGTGAGGATGACACCGTGTGACTGTCTCCTATCTGCAGCGGCAGAGTTTTACTTATGCGAAGCTTCATTCTGTCAGGCCCCTGCCACAGCGGTCCGTTCTCACTTATCCCCTTTGGGGGCCTGCTGTCTCTTTCCTCTTCCGGGGAGTCTCGACTGCAGACGTCGGGGCCACATCGGAGGAGGGCTGGGTCGGGGCGACGGTGCCCTGAGTCTGTGGGAGAACACAGGTTTTCTGTGGAGTCCCTGACCTTGAAGACCTTGTTGACTCCTGGCGAAGATACACGGGTAAGCAGACAGCGTGCGCCGTAGGAAAGGCTTCGGCTGGTGTTTGGGGGCCACAGAGGGCATCTCCTGACCCATGTGCCATGTTCGGAATCCTGGCATGCGGTCCGACACGTTCCCCCACAAGTCTCTTGCATTCCTCATCCCACTGGCTGTCTTTTTCTTAGAGGACACAGATGGCACAAGACGCCGCCCTGATCCTGGCCATCTGTTTTTGAAGAGATTTCTCAGAGCGAGCGCAGTGGAAATCGAATAAATGAATGCCAACGGGTGGAGCTGCGAGCTTAGTGGCAGGCATCTGGAGATGCCCTCAAGAGCTGTGGGACTGGTGGCGGCTTATCCCCAAGGCTGGCCGGGCCGATGCACTGCCCCCCTTGGTAAGAGTGCCTGTCTTCTACGTGTCTTGACAGCTGGCAAGTGCCACAGGTTGTGGTCAGGGCTAGGGCTTTGACTCAGACAGACTGGGGTCCAGATCCTGGGTTTGCCATTTATTAGCTTGTTGAGAAAATAAATATAAAGTATGTAGCAAGTGCCCAATAACTTGCAGGAAACAGTATGATTATTCTTACTCCTAAATCCAAGAAATATATCAAAGACATCTTTAAAATCTACTGATTTCAGAAGAGAAGGATGAGACTAAGCCGTTTCTTGCCACAAAAGAGCTGCGATGTTAGAAAGGCAGCTGGTTTTTGATTATTTTTCCTAAAGCCACTTCCAACGGAATAACTGCGGCCATTCATCTGATGGGTGTGAACGCACGGCGAGGAGGCTGCCCACGGCCTGGGCCTGCTGGTGCCTCAGGAGGTCGCAGTAGCACAATCGAGCCATGCTGCACACCGACCCAGACCTCCCATGGAATCAGAGTCCTACTACGCACAGGTTTCTGAGACCAGCACTCAGGTGTCTCCTATAACCCGGTCCCCTAATAATCGGACTGTCACCTGGCCCTGCTTCTTGGAGTGAAGTGATTTCACTTTGGGTACATGACGACGTAAAGAGACAGTGAATGTAGACCTCGGGGGTGTTGGTCCCTGACCCCAGGCCCTGCAACCTTTCTCCAATGTCTGTTCTTAAATGCCCTGTTACTAGCAGCCCCGTCAGGGAATGGAAAATAACATTAATCTCTTCCTTAAGAGGAAAGGGGAAAATATTACTGAAATGGAAAAAATAATAGAAGAGCTACTTCAAAGTTTTCCCAATGTTTGGGAAATTCAAATCATGGCACAGTGGAGGATATCTGTATTATTAATTTTTTTTTTTACATTAAAAATGTCTTAAACTAAGTGAAGTCTGCAAGAATGTAACAGAAATTTCGATCCGAGGAGCAGAGAGGCTGGTGCTTCTGCAGGTTTTAGACACCTGGACCCATCATACTAGTGCGTGGTTGGGAAAAAGACAATGTGCTTACAGGACAGACTTCTCACTGTGCTTGTGTCTGAGCTGGCTATAGCATTTTCCTGATT
>NW_011888908.1:1860178-1883255 GCF_000151845.1 Pteropus vampyrus | reverse complement strand
GTGCTTCTGCAGGTTTTAGACACCTGGACCCATCATACTAGTGCGTGGTTGGGAAAAGGACAATGTGCTTTCAGGACAGACTTCTCACTGTGCTTGTGTCTGAGCTGGCTATAGCATTTTCCTGATTTTATTGTGCATTGCAAAATTGGCACCGAGGGAAACTAGACCCAGGTGCCTGAATAATTTTCTCTGATGAACAAATAATCTTGCACAATTTGTATGATGATGAAAGAGATTAAGTTAATTTACAACTTAAGTGAGCAAATTCCAGTGCCTAAAACAAATGTATTCTACAGATTAAACAAATAAATCGCCGTTTTACATGCTTTGCGATTGAAGTTTACATCCCAGGATATTTGTACTTAACTTTTAGAAGCATCCTAAAAAGACAAGCATCTCGGACCCTTCACAGTTCCTGACTTTTCAGTGACCTAACCCAAGCTGCTTTTGACAAAGGTTTCATGATAAAGACGGTAAGGGATAGAATGTTGAGAATGTTTGCTCTAGGTGAGCTGGACCAAGGCTGCTATCTGGACCTCTGGCACTAGCCGGCTTTGCAGGCACTTTTTAGTGCTTCTCACACGCCACCATCCTGGCCGCTCTGTGTCTCTTGTGGACTCTCGTGTGGACTCTCCAGGTGTGTTATCATGACGTTGCTGTTCATTGTTCACACTAGTCTTCTGAAGGAGATCTATTTAGTCAAAAAGTGATGTAAGAAACAGCTCGATGGAAGAAACACTCAGAAATTCAGGAAGTTTTACCATTGACTTTGTGGAAAATGAGGTAAATAAACTCTTCTTAAAAAAAAACAAACATTCGAAGCTTGATGAATTTCCATTTGAATTGAGTTTAACATTAAAGACTTCCTATGAAGAGGCCTCACAGTTTGTGGCGGCAGCCTCTGAGGATGCAGTGCAGTATGCCACCACCCTTCTCTCTGGGACGGTCCCAGCCTGTCTGAGTCTGGACGCTTTCGGCCCACGCTTCTCAGAACACTCTGCAGCCGCCTCGGTGGCTGTGGGAGGCTGTGTTCGTTTCATGTCACCTGGAGAGAGCAGTCTCAAAGGGAAGACTCTCGGGAGGCCTTTTTGTTTGTTTGTTTTGACTGTGTGTTGAATACAAAGCAAGTGACCCCCGGGGTCGAACTGACTATTCCCAGTTTCCACTGAACATCTGTTCTCCCGTAAAGAAGACTGTTTGGACCCCAAATCAAATCAAAACAAAACAAAAGTCCTCATCGAGGAGGAGAATCTTGAACTTCCTTTTGTCTTTTCCAATATCCTTTGTCTCCATTATTGTCTCCAAAGTCATCTGTAATCTCAGGGCTTACGGTGAGTTATTTCCACTTTGGACTCACATTTTCAAAGGAATTGGTCACTTTAAAAGTAGCTCTGCAATAAGCTGCCACTCGCAGTTTTTGCCCGTTTCGAAACGGGCACACTCCTGAGAATGGATCGTTCGCACCCACCACGATTTTCTCCACCAGGGCACCGGTTCTCAGCCTTTGGTATGGAACATCCTATGCGTGCTGGATGTGATAAAGCCCTGTTCCTGCCATTATGGAAGAAAAAGACGACTTCTTCCAAAAGAGCATCTCCACAGTGACGTGCCGCCTGTCAGTTTAGACAGAACTTTTATGAAGACGCTGCTCCCCATCCGACGACTGGCCTCCCGGGTCACACAGACCCCACTGTCTCTCCTCCTGGGACACCAGCCTAGCCCCAGTCCCGCCGTCCTCCTGGAGACCCATCGCCACCACTGTGTTCCAGGGAGGGGGCTGGAGTGGACATCGGAAGTTCCAGATGCCAGCCCGAGCTTTCCAGGTTGTCACACACTGTGCGATCTGCTGCAGTTCATGTTGCTTCTCTGGCACCAAGTGGGGACTGAAAGCCGGCTGAGCGCAGTCGGCTTCTAAGCGAAGGGGACATGGATGGTTTGGCGTAGTCTCTGCCTCAGTGGGTCTGCGCGGGGCCGAGAATCTGGCTTCCGCCAGGTTCCCAGGAGACGCTGGTGCTGGGGGGCTGGGGGCTGTGCCCCGACAGCCTGGGCCCCTTCCTGCAGCCCTTCACCGCGGCCAGTCGCTCAGCTTCCGGAGTGTCCCGTTTTATTTATCCAACCGTTCTTTGTATCGGTGGCTTGGGAGTTCTGGAAGTGAAAGCAAACTTGAATGTAAGGATCTAAGAGAGCAGTTATCGCCCTAAGCATGCACACAGCAGCTTGTAAAAGCCACTTTATTCCCTGTAGCATGGGTTTGGGGACAGGCCCACATCACAGGGACAGTAGTGGGCCATTCGAGAACGTAATGAGAGGCAACACCATCAGTCTGTGCTATGCCTTTCATGGCACGAGCTGGATCAGTGGCCCCGTCACTCAGCCTGGCAGTCACCCTCGGCACAGAGCTAAATGGCACAGTGACATCGGAGGACAACAACATCGATCCCAATTTACACCCAGCTCAGGAATTACTGTGTTCTCAGGTTTCACTGTGTGTTTGAAATTGCATAAATTCTTCAGGTTTTCTTGCTCTAAGTGGGCCTTTTTAAACTCAGAGTAGTTCTATAAGCGGACCGAGGTCTCTGACCCAGTCAGTGCCGGACACAACCATGGGTGAGTGACTGGGTTCCTTACTGTCCTCGAGCGTCCTTAGCCTGGCTCGGGAGCGGTAGCTTGGGAAGAATAGACCATTGTACTCTGCATTGTTTCTCAAATCACACTGACGTCTTTCCTCTCAACCTGTCTGTCACCGACAGTAATGACAGTGCCAGGAACACAGTCCAAGTTCCCGAACCTTCGCCCCTGTTTTGTCCCTCTCTGTCCCCCTCATGATGCAAAACTTTTGTCTTGGTCCCTAGATCGATGCTCAGAATGTTTTTCCATCTATGGGGAGACACAGACAGAGAGACAGAGAGACAGAGAGACAGAGAGAGTCGGATAGACAGGGAGAGAAAAAGACAGAGAACAGGAGGAGTGAAGAAGGAGAAGGAAACAGAAAGCAGGGAAAGGTAAGAAGGGAGAAAAGGGAAGACAAGTAGAAAGGAAACAGCCCCGGAAGCCCGTGCAGGGCAGACAGCTGGGAGCTGGAACCGTCCGTGTCGGCGAGCAGGCTTAACAGTCTGCTTCCCTTGCAACAAAATCGCCATCTTAGCATCCTAAAAAGACAAGCATCTCGGACCCTTCACAGTTCCTGACTTTTCAGTGACCTAACCCAAGCTGCTTTTGACAAAGGTTTCATGATAAAGACGGTAAGGGATAGAATGTTGAGAATGTTTGCTCTAGGTGAGCTGGACCAAGGCTGCTATCTGGACCTCTGGCACTAGCCGGCTTTGCAGGCACTTTTTAGTGCTTCTCACACGCCACCATCCTGGCCGCTCTGTGTCTCTTGTGGACTCTCGTGTGGACTCTCCAGGTGTGTTATCATGACGTTGCTGTTCATTGTTCACACTAGTCTTCTGAAGGAGATCTATTTAGTCAAAAAGTGATGGAAGAAACAGCTCAATGGAAGAAACACTCAGAAATTCAGGAAGTTTTACCATTGACTTTGTGGAAAATGAGGTAAATAAACTCTTCTTAAAAAAAACAAACATTCGAAGCTTGATGAATTTCCATTTGAATTGAGTTTAACGTTAAAGACTTCCTATGAAGAGGCCTCACAGTTTGTGGCGGCAGCCTCTGAGGATGCAGTGCAGTATGCCACCACCCTTCTCTCTGGGACCGTCCCAGCCTGTCTGAGTCTGGACGCTTTCAGCCCACGCTTCTCAGAACACTCTGCAGCCGCCTCGGTGGCTGTGGGAGGCTGTGTTCGTTTCATGTCACCTGGAGAGAGCAGTCTCAAAGGGAAGACTCTCGGGAGGCCTTTTTGTTTGTTTGTTTTGACTGTGTGTTGAATACAAAGCAAGTGACCCCCGGGGTCGAACTGACTATTCCCAGTTTCCACTGAACATCTGTTCTCCCGTAAAGAAGACTGTTTGGACCCCAAATCAAATCAAAACAAAACAAAAGTCCTCATCGAGGAGGAGAATCTTGAACTTCCTTTTGTCTTTTCCAATATCCTTTGTCTCCATTATTGTCTCCAAAGTCATCTGTAATCTCAGGGCTTACGGTGAGTTATTTCCACTTTGGACTCACATTTTCAAAGGAATTGGTCACTTTAAAAGTAGCTCTGCAATAAGCTGCCACTCGCAGTTTTTGCCCGTTTCGAAACGGGCACACTCCTGAGAATGGATCGTTCGCACCCACCACGATTTTCTCCACCAGGGCACCGGTTCTCAGCCTTTGGTATGGAACATCCTATGCGTGCTGGATGTGATAAAGCCCTGTTCCTGCCATTATGGAAGAAAAAGACGACTTCTTCCAAAAGAGCATCTCCACAGTGACGTGCCGCCTGTCAGTTTAGACAGAACTTTTATGAAGACGCTGCTCCCCATCCGACGACTGGCCTCCCGGGTCACACAGACCCCACTGTCTCTCCTCCTGGGACACCAGCCTAGCCCCAGTCCCGCCGTCCTCCTGGAGACCCATCGCCACCACTGTGTTCCAGGGAGGGGGCTGGAGTGGACATCGGAAGTTCCAGATGCCAGCCCGAGCTTTCCAGGTTGTCACACACTGTGCGATCTGCTGCAGTTCATGTTGCTTCTCTGGCACCAAGTGGGGACTGAAAGCCGGCTGAGCGCAGTCGGCTTCTAAGCGAAGGGGACATGGATGGTTTGGCGTAGTCTCTGCCTCAGTGGGTCTGCGCGGGGCCGAGAATCTGGCTTCCGCCAGGTTCCCAGGAGATGCTGGTGCTGGGGGGCTGGGGGCTGTGCCCCGACAGCCTGGGCCCCTTCCTGCAGCCCTTCACCGCGGCCAGTCGCTCAGCTTCCGGAGTGTCCCATTTTATTTATCCAATCGTTCTTTGTATCGGTGGCTTGGGAGTTCTGGAAGTGAAAGCAAACTTGAATGTAAGGATCTAAGAGAGCAGTTATCGCCCTAAGCATGCACACAGCAGCTTGTAAAAGCCACTTTATTCCCTGTAGCATGGGTTTGGGGACAGGCCCACATCACAGGGACAGTAGTGGGCCATTCGAGAACGTAATGAGAGGCAACACCATCAGTCTGTGCTATGCCTTTCATGGCACGAGCTGGATCAGTGGCCCCGTCACTCAGCCTGGCAGTCACCCTCGGCACAGAGCTAAATGGCACAGTGACATCGGAGGACAACAACATCGATCCCAATTTACACCCAGCTCAGGAATTACTGTGTTCTCAGGTTTCACTGTGTGTTTGAAATTGCATAAATTCTTCAGGTTTTCTTGCTCTAAGTGGGCCTTTTTAAACTCAGAGTAGTTCTATAAGCGGACCGAGGTCTCTGACTCAGTCAGTGCCGGACACAACCATGGGTGAGTGACTGGGTTCCTTACTGTCCTCGAGCGTCCTTAGCCTGGCTTGGGAGCGGTAGCTTGGGAAGAATAGATCATTGTACTCTGCGTTGTTTCTCAAATCACACTGACGTCTTTCCTCTCAACCTGTCTGTCACCGACAGTAATGACAGTGCCAGGAACACAGTCCAAGTTCCCGAACCTTCGCCCCTGTTTTGTCCCTCTCTGTCCCCCTCATGATGCAAAACTTTTGTCTTGGTCCCTAGATCGATGCTCAGAATGTTTTTCCATCTATGGGGAGACACAGACAGAGAGACAGAGAGACAGAGAGACAGAGAGACAGAGAGAGTCGGATAGACAGGGAGAGAAAAAGACAGAGAACAGGAGGAGTGAAGAAGGAGAAGGAAACAGAAAGCAGGGAAAGGTAAGAAGGGAGAAAAGGGAAGACGAGTAGAAAGGAAACAGCCCCGGAAGCCCGTGCAGGGCAGACAGCTGGGAGCTGGAACCGTCCGTGTCGGCGAGCAGGCTTAACGGTCTGCTTCCCTTGCAACAAAATCGCCATCTTGCACCTGAGGGAAGTGTGAGGTGTCTCAGAGTGGGTAGCATTACAGAGGGCAGTTGTCATCTCCCTCCACCCCCCACCCCCTGCCCCGAGTGACAGTGGTTTGACTCGGCCTCTCCCCTCGGCCCCCTTGTCTGCCTGGCTGGCAGATCTGAGACAGCCGTGTCTGCAGCTTACCTCGCACTGTCCACAGCCCATATGCAGGGTAGAGTAGGGAGGGAAGGAGATGACGCGGACACGCAGACCATCACTTTGCTCCCAGGAGTCCCGCAAAGTCCCCAGAGTCATCCTCAATAAGACCTGATGGAGACCAGAACAGAAACTGAGGCACTGGGGAAGGGCTGTCTTAACTATCACAGGACTTAGACCATGACACCTTTCCACAGGGAACGTGGGCCAACGTAACACTACTGAACGGCGAAACGCTGCTTTCCAGAACATAAAACGAGGCCCCTCGGGTAGGTATGCCGTGACGACTGTCAGTGTGCCCGCCTCGTGTCATGGGGTAACGCTGTGCTTCATTCTGACTCAGCCTCCAGAAGCATGTCACTCTGTCCCGGGATCTCTTTGTCCTCATCTGTACCCCTCCTACTCTCTGTACCCACAACGGTATCTCTCGAGGTCATCGAGCCCCTGGCACAGCAGCTGGCACCCTGCAGGGGCTCAGTGAGCAGAGAAAGCAGAAGATGGGGGGGCTCTGCTCCTGGGGAGAGGGAGAGCAGAGGGGGATGTGGGGCACGTGGGAGTCTGGATAAGATGAATCGATAGACTCCATGACTTTAAGATGCCTCAAAATGCTGAAATGCCAAAATTCTTATATACTTAGAAAACTTCAGAAATTATTAAAGATCTATGATAAACTTGTCAGAGGCTTATAAAGAGCACTGTTATTTGTGTTTAACATGAGTTCCAGATTTTTTATTTTCTTATTTAAAGTCTTTTTCAATAACACACTTGAAAACCATAATTTCTGATGACTCTTACTACTGTCATATTATTTCACAAAATTGAAAGGGCGTCTTTTTAGAATTCCAAAAGAAAGTTAACTACTTCAAATTGGGCGAATACCACCCATAAAATATAAACTGTCTCTGCCCAAGGTGTGTAGCAAAAAGGATCAAAACTCAGGTCTTTCAAATCTTTCCACAATATCTGCCAGTCTGTAAGCAGAGCTCACAGAATAAATGGTTTCCCATGGTGATGATGTTTGGTCGCAGGCAAAGGGGGAAAAAGTTCTCTGAAGTTCGACGGGGGAGGAAAAGAGAAAGAGGTGAAAACGAGCAAATATGATAACTTAGAAATAAAAAGAAAACCTGAAAAATATTGGACTTCTAACAACTATCATTGCTTTGTGGAAAACAAACAAACAGAAATAAACATCCACTCTCACCGATCTTTGCAAGATTTGCCACTTCCTGCGTTGTAACTGGGGGCTTCTGCAGCACAGTACAGAAACTGAATTCACACCAAAGCAGAAGCTACCCAGGCTTGTCCAGGAATTTCCACGTCTATCATAGTTTCCGGGGGGGCTGGAGGCTGGACTCCATTCAGAAATAATTACATGTGTTTGGGAAGAGAAGTTAAAGAAATAATATTCCACATGAGAAGTTACATCAACTTAAGCTTTAGCCAGTCATAGGAGAGGGAGCCTTCTCTGATAATTGATAGCGCTTCGCATCAACCCAGGAAGGATTTGTTGGTCATACAAGGGGAAGAGCATCTTTACAAAGGAGGGATACAGTTGTCATCGCTGGAACCCACTGAACCATTTTCGTCTCAGTAGAAGTGAGAGGATAAGACATTGTGCCTCCAACATCGTGCATTATGAATGCGCTGCATCACGATCAGATATTCTTACCAAGTGTTTGAGCCCACATTTAATCGAGCCTTTGGATTTAACTTTCAGTTTATAGGAAATACAAGGGATGGAAGAGCTAGTTAACGTGAGGGCGCCCGTGGGGAAACCCAGAGTGCAGGGCCTCCTTCTGCAGTACACCTGACCCGTCTTCGCAACGAGTCCGTCTTCGCAACGAGTCAATGCCTGAGGGGAAACTAGATCGTAAGAGACTAAGGACACATAGCAAGCAAATGCGATGTGTGGACCTTTTCCAAATCCTAATGAAAGCAAACCAACTGTAAACAACATAGGGGAGAGGGTTAGCGGAAATTAGAATATTAGTTAATATTAAAGAATTAGCTACGTTTTCTTAGATGTGATAGTCTCATAGTTGTTATGTAAGAAACTGACCTTGATTTTTAGGAAGCTGTGATGAACTATTTAGGGACAAAATAGCCTTAAATGCTTCAATGGGTTTCACATGGTTTCAGTAAATTCCCTTCACGATTAAGTCAGTTTGAACTGAACTTTCTTAACGGTGTGTTTGAATGCTGCTGCTGACTGTCTGGTGCAGAGGAAGAAACTGACAGTTCAGGAGAGAGAGAATTTCTGCAGTAACGGCCCTGAGCAAGCAGGACGAGTGGCGATCTGGTACAGGGCGGGCCGCTCAGGGACCCGTGGACCCAGGCCAGCCTACCCAGTGTTTGCTGCTGATCTCTAACGAGGTAAGTGCAGAAGTTGAGAGTGCACACTTAAAAACTTTTATAACAATTTGACAGAGTAATTTTATGCCCACTGAATCTAACGATTTAAGTGGGGCTTATTAAAAACGATGCGTTTTCTGTTACTTATAACAGAGAGATTCGTAACTGACGTGATATTTATTATTTTACCATCCCTGTTGACAGGGCATCTTCACCTGGGTCCTTGGATGCACCTCAGGCGCTCTGTGAGCACCGTGCATGGTGTTCCAGATGGAGTGGCACACAGACACACACAGACACAGGCACACATATGTCATATATGTGCCATACTCATTCGCCAAGGCTTTCATCAGCTTCTTGTAGCTAGAAGTCCACTACGCAAAAAACGCGGAGCAGCCCTCGTCCTCGAGTTGTCTCAGGCTCATCCTCCCCGCTCTGTTCAGCGTTGCGTGCGGGGACACATCCCCCCCACCCCACCCACCCAGACTTCTGGATTTTAAACTTCTCAAATGCTAGTCCCCAGCTCTCCATATTGGTGTGGCCCCACCGCCTGTAGTCATTAAAGCACACACGTCTTTGGTTGTTGTCACTCTGCCCAAAAGGAGCTCTTAAAGTGGACACCCCAAGGAAGACGAGCAGCCCCCGTGGCGGACGAGCGCGCACACCCAGGTCGGGGGAGGGGCGAGGCGAGGGCCTCGGGCACCCGCCCCTCCTCCGTGGAGAACCCATCTCGGTTCTCCCTGGTGGGCAGCCTCCACTTGAACAATCCTTTATGGCTTCGCTACACCCCACGCGATTAACTGTTTAAACAAATTCCAGAAAGCACATCAATTATTACTAATGAATTCCAAATCCGATCACCCAGAACTGCGAAGGGCTGCCAGATGTTTCGGGCGAAGGGAAAAGAGGGGGCGGAGGCGCGGGGGAGGGCGGATTCTTTCCCATCGCTCTAGCGGCTTGGATCTGAACGCTGTAATTTATCAGCACCCGGCACAAAGAGGCATCGCACACATTTGAAAACATTTCTTGCAGAGTGTTCGAACATTAATTTCATTGTGGAGGATGACTTTGCATTGAGATCATGCTTAGCAAAGGCTTCTGAGACCTCTTTTACGTATATATTTTATTTTATCCTAAGTGTATCTGAGTGAAGAAGCAAAAAGGCTGTGACCATTTCTCATCTTTCCAGTTAAGTAAATTAAGGCGAAGTGAAACCCATAGGTTTTTTTAGAAGAAAAATAGTAAGACTATGTTCAGAAACCAGATGATCTGAGCTTATCGTTGGACACTGTTCATTTCCAAACAACCAGTGAGCTAAGAGACATAAAATTTTCCAAGGCATAAAGTCACAAGGGTCCCTCTGAAAGCCACGAGATGTGTTTTAAGGTAGGTATCTGAATGAGATGGGACCAGGGCGAGGAAGCACACCTGCAGCAGTGAGCCTAAGGTCCCAGCGAGAAAGTGGGATGGCCACGGGCAGCTGAAGGTCCCCGGGGGCTGGGGTCCCGGTAGGGGGACAAGGAACAGAGGATCTTTAGGCATTGGGATGTCATCAGCGAAGACATGGGAGCGTGTTTCTAGTGTCATTTGCGGTCAAGTGCGGCAGAGCCGGTCCCACTCTGAGCAGCCGACTCCCCCTGGAAGCTGGTTCCATTATCCCGCCGACTTAAAGATTCCCACCGAACTCATGTCTAAAACAAAGGCCCCTCGAGTGGCTTTGGGGTCAGCCCTCTGTGAAACATGGACAGCTTAGGTGTTTAGGAGACTTGGGAGTGAGAAATAGGCAATCACGGCACGTGAGCCCAGGAGGGGACCCGACAAACGTGGTCCAAGGACTCGTCCATCGCTCAGGGGAGGGAAGCGGGGCTCAGAGAGGACGGGTGCTCCGCCCACCCACGGCTCCCACACACGTTAGTTTTAGATACGGGGGTGATCATGGGCAAATAAATTATTTTCTTCTGCTCATTCTCATTTTTAAGCCCATCAAAAGTATGTGCATATCTCCAGTGGGCTTCAAATATTTAAAGTTTATGGTCTCAAATGTTGAAATGAATAAGAATTAAGTTTTAGTTATTTTCTTCAAATGACCAAATTTTCTTTCAAGGTAGAGACCCTTTTTTTTTTTTTTTTTACAGTAACACAAGTTAAAGATCTCAAAAAGGGTCCAAAGTTAGAGCCTCATGCAGAGAAAAGTCTTACATGAAAAGGCTATACTTTTGTTTCTCCTGAATAAGGCTGGCTTTTTGTTTGCAAGTGCATTTCATGGTGTAGTCCATCTCTACAATACATTTGATTTATAAACTCTAAAAATAAGACATACTTCAGAGAAAGACGTGGGCTTGGTCAGAGTGAAAGTCATGGAATAAACAATCTCTTGCAATCGCTAACATTCCACAATCATTTTCCAGGGTGATTATCAAGCCAAGAACTACAAAAACCATTTTCCGTAATTTTCTCTGCACGAATCAATGCAGAGAGAAAGAGAGAGAAAGAGAGAGAGAGAGAGAGAGAGAGAGAGAAAAGAGCCCTACTTACTGATTCAAAGACATATTTGTTTGTTTTTCAACTCCAAGGTCACCTCTTTAACCATATACTCCCTCCGGAAATAACAAGATGACAGTACGATTCGAACGACTCCTTGCTTCTCCCTCTCTCTTCTTTGTTGGATCGCAAATTAACTTTTATTTTAAAATTATAATGTATAAACATGTACATTAAAAATTTTAAGTTGTTAATGTTTAGGTTATTGTTCCGAATTTTAAGAAAGAACTAAAAAAAAAAAAAAATAGAAGAATCTCCATCAATTTCTCTTCTGACAAACACCATGACTCTCTCCGTCTATGTTGGCACCAGTGGCAAGGTGCCATGCTTAAAATAATCAAACCCTGACATTTCTGGAGAGATATGGCTGTGAAGGATTGTGTCAACACTCTTGAGAAACAAAAATGCTGAGCGAATCCTCAAAACCCTATGTTTGAGGACTACTTTTCAACGAAGCAGTCATTCCACAAACATTTATTAAGAGTCAGCCGTGTGCCAGGAGCTGGATTTCAGAGATGAGAAAGACATAGTCCCTGCCATAGTCAGAGACGGGAGGGCCAGTCCCGCAGCGGACACAGCTAAATGGACAGAGTCGCCTCACACTGTAGCAGGCACCAACATGAAGAAACAATAGTAGGACGGCTAGCGTTTATGAAACGCTGGCCGAGGGCGTGGCACTGGGCTGCTGATGTCCTGACAGGGCGTCGAGGAGGGACAGGAGTAGTTAGGAAGATAAGACACTCGGCTATACATGAAGCTGTAAAAAAGGAAAGCGTGACACACGGCGGAAGAAGAGGGTGGACGTCGGGCTGACCTGATGCCATTGTGTTTTCGTTGCCTCATCAAACCTCAAACAAACAACAGATATTTCTGAGCCTCGCTCAGCACTTCAAGAAGTCAGGGTCCAGAACAGACCTAAACGTCACTGGTGGAAAAAAAACAGCTGAGCGTTTGATGCCCTTTTTCTCTAAGGCAAGATGCTCCGACTTCAAAAGGCTCAGGTGTCACCGTGGCGATTGAGACAGTCTCATCGGAAAGCAAGGCTTTAGAACCTGCAGGAATGAATGACTTCCCGATCCTGCTAAGCCTCTGGAGGGGCTGCGGGTGTGACCCTGGCTGAGCTTCCTGACTGCCTCAGTTTCTCCCTCTGTGAAACTGAACCGAGAAGACCTAACTCGCAGGGCCGCGGTCCGTGTCGTAAAGGACAGCCCCCAGCGCGTGGCGTTCAAAGTCAGTAGCTGTTATTACTGTCCGTTTTCACTCGCCCTCCAGCCTCCAGGTGACAGCGCCACCTCGGCACTTGGGACCCAGACTTGGATTCCCAAATTCGCTCTGAGAGAAAGAGAGAGAGAGTGTGTGTGTGTGTGCGTGCACGTGCGTGCGTGTGTGTCCTGGGCGGGGAACACACAGCCGTGGCATGATTGGCATTTTGGGCTGGTTGATTCTTTGTCGTCAGGACTGGCCTGAGCATTGCAGGGTGGTAACCAGCAACCCCCCAGCTTCCCGTCATTTTCTCCCCACTAGAGGCCAGTAGCACTGCCCCCAACCACCACAGTCATGCCAACCAAAAATGTCCCCAGACATCGTTGAAGGTCCTGGAGTGGGGGGAAGGGCGGAACTGCCCGCGGCTGAGACCCTCCCTCTACCCATCGGCCTTCCACTCCTCTTAGGAGTCGCCGAGCGGCTCGCACATCTCCGTCGCAGCAAAGGCTTCCGACATCTGCTGGACCCCAATAAAGACCTGCTCAGAGGACGGCCCCTGCCCACGCTCCCCGCCCAGTAGCACAGAGCTCTTGGTGTTCGAAGCCAAAATGCTGTTTCCAGAACAATCTCACTCCCCAGGCTTCCTGACCTGGCCACATCTGCCTTCCGCCCTCACACTCCGCTCCCTGCTCTGCATCTGTGTGCGGTGCCACTGAAACGCGCTCGCCCTCTTCGCCTCGCTCGGCTCCTTTCTCATTTTTCCCAAACAGACAAACTCTTGACCCCTCTCGTCCCCCAGGATGTCTCTGTTCTCCGCCCCCCCCACTCCACTGGAAGAGCCTCCCACAGACTCCCCGCCTGGTCACCCCGTCCCTTCCTCCCCCGCCCCCACGGCCACAGCTTTCCTAACTCTCTGTCCTCGGCAGCTTTCCGTGATCCTATCTGTCCACCCCTCAGTGGAACAGATTCTGAAAAGAGCATCATTTGATAACACTCCTGGCGGAGGAACAAGTGAGTTCATTAAACATGAGCAAACATTCAGTGCTCTCTGCCCGGTTTGCTAAGCTGCACTTGCACAGCCATCGTGGTGTCATTTATCTTGGTCAAACATCCGCTTGCTCCAGGTCTACTGATATTTCAAAAACTAATGTCTCTACATTAGACGGTCGGCTCTTTACAAAGTTCATTTCACAGCAGACAGGAAGCACAGAATCGGACCTGCGCACCCCAGGGCAGTTTGCTCTCAAACTGTTCTTCGCCGGTTTGCTCTCTGCTTTGCTCCAAATCAGTTTGGTTTTCCGCACACCTCCCTTTTTTCTGACATTTAGCTCTCTAGTTTATAACAGTTTCTTACAGCCTTCGATTCTTGCTATAAAGTTATAATTTTTAATGAGGGGAAAAGACTTAAAAGAAAAGAGTAAGAAGTAAAAAAGGGATGGCAGTGGATGGGGGAAGGAAGGCTTTGGGGGCCTAGGGTGTATCTCATGTGCATGACTCATGTTAAAACATATTCCCATTTTTAGGTTTATTAATGCATTTCATTGAGCCAGTAAGGTCTTCAAAGACGACCGAACATGCTTTCAGGAAGAAGTCTGGGCACATCCTGTGCTTAATGAATCCAGTTACCAAAAAAGCCTTACTTGGCGTAATTAGCCTGGCTTTTTCTTCTGTGTCAAAATATAGACCAGACCACTGAGGCTTTTATTCTTTTTTTTAATTCCCTGGCGAACAAACTGCGGTATCCTGGTTTTCATTAAGTTTACACCTGATGACGCGTCTGTGAGTCATCGGCATGTTCACCCGTTTTCCGGGGCAGTCCAGGGGCTCATGCCGGGAGTGCTGGGTCTTGGCACAGAAGGCCGTCCTGCCATCTGTCCATCAGTGATCCCATTCATTAGCGGAAATGCATACCGTTTTTCAGTGAAATTTGCCTATTTTACCCCACGGGGTGCTGATCTTTGTTGCCGCCTTTTCTATTTGCATAGGTAACTTTTCGAGCCCCTCAGTGTGCTAGCTACTCTCCTGAGGACATTTCAGTTCTGTCTGCAGCAGTTCATCTTCCTGTGCTAATAGCTGTATAGATCTCTGGAGTACACACCGACCTGAAAACCACCTTGGAGACACTAGTAACAGAGCAGAACACTTGAGCCGAAGACTATGTCACTCTAATCTTATTTCACCTCTACTGACGCCTGTCCGGATTGAGCTCCAATCCCAGCTCCTCCATTTTCTGGCTGTGCGGCTTGGAGCAAGTTACTTCACGCCTTTGTGTCTCTGTAAAATGTGTTCCACAGGGTTTTCATATCTGAATAGGAAACTGACCTGTATTATTCCACCTTGCTCCCACTAAATAGTTCATTAAGATAAGATAAGCACCTTTGGATGAGGCTAACGGGTGCTCTAAATGCAGTAGTTTTCAACATATTTTTATGCCCTCCCCAAAGAATGTTGGAAAACGTTGTAACCCTCATGCTTAAAAAAATCTGTCATCTAAAATTTTTTGTCAACGATGTAATTTGATGCAAAAGATGCCATTTCTATTGTCACATAGATATTGGTACTTAAAAATCGCACTATGATATTACTCTTTTAAATACATTCGCTGAACTACAAATACTACAGTTATTTTATAAACCCTGTCACTTGATCGAAATATACACACATGAGAATTTAAGCAATTGCTAAACAGAACACGTACAATTTTATGGGACGTGCGTTTTGAGCGCCTCCCAGCGCGCATCCTGCGGCAGCGAAGTCAGTCCCAGGAGAGCAGCGTCTTTCTCTCCGGGCATGGAGCTGAGTGGCCGCGGCGGCCTGGAAGACAGCCCAGGACGTGGGCCAAAATCACACCTCAGTCCTGTCCCAGCGGTGGCTACTTTTTTCCGCAGGTCACTTAACTTCTGTTTCCCATCTTTGTAAACTGGAAAATAACGCAACGCTTGGCCTGTTTCCTGCCCAGAGTTGTAGAAGGGGTTCACCTAAGACAATGCAAAAATGTTTTGTGTGCATTAAAAACAAAACACAATGGTTAATTACTGTTATTAGTTAAAGAGGGAAATGCCTGCTCTAAAATGTTGGTCTCTGAGGCCCGAAATTTAAATGGCAGTTTGATCATTATAATGCTCTTTTAATTTGACCGGTCTGGTATCACTCTAGGCTTATTGGTATTGAAGATATTTTTTTAAAACATTTTTCTAAAGAAAAATATAAGGGTCATTTAGAGATCCTTGAAGAAATCTTTAAAAAAAATTAAAAGATTCCTATCAGCCTCAGTGATTTAATGCTCACTCCTGGAGGAAGCTAGCTCTAGGTCAGCCCGCAGAGAGGACCTGGACCCCAAGGAAGGCGAACCACCCATTCATTACCTGGGAATGGATATGTGGGTCAGAATCACACCCTGTGTGCACACAGCCTAGCAGCTTCTCCTTTTAAGGACTTTTCATTTTAGGCTCTTGGATATAAAAAGAGATCTCTCTAAAGAGTAAACAAGGAAATAAGTGAGGGAAGAAGGGAAAAGAAAAATACAAGAATGCAGCACGTTCGAAGTCTGCCCATCTTGATTCCATCAGTTAAATGCCCTAGAGAGCACTCCTAGTGACCTGGGCCGTCTGTCGCCCGCCCTGGGCGGGCGGGTCCCGGGTGGAGGTAAGGTGGGGCCCCGCCCACGGACGGGTCCCAGGCTCAGCTACGCTTTCGAGTTCACCTGAACGCTCCTTTCCTTGAGTTCTCCATCTCACTGTGGCTATCATTTAAACGTGACACAAGAACAAAGTGATTTTACCGTTGAGTAAATCTCCTGCTAGAAGAGCAAACTGTCCCCGCGCAGATGGCGTCTCTCTTCTCTTCCTGGTGGAGCATTTAGCCGCCGCGTCTCACAGACGAAGCTCGGAAACCCATCGCGCTGGAGAGCAAGGCAACGAAACGTACACCCCGTGGGGGTCTAAACCACGACAGTTCCATCTCTGAAGTTTCCCTCCCTCCCCTCCCGCTCCTTTCTTCCTTCCTCCTTCCCTCCCTTTTTTCTCCCTGCCATCTTTTCTTCTTCCTTCCTCCCTTCCTTTCTCTCTCTCTCCCTTATCTGCCTTATCTCTTTCTCTCTTGCTTTTCTTTTTTTCTTAGAAAAGTAATTTTTCACTCTCTGACTTTCGTATAGTACTAATACGACAGTATTGTAATGTTCATTATAAAACTAAGAAAAATACAGATAAGGAAACACAAAAATCAAAATCAAAACATCTAGATCACTTCCTCCAAAAATAATCTCAGTTTATGTTCTTCCAGACTATATCCATCTACCTGTCTCTCACTTTGTGTGCAGCTTGGGTCAAAACAGAGTATCTTATTTCTCTCAATTTGACCCGGTTCTGAATAGAACCTTCTAATTGTCTTCCTCAGTAAAGGACTTTAGTCTTATCTACAAGAAGCTAACTCTTGGACCATGTAATACGTGATTTTCGCATCAGAGTTATCTGAGAAGGCCAGTACTAAAGTTTCTGTTCATGAAGCTGATTTGAGGTTGACATTTAAAGGGTCTGGGTAGATGGTGACATGAGAGCTTTCTGAGCAGACTTGTCTGGTCTTGACCCTGACGGTGTGATTGAAAAGTGTGAATTAAGGTAGCCTTCCAACATGTCCATCATAAATAGCCTCCTCTCCAGCTCTCTGGTCCCCACCCTTTCCAAGACCCATTATTCTTTGTGCCACAGGAATTCTGGGAAGATTCTCCAATGGAAATATGCCTACTTATACACACCAAACCCTCACCAGGCACTTATAACACCCTGACTTGGAATAGATTATCAGTTTCTGGGAACAGAGTAAGTCCTTGACAAAGGTATGGATTGAGGTGGAGGAAAAGGAGCATAGGGAGTTGTGGGAAGGGAAAGATTCTGAAAAAAAAAAAAGATTCTGAGGACAGGGACTTCCTCCCACACATTGGATGATCCGATAGTAAGGACAAGGAACACACTCAACGGCAAGCACATTTGCACACACACACGGGAGGGAGGGAGGGTTACTGTAAAGATCCAGTATCCTTAGAGTTATGAGGACATGAAGTACAGCAGGTCTTGGGCAGTAATTCAGCAACAGAAGTACCTCTCCTCCCTCTCTGCCAAATTTATTCCTCTACCCCGCAAGCACCTTCTACTCACTTGGCATTTGGTCCCAAAAGGTCTCATCCTCTAACGTCAAGTACTCAACACGGCTGGCAATTATTTCTGTGTCTCTTAATTCAAATTCCCTAGCGTAGCGGCTCCCAGATCTGCCTGGTCATTGAAATTGCTTGGGGCTTTATAATCCATAAATTCCTGGGGCCACAGCTCAGTGGACTCAGTCAATCTCTGGTGAGATAGTAGTAGACCAGAGCATCTCTAGTTGGGCAGACTCCGTTAGAGCTGCACTGTAGCCTCTAGATAGCCACCTGGTAGGAAAACAAATGGGGGGGTGGGGTGGGGGTGTGGGTGGGGGTGTGGGTGTGGGGGTGTGTGCGTGTGTCTGTCTGTGAGTCTGTGTCTGCGTGTCTGCGTGCGTCTGCGTGTCTGCGTGCGTGCGTGTCTGCGTGCGTGCGTGTCTGCGTGCGTGCGTGTCTGCGTGCGTGCGCGCGCGCGCATGTGCAGAAGGTGGAGAGGTAAGAATGTGCTTCTAAACCCTGATTTAAAAGCCAGTAGCCCTGAGCACAGTGTTGGAGTGCTGTGGGGCCGAGGGCATGCGACAGCAGCCGATGGCCGTCGGTGGCCATCTTGCTTTCTTAAAGGGAAAGTGTTTCCCGCGCTGCTGCCCCTGCAGCTGTTTGCGTCCAGCCACTGGCCACCTCCGCCCCGGGGGCTGGGCGCCCTGGCGCTCAGCATCTCCAGTCAGGGAGCCCAGCTTGAGCTGCCTAAGCGGAGGTTCTGTTGGGAGCCCTGCCTTGGCCGTGCACGACTTAAAGGGGCGCCACCCTGTTACGTTTCCCGCGGCGTGCCCTGAACGGCCTACAGCAGAGCTTGCTTAAGATGAAGTTCAGGAACCTCCTGGCCAGCCCCGGCCGGCGCCGGCTGGCTGTGTCTGGGGTCCCTCCGTTGCCGCCGCCGCCGCTGCTGCTGTCGCCACTGCTGCCGCCACTGTCACCGCCACCGCCACCGCCACCGTCACCGTCACCGTCACCGCCACCGGGGCTGCTGGGGCTGGTGCCGTCGGTGGGGGGCGAGTCCCCAGGGCCACGCGGCGGGGCTGGGCTAGGGGTGGCCGTCCCTGACTCCGGGCCGGGTGCGGGAGTGGCCGAGCTGGCCACGGGGCTGGCCGGGGGTCGCGTAGGCTCTTCGGCCTGCTGCCCCGACTCCTGGAGCTCCCGGCAGAGCCCGGAGCTCCCTGGCCCAGCCTCGAGAGCTGAGGAGGGACCACTGCTGTCTGAGCTGGGGTGGCGGGAATGGAAGGGCCTCACCAGGATGTTGCGACACTTCACTTCGTGTTTGGCAGCGCACAGCATGACATAGGTGGCCATCACGCTGTCATATTTCCTGGTCTTTACTGAGTCTTGGATCCGCTCCCACTCGAACCCCAGCTCCGTCATCCTCCTCATCACCCCGGGGTCCATGTCCTCACACGGCGGCTCGCTGTATGGCCGGAGCCCCTCTTCCTGGCCCTGGTTCAGCCACGGGTCGGGCATGACTTCAGTCAGACTTCCCCTCTCCGTGGGCTCCAGGTTCATCAGTTTCTTGAGGAGGACCTGGCCCCCCAGGGAGACGCCCGCGGGCTGCTCGTAATGCCCGCTCAGGATCTGCTGCCGCAGCCTCCAGAACTCCTCTCCCTGGAAGGGCAGGGTCCCAGTGAGCATGTTGTACAGCAACACCCCCAGGCTCCACACGTCCACCGGGGGGCCGTAGTACCCCAGGCCCAGGAACAGTTCTGGGGCGGCGTAAGGCAGGGTGCCGCACAATGTCCTCAGCTTGCTGTCATCGAACTGAGCACTCAGTCCAAAGTCCGCAAGTCTGACGGTCCTCTGCGCATCGAAGAGCACGTTCTCCGGCTTCAGGTCCCTGTGGACGATGCCCTTCTGGTGGCAGTACTGCACCGCGGACACCAGCTGCCGAAAAGGGCCTCGGGCCTCGTCCTCCGTCATGGGGCCATGGCCCTCCAGGTAACTGAACAAGTCCCCCCCACTCAGGTACTCCATGACGAGGAATAGGGACTCCCTGGTGTCAATCACCTCGAACAGCTTGACGATGTTCGGGTGATCCAAGGCCTTCATGCAGTCTACTTCCCGCTGCTGAAGTTTCCGGAGTCTGGAGGAGGTGTGCCAGCGGACGACTTTGACAGCCACCTCCGTGCCCGTTGGAATGTGCCGGCCCCGCCTCACCTTGGCGTAGCTGCCCTTGCCAATGGTGTCCAGGAGCTCATAGTGGCCAATACGGGACTTCTGGTTACGCGAGATGGCGACACGGTCCTGCGACATGGTGATTGGCTAACTTTACTACCTGACGATACTAACAGTGCTAGCAACCAAGCTTATTAACTATGCTAACAGACAATACTAACTCTGCTAACTAATGCTAACACTAGTAAACTATACTAGTAAACTATGCTAGTAAACGATAAGTATACTAGGCTAACTCACTGTGCTAACCGTACCAATTCTAAGTAGAATAACTACTAGCAGTGCTAACTAAAAAAGGAAAGAAAACGTGAGAAAAATGAAATAATGACAAAAGAAAAAGGGAAAAAAAATTGAAAAAATTGAGAAAGTTAAAAAAGAGAAAAAAGAGAAAAGAAAAATGAGAAAAAAAACCATAAAAAGAATAAAGAAAGAAAATGGGGAAAGAGAGCAGAGGAAAATAATAACCAAAGAAGAAGAAGGAAATGAGAGTAAAGAGAAAAAATCAAATGGGTGTGGGAGCGCGGAGGGAGAAAGCAGGCCAAAAAGTCCACGTCCAACAGGTCACCACAAATCAGCTTCCTGGGCTCTAAGGACAAAAACCTCAGCCCGGCCAGGGCCTTATATAGTTTTTTGCAATTTCATCACAATGGCATTTGATGAGGTCAGAGCAAGAAACGGACCAATCACAGGTAGGGAGAAACCATGGCAGTTTTTCTTTTTGGTCTCAAGACCCCTTTACTCGGAAAAAAAGCAGAGGGGCAAATAGCTTTTTGTTTGTGTGGGGTATTAAAGGCAAAGACACCAGCACAGAAGGCAGCTGGCAAAGCCAAGAGGTCAGCAGAGTGTGCACGTGTGTGTGGCAGGTGGGAGGTGACAATGATGCACTTTCCAACTGTGATAGAAAAACCAGTAACTGCCATCACAGTTACTGGTTTTGGAATCTCGGGGAAAGAGAAACTCCATTTCCGTTGGAGTGCTGAGGTGCTGAGGGCATGTGACAGCAGTCGGTGGCCGTTGGTGGCCATCTTGCTTTCTTAAAGGGCAATTCCCCTCATTGAATGAGGGGAATTGGCTGAGCCAAGAGGTTGACATCCAGCACCCGGTGGTTCTGACGAAGTCCAAGGATGACGTCTCAGGCCAGAGGGCGCACAGCCCCGGTTCTGCAGGGAGGGTCTAGTACAGAATATCCAATACTTTGTCTCTCTGAAGCATCGAGTTTATTACAAGATTTGGAAATACCAAGTACTTTAATAACAATGGTCTGTCCCCCCCCCCAAACATGAAAGATGAGCAGGGGAGGGGAGAAGGGCCCCGGGAAAGGCAGTCCAGGCTCTGAAGTTTCACCCAGGTGGGGGCTGAGCAGTGGACCTACAGTGAGCTTTCTGTGGGTGACAGGTCACATCGCAGCTCATAATAATCATCTGTAGATTAGGAGAAATAGCGTGTAACAATTCATTAGGTAGATGATTATAATGGCTCTTGTAAATTGATGAAGAGGTTCAAATTGCCATTCTTAAAGCAGATTTAGAAATGCTTCATTCATTTCCACTGGGCAGTGAGGTGTCTCTGAGGTCAAAGATGGCATCCCTCCCTTTAACACGATCGAGGCTTTAACAAATTCAAACTGATCCGTAGCAGCGGCAGAGGCCGATGGCTGGACGGAAGACTGCTTAGAGGCTCTTTCATCTGCGACCCCAGTCGAATCTTCCCTCCAGTTCCCAGTTCGCCCCGATGTGCTAGAATGCCCTTCTCT
Source organism: Pteropus vampyrus (assembly GCF_000151845.1). NCBI lineage: Eukaryota > Metazoa > Chordata > Mammalia > Chiroptera > Pteropodidae > Pteropus > Pteropus vampyrus. The sequence goes on along the minus strand of NW_011888908.1, from coordinate 1,861,947 downwards.
GCCGCAGACCAGCCTTTCTCTCTCTTATCATGCAACATGCTAAGAAATTTTACCTTGGCCGGGAATGCTGTCTTTTCTTTCTGCCGGATGGATAGGGGCTGATGACTGCTGGTTCTCAATGTTTAATCAATCACTCCGTCTTCTGTGCTGCCCCTCTTGATTGTACAGCAGACATCAAGACTCACTTTGCTTTCCCGCATATCGGCCACAGTGGCTAGCACATAACTGTTACTCAATAAATCCTCAGAGAACAAGAATTGAAAAAACCAGAATTGTATCGATGGCTGGGGTGCGGGGTAGGCATAAGGACTTTCACTCCAATTGATTTTTATAACCGTTAAAATACTACACATAGATGATGAACATATAGCAGAACACACCGTGCTTGCGATATGAATGATCGAAACAGGAAAATGCTGTGTGGGAAATCCTTACTTTGAATGATGGCACCGAACGGAAAGAAGACAAACCCGTTGAAGTGAAGGAGGGTGAGGAATTGTGATTTGGGGGGTTTCTCGCACTGTCCGGGTCAGAGCGCCTGGCCTTCTTTCTCGCACACATGCCCATTCTTAGGCGTTTCCATTGTACGTGGGATAATGTTCCGGCTGGCAGGGCGGGGAGGAGAAGGGGAACAGACGATGAGAATAAAGGATTGTCCTGAGGTGCCTGAGCAAGCTGGAAGGAGAGAGAAGGGAATTGTTGTAGGTGGAAGTGTGTTGTCTCCCAAATCCATGTTGAACCCCTGACCCCTAGAAGCTCAGAATGCGCCTTTATTCGGAAATAAGGTTATCGCAGATGTCATGAGTTAAGTTAGGTGAGGTCACTGGGGTGGATCACTAGGCTTCGGCAGCACGTGCACTAAAATAAAAAGGGGGAATTTGGACATAGAGACATGCAAACAGGAACGACACCATGTTAACACGAAGGAGGTCACCTACAAGCCAAGGAGAGAGGCCTGGGACAGGTCCTTCCCCCACAGTCTTCAGGAGGGTCCAACCTGCTGACACCTTGATTTCGGACTTTTGGGCCCCAGAAAATACATTTCTGTCATTTAAGAAATGTGAGAAAATGCATTTCTGTCATTTAAGCCACCCAGTCTGTGGTACTTTGTTACGGCAGCCTTAGAAAATTAATCTAGGAATGAAAGAGAATGTGTGTCTACACGTGAAAGAATGATTTCCTAAGACGAGATGAACCGAAATGTGAGCTGTGAAATACCGAGGGGGTAGGAAGGCCAGCTGGTGGAAGACAGTTCTGAGGAGAGGACGTCGATCAGTTCCCGGATCTAGCCAGCAGATGGCGCTGTGGATGGGACCAGGTCGGGGGTGGACGGAGGAACCTTGCTGGTGGGTCTTTCCTACTCGGCAGGTATTTGCAGGAGGAGTAGCCAGGACCTGGTAATTGCTAAACATGCAGAGAACTGCTGTGTCCAGCATCCTCTGTGATTCTTGGAAGTCTGCGAACAGGGGCTTGTGGGAAATATTTCTGGTGCTTAAAATCTAGGCAGCTGTGCAGTGCAGTACGCAGGCATGGAATTTAGATTTTTTCCACATTTGACTAAAAATGCAAACTCAGAGAGGTTGTGATGGCGGCTGTGCCTTTCTCTTTGCATAGCATCTTACACAAAGTTAGAAAATGGTTGTTCTTTGTGATCATAATTTTATCTTTTTAAGCTTTCTGAAAGATCATTTTTTCTTAAAATTTACATTTTAAGCCAATAGTATCTACAAAGTCTGTATTTACATCTAATTAAATCATTGAGGTATGCT
>NW_011888908.1:1847227-1860128 GCF_000151845.1 Pteropus vampyrus | reverse complement strand
GGGAGAAACCATGGCAGTTTTTCTTTTTGGTCTCAAGACCCCTTTACTCGGAAAAAAAGCAGAGGGGCAAATAGCTTTTTGTTTGTGTGGGGTATTAAAGGCAAAGACACCAGCACAGAAGGCAGCTGGCAAAGCCAAGAGGTCAGCAGAGTGTGCACGTGTGTGTGGCAGGTGGGAGGTGACAATGATGCACTTTCCAACTGTGATAGAAAAACCAGTAACTGCCACCACAGTTACTGGTTTTGGAATCTCGGGGAAAGAGAAACTCCATTTCCGTTGGAGTGCTGAGGTGCTGAGGGCATGTGACAGCAGTCGGTGGCCGTTGGTGGCCATCTTGCTTTCTTAAAGGGCAATTCCCCTCATTGAATGAGGGGAATTGGCTGAGCCAAGAGGTTGACATCCAGCACCCGGTGGTTCTGACGAAGTCCAAGGAGGACGTCTCAGGCCAGAGGGCGCACAGCCCCGGTTCTGCAGGGAGGGTCTAGTACAGAATATCCAATACTTTGTCTCTCTGAAGCATCGAGTTTATTACAAGATTTGGAAATACCAAGTACTTTAATAACAATGGTCTGTCCCCCCCCCCAAACATGAAAGATGAGCAGGGGAGGGGAGAAGGGCCCCGGGAAAGACAGTCCAGGCTCTGAAGTTTCACCCAGGTGGGGGCTGAGCAGTGGACCTACAGTGAGCTTTCTGTGGGTGACAGGTCACATCGCAGCTCATAATAATCATCTGTAGATTAGGAGAAATAGCGTGTAACAATTCATTAGGTAGATGATTATAATGGCTCTTGTAAATTGATGAAGAGGTTCAAATTGCCATTCTTAAAGCAGATTTAGAAATGCTTCATTCATTTCCACTGGGCAGTGAGGTGTCTCTGAGGTCAAAGATGGCATCCCTCCCTTTAACACGATCGAGGCTTTAACAAATTCAAACTGATCCGTAGCAGCGGCAGAGGCCGATGGCTGGACGGAAGACTGCTTAGAGGCTCTTTCATCTGCGACCCCAGTCAAATCTTCCCTCCAGTTCCCAGTTCGCCCCGATGTGCTAGAATGCCCTTCTCTGCCGCAGACCAGCCTTTCTCTCTCTTATCATGCAACATGCTAAGAAATTTTACCTTGGCCGGGAATGCTGTCTTTTCTTTCTGCCGGATGGATAGGGGCTGATGACTGCTGGTTCTCAATGTTTAATCAATCACTCCGTCTTCTGTGCTGCCCCTCTCGATTGTACAGCAGACATCAAGACTCACTTTGCTTTCCCGCATATCGGCCACAGTGGCTAGCACATAACTGTTACTCAATAAATCCTCAGAGAACAAGAATTGAAAAAACCAGAATTGTATCGATGGCTGGGGTGCGGGGTAGGCATAAGGACTTTCACTCCAATTGATTTTTATAACCGTTAAAATACTACACATAGATGATGAACATATAGCAGAACACACCGTGCTTGCGATATGAATGATCGAAACAGGAAAATGCTGTGTGGGAAATCCTTACTTTGAATGATGGCACCGAACGGAAAGAAGACAAACCCGTTGAAGTGAAGGAGGGTGAGGAATTGTGATTTGGGGGGTTTCTCGCACTGTCCGGGTCAGAGCGCCTGGCCTTCTTTCTCGCACACATGCCCATTCTTAGGCGTTTCCATTGTACGTGGGATAATGTTCCGGCTGGCAGGGCGGGGAGGAGAAGGGGAACAGACGATGAGAATAAAGGATTGTCCTGAGGTGCCTGAGCAAGCTGGAAGGAGAGAGAAGGGAATTGTTGTAGGTGGAAGTGTGTTGTCTCCCAAATCCATGTTGAACCCCTGACCCCTAGAAGCTCAGAATGCGCCTTTATTCGGAAATAAGGTTATCGCAGATGTCATGAGTTAAGTTAGGTGAGGTCACTGGGGTGGATCACTAGGCTTCGGCAGCACGTGCACTAAAATAAAAAGGGGGAATTTGGACATAGAGACATGCAAACAGGAACGACACCATGTTAACACGAAGGAGGTCACCTACAAGCCAAGGAGAGAGGCCTGGGACAGGTCCTTCCCCCACAGTCTTCAGGAGGGTCCAACCTGCTGACACCTTGATTTCGGACTTTTGGGCCCCAGAAAATACATTTCTGTCATTTAAGAAATGTGAGAAAATGCATTTCTGTCATTTAAGCCACCCAGTCTGTGGTACTTTGTTACGGCAGCCTTAGAAAATTAATCTAGGAATGAAAGAGAATGTGTGTCTACACGTGAAAGAATGATTTCCTAAGACGAGATGAACCGAAATGTGAGCTGTGAAATACCGAGGGGGTAGGAAGGCCAGCTGGTGGAAGACAGTTCTGAGGAGAGGACGTCGATCAGTTCCCGGATCTAGCCAGCAGATGGCGCTGTGGATGGGACCAGGTCGGGGGTGGACGGAGGAACCTTGCTGGTGGGTCTTTCCTACTCGGCAGGTATTTGCAGGAGGAGTAGCCAGGACCTGGTAATTGCTAAACATGCAGAGAACTGCTGTGTCCAGCATCCTCTGTGATTCTTGGAAGTCTGCGAACAGGGGCTTGTGGGAAATATTTCTGGTGCTTAAAATCTAGGCAGCTGTGCAGTGCAGTACGCAGGCATGGAATTTAGATTTTTTCCACATTTGACTAAAAATGCAAACTCAGAGAGGTTGTGATGGCGGCTGTGCCTTTCTCTTTGCATAGCATCTTACACAAAGTTAGAAAATGGTTGTTCTTTGTGATCATAATTTTATCTTTTTAAGCTTTCTGAAAGATCATTTTTTCTTAAAATTTACATTTTAAGCCAATAGTATCTACAAAGTCTGTATTTACATCTAATTAAATCATTGAGGTATGCTTTTACTTCTTAGAATTTACTTCTTAGAATATTTTTAATATTCTAAATATTTTTAATATTCAAATATTAGAATATCACATATATATTATATATGTATATATATACATATATATACATATATATATATTCTCCAAAAATAACCAGAGAAATAACAAGTGTTTACAAAGCACTTTCACACAAGAGCCCTGTGGTGTTAATGTAGATCTTTTTGTCCCTGTTTTACAGATGAAAAAAACAGACTTGTAGAGTTTAAACTCAAATAGGGAGTAGCAAAAAAAACAAAAAAAACCAAACCCTAAAACCCAGTTCTTCTGACCCCCAATTCAATATTCTCTGTCATTAATTAAATGTTTAAGAATTTAAGTAACTGCTTGAAATGCAAATCAAAACCACAATGAGATATTACCTCACACCTGCTATAAAGGCTATTGAAAAAAAAGACAAGAAATAATGAAAGCGTTGACAAGGATGTGGAGGAGAGGGAACCCTTGCTCTCCGGTGGTGGAAATGTCCATTGGTGTAGCCACTGTTGAAAATTATGGAGATTCCTCAAAACATTAAAGATAGAACTACCTTATGATTCAGCAGTTTCATGTCTCAGTATTTATCTGAAGGAGATGAAAACACTAATTCAAAAATATATCTGCACCTCATGTTCATTGCAGTAGTATTCGCAATAGCAAAGACATGGACACCTAGGTGTCCATCGGTGGGCGAATGGATACAGAAGATATGACATGTTTATACACACACAGTGCAATGTTATTCAGCCACCAAAAAAGAGGGAAATCCCGCCATCTGCAACAACAGGGATGGACCTGGAGGACATTATGCTAAGTGATGTAAGTCAGACAGACAAAGACAAATATTGTATGATATCACTTATATGTAGAATCCGAAAAAGACAAACTGGGCTCATGGATACAGAGAACACGTTGGTGATTGCCAGAGGCAGAGGGTGGGAGGTGGGTGAAATGGGCGAAGATGGGTAAAGGCACAAACTTCCAGTTATAAAATAAGCGTCATGTAGATAAGGGATGTAATATATAAAAGCCTAGTGACTGTAGTTAATAACATCGTATTGTCTATTTGAAAGTTGCTAAGAGAATAAATCTTAAAAGTTTTCATCATAAGAAAAAAAATCATAACCAAAAAGAGAGTCTGAGGAACAAATAGAAAATGATCCCACATGGTACAATGTCTTCGGTTTTTTAATGGTCTAACTATGTGTTATTTGTCAAGATACTTATAATAAAAAGCCTGTGAAATTTTAGAAATCTAGTTATCGATTATGTAATTACTTCTCTGACTAGAAAAAAATGTAGACTCTTGAGATTGCACAGAATGGGTTTGAATATCTCTGGTTTGCACAAGTTATTTAATGTCATTGCACTTCGATTTCCTTAACTAAAAAAATAAATAGTAATGAACCATTAGCTTCGACAAGATAAGATACATTTAGTATTTAATATGGTTCCTGATACCAAATAGTCCTTAAGAAATGGTAGCTCCATTATTCCCTATAAATAAGTGAGCATCTGGAGGCATAGCGTGCAAAGAACATGTTTCCTCTCAAGCAAACGTCTAGGATCAAGGTCAAAGTCATTATGTGCAGCCGTGGATGGCCTTCACACCCACGCAAGGCTGCCAGGCACGTCAGCAGGCACACTCCCTTCCCACTTACTTCTCAGAACTAAATGGAATAGGAACATTCCTCTCCCTCGAAGCGGTTCATTTCTCCCTGGCTCGTTGTGTGGCAGGCACTTCTTAGGGCTTTGTCCTTTGCTCTGACTAGTGGGAGTTTTGCATGTATGAAGAAAGAACAATTTGCTGTAAAGATCCCTGCTGTGAAGCAGGGAGGGTTATTTTACCGTAAAAGGAGCAAATTACGTGACTTCTTTAATGTCATCCAGATGATTTTCTCCTTTTCATTTTTTAAACTTTGCTTACAATTCCGCCGTATTTCTTAGCAGCCTGGGCTTAACTTCGCACTATCTATAGCTTCGACCGTCGTAAATAATGTTTGCAGGGCATAGGTTTTCTGGCTGTGCCTTTTTTAATTTCAGAATTCCATTTCATATGAACCCCTTATATACAGATGAATGCTATGTATTTTACAAAGTGCTTGATGTATATTAGTTCATAGAATTTTAGTGCTGCATGTATTGACTAGAGGTCAGCCAGACATTTTCTGTAAAGAGCCTGGTAGTAAATAGTTTAAGCTTTGCAGGCCATATAGTTTTTATCTCTTGCACCTACTCAACTCTGTGCTTGCAGAGTGAAAACAGCCATAGACAGTACTTAAACAAATGGGCATGGCTATGTTCCAATAAAACTTTATTTATGGACACTGAAATTTGAATTTAATTTCCACATGATACAAAATAATCTTTAAAAAACTTTCCCTTTGCTCACGGTTGGTATAAAAATCGACATAATTTATCTATCCCTAAACTAGAATATAGTCACGGAATCAATGTTGGATCTGCTGGTTCCTTATAGAGCTCCTCAAGGCCCTTTGTTTTATAGCTGGGATTCTGGAGCACAAAGTTTAAATACTTTTCTCAAAGTCATACAGTTAGTGAGTTATGGAGACAAAACCATATTTTCCACCTCCCCATTCTTCAATCAGATTTTTCAAAGCCATGTCAGTCTTCAGTAAATCACCATGACTGATTCACGTCCATGCAGGCATTATGATGAACTTGCAATTCATCTGTGGACATAAATGTCAGTCTCCAAATGAGCTCTTCTGATCTCGACTTGGAGACTTGGACTCTGCAAAATGACTTCCTCAACTGTGTTACTTGCAGCCTACCATTAGGGTCAAATAAAGCACGTGAGACCTCTCTCATGACTTTACTGCTACTTAAGTTGAGTATTAGAACTTTTGAGCTCAAAGCATCCTTGGAAATTTTCTTGGCTCACACTTTCAAATTATATGGGAGAAACTGAGGTCCAGAGAGCTTAAGTGAACTGCCCAAGGTCAACCATCGGCAGGATCTAGAAGCCAGGTCAGAGCTATTTTAATTGTATCAGGTAGCCCGACACAATACTTTATGAAAAGGAATTTTATTACGATTAAAGCATGCCTTTTGTGTTAAAGTCCAGAGAACAAATATAATAATTACCTTTAATTACCAATTCGTTCTTATATATCGTGAGCTATCTAGATACACAAACACTATTTGATCCTTTCTTTATCCCTATTTTACATATCAGGAAGCTGAGGCTTGAAGACTTTACAATAACTTACTTCATGTTACATCGCCAAGAAGTGATAGAGCCATAGCTGAAATCTGCTTTTCTCTTTAAGACTTGAGCTCCTCACTTTCCATGTCACCTCTGTGGGGTGCTTTTGTTTTAAGCCGCAGAAATCACAACAAACTGGTGTAAATTATGAGAAAGATTTATTGGGGCAAGGGCTTGAAAAGGGGAAGTGTGACTTCAAGCATCATTCAGTCAGTGCCCTGTGATCCCTCGGTCTGGCTTGTTCGTGAAGATCTCAGGCTGACTTCACGTAGGTCACATGTCCTCATCCGCCTCTAGGAAGGGCAAAGGTGAAACTAAACCATCTATCAAACAAATGTCCTGATCCTGGGCTCTGTTTGGACCAATCCCTGGGCTGATCCAAAGGCTGGGGATGGAATTAATCCTCAGAACCCATCCCTAGAGCCAGGAGCGAGGTTAATGCACCCAAGGTGAACTGTTGTCACACAAGAGATGGAAGGAGTGTCCCCTTGGGAAAGGGAAATACGGGGGCTGTTAGAAAAAGAAGGGAAGAATAAATAGTTTGCAGGCAACCAATGCATTTACTTAACCACCTATGTATTCACATCATGTTTATTTAATTGATAGGGTCGAAGACATACAACTGGCACCATAGACCTCTGTCAAAGTGCCCTTGACCACTTGCTATATGGCGGCAGGGGAAGAATTGCTAAGGCGCATTATGCACACCAATGTTCAACAAGCATTTCTGGATTCTTGCCTGTACTTCAGGCATTTTTAAACGAATAGGTATCAGCCTATCAAGGCAGGACCTTCCTACAAGGTATGCGAGCTCTTCCTGGAGGCTAAATCTGCACTTTCCAGGGAGAAAGTAAAGGGACCGACAGTGATGCGGTCCTGGCCTTTATAACCCAAACTCAACCCTCTCTGCCCAGTGTCAGGACCGCAGACATCCCCGCCACCCGCTCTTGGTATAGCGCTCATCACAACACATTGTGATGACTGCTACACGTCTGACATCTCCATGAGACCTCGGGGTCCTCGGGGAAGGACCAGTTTTCACCCATCTTTGGCTCTCAGCCTGGAGTAGCATCTCACCCATGGAAGCGAACAACTGCCACCAAAGGAGTAGTGCCAGCTCTGAAGGGAGGGCTGGGCTCGAGCCCCTGGAATACTGGGGAACCAGTGAGTTCTGAACTTCCTCTTCAACGAAATGAGAAAGTTAATATCTGCCCCCATAGAACTACTGGAACAGCATATTATAAAATGGGAAGTGAAGAAAGTGTTACCTCTTTCCATTTTTCATTCATTCTAAGATGCACATTTTCTCATATTTTAACATCTCTGAAACTAAGATCCATTCGTGCAATGCACTGAATGTTTGTGTGTCCCCCCAAATTCATATGTTGAAACCTAATGCCCAAGGTGATGGGATAAGGAGGCGGGGCCTTTGGAAGGTGATTAGGTCAGGAGGGTGGAGTCTCATGAATAGGACCAGTGCTCTCATAAAAGAGACCCCGCAGAACTCCCTAGCCCCTTTTGCCATGTGATGTGAGTCCCAGAAGGCACTGTCTGTGAACCAGGAAGCAGGCTGTCACCAGACACCAAATCTGCCAGCACCCTGACCTTGGATTTCCCACCTCCAAACACGTGAGGAAAAAATGTCTGTTCTTTACAAGCCGCCCAGGACACGCGTTTCGTTAGAGTAGACGGGAACGACCCTGTGATCCACGTATAAGTATGCACCATACTTAACTGATAGTGTTTTGCCTTATGTCTTAGGTATTGTATCTTAGTATAGAGTGAAAACATGCATAGACAGTACTTAAACAAATGGGCATGGCTATGTTCCAATAAAACTTTATTTATGGACACTGAAATTTGAATTTAATTTCCACATGATACAAAATAATCTTTAAAAAACTTTCCCTTTGCTCACGGTTGGTATAAAAATCGACATAATTTATCTATCCCTAAACTAGAATATAGTCACGGAATCAATGTTGGATCTGCTGGTTCCTTATAGAGCTCCTCAAGGCCCTTTGTTTTATAGCTGGGATTCTGGAGCACAAAGTTTAAATACTTTTCTCAAAGTCATACAGTTATGGAGACAAAACCATATTTTCCACCTCCCCATTCTTCAATCAGATTTTTCAAAGCCATGTCAGTCTTCAGTAAATCACCATGACTGATTCACGTCCATGCAGGCATTATGATGAACTTGCAATTCATCTGTGGACATAAATGTCAGTCTCCAAATGAGCTCTTCTGATCTCGACTTGGAGACTTGGACTCTGCAAAATGACTTCCTCAACTGTGTTACTTGCAGCCTACCATTAGGGTCAAATAAAGCACGTGAGACCTCTCTCATGACTTTACTGCTACTTAAGTTGAGTATTAGAACTTTTGAGCTCAAAGCATCCTTGGAAATTTTCTTGGCTCACACTTTCAAATTATATGGGAGAAACTGAGGTCCAGAGAGCTTAAGTGAACTGCCCAAGGTCAACCATCGGCAGGATCTAGAAGCCAGGTCAGAGCTATTTTAATTGTATCAGGTAGCCCGACACAATACTTTATGAAAAGGAATTTTATTACGATTAAAGCATGCCTTTTGTGTTAAAGTCCAGAGAACAAATATAATAATTACCTTTAATTACCAATTCGTTCTTATATATCGTGAGCTATCTAGATACACAAACACTATTTGATCCTTTCTTTATCCCTATTTTACATATCAGGAAGCTGAGGCTTGAAGACTTTACAATAACTTACTTCATGTTACATCGCCAAGAAGTGATAGAGCCATAGCTGAAATCTGCTTTTCTCTTTAAGACTTGAGCTCCTCACTTTCCATGTCACCTCTGTGGGGTGCTTTTGTTTTAAGCCGCAGAAATCACAACAAACTGGTGTAAATTATGAGAAAGATTTATTGGGGCAAGGGCTTGAAAAGGGGAAGTGTGACTTCAAGCATCATTCAGTCAGTGCCCTGTGATCCCTCGGTCTGGCTTGTTCGTGAAGATCTCAGGCTGACTTCACGTAGGTCACATGTCCTCATCCGCCTCTAGGAAGGGCAAAGGTGAAACTAAACCATCTATCAAACAAATGTCCTGATCCTGGGCTCTGTTTGGACCAATCCCTGGGCTGATCCAAAGGCTGGGGATGGAATTAATCCTCAGAACCCATCCCTAGAGCCAGGAGCGAGGTTAATGCACCCAAGGTGAACTGTTGTCACACAAGAGATGGAAGGAGTGTCCCCTTGGGAAAGGGAAATACGGGGGCTGTTAGAAAAAGAAGGGAAGAATAAATAGTTTGCAGGCAACCAATGCATTTACTTAACCACCTATGTATTCACATCATGTTTATTTAATTGATAGGGTCGAAGACATACAACTGGCACCATAGACCTCTGTCAAAGTGCCCTTGACCACTTGCTATATGGCGGCAGGGGAAGAATTGCTAAGACGCATTATGCACACCAATGTTCAACAAGCATTTCTGGATTCTTGCCTGTACTTCAGGCATTTTTAAACGAATAGGTATCAGCCTATCAAGGCAGGACCTTCCTGCAAGGTATGCGAGCTCTTCCTGGAGGCTAAATCTGCACTTTCCAGGGAGAAAGTAAAGGGACCGACAGTGATGCGGTCCTGGCCTTTATAACCCAAACTCAACCCTCTCTGCCCAGTGTCAGGACCGCAGACATCCCCGCCACCCGCTCTTGGTATAGCGCTCATCACAACACATTGTGATGACTGCTACACGTCTGACATCTCCATGAGACCTCGGGGTCCTCGGGGAAGGACCAGTTTTCACCCATCTTTGGCTCTCAGCCTGGAGTAGCATCTCACCCATGGAAGCGAACAACTGCCACCAAAGGAGTAGTGCCAGCTCTGAAGGGAGGGCTGGGCTCGAGCCCCTGGAATACTGGGGAACCAGTGAGTTCTGAACCTCCTCTTCAACGAGATGAGAAAGTTAATATCTGCCCCCATAGAACTACTGGAACAGCATATTATAAAATGGGAAGTGAAGAAAGTGTTACCTCTTTCCATTTTTCATTCATTCTAAGATGCACATTTTCTCATATTTTAACATCTCTGAAACTAAGATCCATTCGTGCAATGCACTGAATGTTTGTGTGTCCCCCCAAATTCATATGTTGAAACCTAATGCCCAAGGTGATGGGATAAGGAGGCGGGGCCTATGGAAGGTGATTAGGTCAGGAGGGTGGAGTCTCATGAATAGGACCAGTGCTCTCATAAAAGAGACCTCGCAGAACTCCCTAGCCCCTTTTGCCATGTGATGTGAGTCCCAGAAGGCACTGTCTATGAACCAGGAAGCAGGCTGTCACCAGACACCAAATCTGCCAGCACCCTGACCTTGGATTTCCCACCTCCAAACACGTGAGGAAAAAATGTCTGTTATTTACAAGCCGCCCAGGACACGCGTTTCGTTAGAGTAGACGGGAACGACCCTGTGATCCACGTATAAGTATGCACCATACTTAACTGATAGTGTTTTGCCTTATGTCTTAGGTATTGTATCTTAGTATTACATAAAATAATGGTGAATCTCACAGTCAAAAGTGGCCTTTATCAACAAAATATGATATCGTTATCCATGCAGCATTCCGCCTCTGACAAATGTCCCCAAATCTGCTTAAGAATCAACTGTTCTATTTATCAACCTCGAGAGAGTCCTTTACACCCCTCGCAGGACACAGGATAGGACAGCATCCCTATCCATTTTATATTTTAAAATGTACCCAAATCTTTTTGAAAATTGTTTGTATTTAGTATGGCCCTTAATCTTACTTGTTTTTATTTTCCATTACCAAGCCTGAAAGATGAAATCTGCACTGTTTGGAAAGAGCAATTTTAGTTCTAGTCCCATTTCGCCACTAATTAGCTACATGTCTAATTTCTGTCATCTGCAAAACTGGGGTGCCAATATTTTCTTCACAGTTACGCGAGGTCAAACACGATCACATATGTGGATGTCCTCTAAAATTACTGCACCCTGGAATCTGACGAACGGCATCTGTTCTCCTCTGTAATTTCGCCCATCTTGGACGGCTTCCAAAGACAACAGTTCAGAAGAATGAGTGTCTTTTAAGGTGCATTTGATTACTTCCTATATTCGCCCACATGATCACCGACATGGTTTCTGTTCTCGAAACATCTACAAGACATGGAAAACAAAGTGGCTAATTGTTACATGTGACTGGACCCAGTTTCCAGTAAGAATGTGAACTCCCTTGCTTTAAATGTCAGTGTCACCCTGACTTTGCTAGGGCCACTAAGGGAGCCTGATCTTGAGGTTTTCAAGACAGTGTAAGCTTTAAGTTCAGATTGTGTTTATTTTCCCAATGCGACTTACCAGAGCCAAACCCCTTTCTATGTTAGGCATTAAAGTAGTAATGATTTATTTGTGGTTTTGTTTCTTCTTCATTTTAACTTTGTGTTTTCCCCTTGCTTTGCTCACTATTGAAACTCAGTTTGTTTTTTACTTGGTTTTAGGCTTAAATTATGGAGTGGGAGTGGGCCAAACATCAGGAAACTAAGTTTTTTAGCGACACTTTGTGCTCAGTTTACACACACCATCTCGTTCCTCTCGACATCTCACAGGAATCTGAAAAGGCTTCGTGTTCTGAGTTTGAGGCGAGGACAATGAGGTGATCTGTCAGCGATCGCGGAATCAGAACTGAACCCAAACCTCCTGAGCACAGACCCCCGACTTTTTGTTTTTGATTTTCAGTTTTGGTTTTGTCTGGGGAGAAGAAAAAAAGAGTGAAAAAAAGAAGCATTTGAGCAAGCATTTGGCATTCTATTTTTAATTCTCTTAAACAGGACGTCATTTTCCACTTTCTGTATGTCTTCCCTTCATGTTTTGTTCTTGTAAATGAACTAGTCAGTGAATCATTTTCCTTCACATTTTGCTCTGGAACAATTCCAGATTCTTAGGGTATTATACAGAACAAGTCCAGCTAAAGGCATTCCATAAAGCAGAGAGCCTTAGGGAGGAAGCGAGGGATAAATTACACGAATGAGCTAGTACAAAGCTGCTAATAAAACCTACAGCACAGGTAAAAGGCAGAGGGTATAATTTGCTGACAAAGGTATTTAGTACCAACTTCCAAGAACTAAAAATGTAAAAAAAAATAAAGATGCATATATCGTTTAAATTGCAAAAAGCAAGACATTTAAAAAGGAAAGCAAAAATAAATTGCCAACCCTGAGATTTATTTGTGTAAGTAATCACAAAAATTTCTTTTTGATGTCAGAGTGTGTTTGTTGTCTTTGGACAATGAAAAAAGATTATATTCTACGTCGGTCAGACTTTATCAGGGATTAGCATTCATAAGATATAATTCTTGTATTAAATCTTTTTCATTTCACAACATTTTTGCTTATTTTTTTGTGTTTGATTATTGTTTTCCTACTTTTGTAGTAAAGTTTTTTTTTAACCTTTGTTACTTTGTTACTTTTCTCTCTAAAGAGTAAAGGAAATTCCTCTTTGAGGCGTCTTTGTAAGGGGAGGGAAAAAGTCTCTAAATTAATCAGATTTCTTAGATTCGCAAATACAGAAAACTTCATATTCCTGGTTTCTCACAAAACCCGTTATACTTTAAGGGATTTAGGAAAATAAATGTAAATGAAATTTCCAGGATTATTTTTGGTTAACGAAAAAGGGGCAGAAAATAGATTTGGGGAGAAAGGCGGGAGACCAAGCGTAGGCGAAGCTGGTCAAGCACGTTATCGAAGCGGGAGCTGCTGCTGGGACCTCGCCGAGGACTCCTCTGGGGTGACTCGCGAGCAGTGCGCGGCCGAGCCCGCTGGGTGAGCTC
>NW_011888908.1:1845071-1846769 GCF_000151845.1 Pteropus vampyrus | reverse complement strand
GGCCGGGACCCCGCCTGCTTCGCCCGCGGCTGGAGGCTGGACAGGGTCTACGGGACGTGCTTCTGCGACCAAGCCTGTCTTCTCACCGGGGACTGCTGCTTCGACTACGCCAGGGCGTGTCCAGGTGAGTGGCGGGGCCTTCAGCCCGCCGCCAAGGGGCAGAGTCCCACAGCAAGGACCGCGAACCACGGACCCAGGCGTCCCGGCCCCTTCCACCTCGGCGGGTCCAGTCCCTCGGTGCCAGCCCACTGCAGCCCCTCGCGTCCAGGAACACCCGGCTCTCTCATCCTAGGGTCCTCGGTTCAGCCCCTGTATGCAGTGACACCCAGCTCCATCTACCCAGGGGCTTCCAGCCCCTCATCTGTGTGCACCCCAAACTCTTCATCCAGGCCCCTCCAGCCTCCAAAGCACCCCTCCCTCCAGAGCCTGGATAGAAAGCTAATGATTTACCTACGAATATTGATCTGTTTTTTTTTTGGATAAACTTCTTTCACTTTCCTGCTCGAGGCCAGGGTGTTCCAGCTGTCTGTCTGGAAGGGCGCAGGGCACCTCTGCTGGATGAATCCTTCGACTCAGGAATCCAGCTTGGTAGGGCCACCTCCGGCCTGGAGAGATGGCACTCACAGGTTCAGGGACCCATCCCTGGCTCAGGCTCCGCCATGGCCCTTCTGTTAATCCCTGGGGATCTGAAAGGCTGGGTGAGGGGTGAGGAGGGGGAGGACCTCGTGACCAGCTCACCCTGTGCCAGGGGCTTGCTCTGGGTTGGGGTACGTTCTCCTGCAGTACAAGTTCTTGGGGGAGCAGAGCTGTCCCCTCCGCCAGACTCCAGCAGGTGGCATAGCGCCTTCTTCCTCTGTTCTTTGAATTCAATTGCATCTATATATAGCTTGATAAAGATTTTTATCTGAGATCCGATTATGTTTTAATCTTGCTGGTTCTCCTTTAGGGTCAGTCTCTTTCATCATTAAATTTCCCACGGTATCACAGCCCCACAGTACAGACTCAAAAAAATGTTGATTTAATTAAATTAAAAGGTAAAGAAGGAACAAGCCCTGAAGAACGAGGTGTACTTGAGAGAAGCCAGCTCCGGAAGTGAAAGTAGCTCCACTCCCTCTTAACCACATCGCCCCCAAAAGCCACACGGGTGATAGGGTCTGACCTCAAGGACCCCGTGTTGTGGGATCCTGAGCATCCTCCTGGGAGAGTAACCTGCAGGGCTGGGGCCCTGTTGGAGAGAAGCATCCCTCCCCTTCTGCCTCTTGTCTGCAGGAAGAGGCCACCAGCCTCTGGCAGGATGGTCGCCCAGGCCTGCTGTGGAAAACAGTAAGATTTTTTGACCCTGATGGAAAGCTAATGATTTACCTATGAATACTGATCTTTGTTTTGATAAACTTCTTTCCTTTTCCTGCTCCAAGGCCAGGGGATTTTACTGCTAGAGTAAGGTAAAGAGTCAGTTTTTTAGGAAATGCAGTGCCCTCAGGCCAACTGTCCCTAGCCGCCAGCCCCTCGGTAGCCCCATCCTACTTAAATGCCTGTTTTCCTCAGGTACTCGGGTCCTCTAGTAAAGCCTGTCCACTATGGCCGCTTCTCTCACTCAGCTGTCTCTCATGAGGGATTTACCTACACGTTAAAGGAAAATACAGAATTCCTGAACCTCAAACGATGTGCTGTGGACTGTATATGGTAAGCACAGTGACA
>NW_011888908.1:1829589-1844116 GCF_000151845.1 Pteropus vampyrus | reverse complement strand
CCCGGCCGCTCTGCAGACAGAGGCCATTCTGCCTCTTAGACCCTCTTCTCCTCACCCTCTGCTACGGTACCCACGGGTACTGCCGAAGCCTTTTGGGCTGAAATGATGTTAAATGCAAACAAAGTGGAACTGTGTCAGAGCGAAGAGTGCCTTACTTCCGTTCCTTCTGATTTTTTCATCCTGAGAAATGCATTTTTGGGGGGTGCGGCTAAAAGATGAAGTACTGGAAATTCTTTTTCTAAATTTTGCTCAGTAAAAATAAAATAAGTTACTGGATTATAGAATAACTAAGCCGTCATAAAAAAAAATCTTCTGAAACAAATTATCTCAGTTTCCATACTAATTATGTATTTTCACCGGCCCCAGCCCCCACAAAGAAAAAGATAGAAAATTCTCCATTGGCCTGATCAGGGATGGGGGAAGGAGGGAAGCAGAGGAGGGGGACAGGTCCACATTTCCTGCCCTGGACGAACTTTGTGGAAACCTTGCTCATCGGGCTCAGAACAACCCAATCTCTAGTCACCAGCTGAGTTTCTAGACTCTTCATTCTAAGATCACAGAAAAGATCGTAGGTTGCATTAGGTCTTGGATGAGCAACTTAAGAAAGAGGAATAATTAACCCAAGCAGAGAAGGACAAAAACTGAGTGGTCTCTATGAGCCAGTCTCTTCTAGATTTATAGGGGATCTAGGAAACCAGCTGGCCGAAATCTGCTGACATCATATCTGGAGGGAGAAGGGGCACCTTCCTTCACAATATGGGCTCCATAACTCACCCAGAGGAAGGAGGTCACAGCCTCCGATGATTTAGGAAGTTGAGGCTCTGCTGGAGCCAGAGCAGCCGAGAGACAGCATGTGGCCCTCCCTGCCTTTGTCACCGCAGAAGAAAACGCGCAGGGCCTGGCGCCGGCGTTGGACATGCAGGGTTTGGCTGCAGCCCTGGGTGTGTAGTCAAGGAGAGGATATTGTCACAGCCTCCCCAGCATCTGCTCCAGGCCAGGCCCTGTCACAGGCACCTCACGGCTCTTTACTGGGGTCTTGCAACCCACCGAGGTCACAGGGATATTGCAGGTTTGGTTCCAGATTGCTGCAGTAGAGAGAGTATCACAGTAAAGCGAGTCATAATCCTTTTGCTGGCGGAAGGTCTTGCCTTCGACTTGTCAAAATGCAGCAGCATCTGCGAAGCGCAGTGCACATGCAGTAGAGCGAGGTGTGCCTGTGTCCCTCATTTCGGTCTCATTTTACAGATGAGGTGATCAGAGCAACGGGAGATTGGAGGTTAGGCAATTTGTCCAAAGTCACTATGGATAAGCGAAGGGGCGAGATTTGCACCCAGGACCTCTGGATCCAGAGCCCACCCAGTTGAGCTTCCTGTTCTTACTGCCTGGGAGAAATGAGGGGTTAAGAGCAGCTGTGAACTTGGCAGGGCGAGCCTCAGATGAAGACTGGTAGCGTGCGTGAGGCTTCTCGCTCCACAAACTGTGTGCTCCAGGGCCGAAGTGCGTCCCGCCCCCCTTCGCAGTCCCTCGATGGCTGTCCTGGAGCCGTTTGATAGCGTTTGTCAAAACACTGAGCAGTCATTCCGCCAAGGGGACGGTCTCCGCGGTTTCAGAGGGCACGGCCAGCCAGGGCGGAGCCACGTGTCCTTGTAAAAATATTTTCCATTTTCCTTCCTTCACTACAAAATCTATATTTGTTGCAGAACATTTGGAAAGTATAGAAAGGCACAAAAGAAGAAAACAATTCACCTGGAAATGTAATGCCCAGAAAAAAGCATCATCTTTTTAATTTGCACCCTCTCTTTTCCCTGGGTTTGCGTGGCGTATTATTATTCCAGTTTTCTAGTGAGGCAGCCCACTCCACTGTCTTGCTAGCATTTCATGCACTTGTCCAGTTCATGTCTCAAAAGAGAAAAAAAGTTACTGGGGGCCAGATAACATGGTTTCTGCAAGAGAAAAAAAATACCTAATCATTTCATTGGAGCTTTTTCGAGGGGCAAATAGGCACTTGGGCGATGTAGTCTCCTTCGACGGTCAGATGTTTCGGCGACGTTCCAAAGAAAAGGATCTACATCTGGAGAAGGGGGAAAAGCAGATAACACATTTAAACGCGTTTGCGCGTGTGGATACGGGGGCTTCTTCCTCTCCCATAGAATGTCAGGAAACAAAAGCCATGCGTAAGGGGCACTTCTGCGAGCGGAGTGTAAAGGGAGTGTTTCCTGAGGGATGACAGGGACTCTCTGAACTCAACAGTGTGCGGGAGAAGGCACTTGATCGTGGGTGGCCTCCAACTTGGGGGTGGCAGAGAGCCAAGCCGGCGGGGCCAGATTACAAAGGGGATGCTGGAGCGTCTGCGATTAACCAAGGAGATGCTACGTGAGAATAAGAGCAAGGCTTTCTATTAAGAAGAATTAAACCTAAACTATATTTACGAAATGAAGGACTCTGGCTGTCAGCCGAGTTTGTTGCTCTGTGTGTGTGTGTGTATTTGGCACCATCAAGAAAAGCATTAGAAAGATTATTTTTTTTCTTTAATTACCCTTTGGTACCTAAGGACTGAGAATGGTGAGCCCAGTTCTGGCTGCCACAACTCACCGAGGCTGTGAATGAACCTCTGGAGAGCCCAGTGGTGATTCCGAGAGGGGACGTGTCTATAGAAAGGAGGGCCCAAACGCTGGAATCGTCAACCTGGAAAGGCCACGTCGAGGGACGGGGGCCTCCTGGAACAGTAGGTCTGGGGGTGGCACAGATGAGATAAACAGATCTATATATTTTTTGCACCATACTCTGAAATTCTTGTGTGAGGGCAGTTTGGCTCAGATGAAAGGAAATACCTCTTCACATCACAGATAATACAATTAAAGGAGCTTGTTACATCTAAGATACGGTACTGGCAGGAGGTATAAGTGGATTACAAAGGGTTTGGAGGACTTGTGGCTGCCCGAAGCCGGGCTCTACCTAATGTGAGGGCACAGAAGCCGGGCCCCTTCCAGCGGCACCTTTGGGGGCCGCCGTTGCCAGGAGAGGGCAGGCACCCCGGGCCAGGGCAAGCGCCCCTGTCTTCTGGCTCCGGGACCTCTGGTTCGGCTCCTGTTCTTTCCTTCCCACTCTGCAGCCGGTGCCGGTGCCAGTGCTTCGCCTTCCAACTAATGACATGAGCAGACCAGGCTCTGTTTCAATGTAGACCATTATTTAGGAAAAAAGAAGAACTTGCCTGATGCCATTTTCTTCATTCATTCGACAAATATTTCTTGAGTACCCACCGTGTGCCCAACACTAGACATGAAGTGAAAAACTCGACAATAAACCGAAAAATATAATAATAATTATGAATCATGGAGAAGCTGGAAGGCAAAGAACACTGAATCCTGAGAGGAAGTAATTGTGAGGGGTGTGTGGGGGGCGGGGGGCTGGGAGACAGCATAGCTGAGCTGGCAGGAAAAAGACACCCTGAAGGCAACGAAGGTCCCAGAGTGTGGGAGAGTTCGGGGTGTTCCAAGGATCAAGAGGCCAGCGTGGCCGGAGCTCAGAGTGCGGGTGGGGTGGGGTGGGGTGGGGTGAGGCTCCAGGGGCGGGGTGGAGGGGAGACGCAGGCCCGGCACTCACGGCAAGGAGTTGGAATTTCATTCCAAATTCAATGGCAAACCGCTGAGGGCGTTTAAAAAGCCATTAATTAAAAAAAAAAAAAAAATCAGCGGAACATCTTTTAAGGTAATTGTATGTGGCTACGACTGGACACCATTCGGACATGTGAAAACGCTCCCTACTCTTGTGGGCAGGCTTGTTACTGAAACGCTGTTCTTGGCCCCGTCTCGTGGCTATGGCAGGGACATCTGATAACCAGAAGGCTCTTGAGGAAGGGGGACAGGCTGGTACAGCCGAAGGACTTGCTCATTCCCACGCCCTGGATTAGCTCACTTGCCACTGAGCTGACAGCCAGGGGCGCCCACGGGGCCTAAACCAGGAACTCGGGTGTCCACGTCCTGTCTCTGGGCGCTCCTCCGCGCCTGCTCCCCGTCTGCGCACCCCAGTCCTTCAGTACGTTTCCTGGGATCACCCCCAAACAAATTACTCGCGTTCAAATCTGTGTTCCAGGAGCCGCTTCTGGGGAAACTCAACCTGAATATTATGTTGGGTTTAAACACAAAAGAAAAGAAAAAAGGCTTTGTGGGGCTTCCTGGCACCCACTGAATCTAGGCCTCTGTCCCCTAAAAACGAGTGGGATGATGTCATCATACCCTAATCATCCAGATACGCGGAAGCTGTGACAAGCTCACAGCCAAAGGTGATCCCATGCTCACTAGGTAACAGCCTTTTGGGCCCCAGAACAGCGAGCAAAATGTGAAGATGGAGGAAGTCAGATTTTAAGAAAGAATATTTGGATATGCCGTTTCTAGATAGGATTAGATAAGCGCAGTGGGACGGAGACGAGAACACTCAGAGGAAGTCTGTGTCGTGCAGCTGTGATGTACGACGCGTGGTAATAACTCTGCCAGAAGTCCCGTCCTTCCTGTCACTCCGTGACCGAGGATCGCTTGTGACCTATGACGACTTACAATCCAGATCATCAGACGGTCACCCGTAGTCAAGAATAGATCGTGTGTGTGTGTGCGCGTGTGTGTGTGCGCGCGTGTGTGTGTGAGTGTGTGTGCACGCGTGTGTCTGTGTGTGTGTGCAGAACAGGAATAAACAGCTCCAGTTAACCTTCCACTTCCAGGCATTTTGTGGGACACCTTTCGACTCCGTGGACTCTAATTCTCTGTGAATGTCTTTCCTTCTGTATTCCACGGAGCCGTCCGGGTGGTGTCGTTCAGGGACGATTAAATCATGGAGCCCCGAAAATGAAAAGGGAAGGGTAACAGGGGATAACAAGAGCGGGAAGGGGCCCGTGACCGAGTGTCCAGAGGGTGTGTGTTGGGGATGGACGCTGACATGGCCCATTCTTGCTGCTTTAGGTAACTGACCTATGAGTCATGCGATACCTGAGTTTTTAGATGATGGATACAAACATATTTGAAAACAGTCTGAAGTTTTTGAATTAGTGACAGAGGTTTATGTTATATGTGACCCTTTTTTTTTTTGTGCCAGGGGTAGCTATGTGCTGCCAACCATGTGTCTTTCAAAAGCCACGAACCCCTAGAGCGTGCTCAGAGGCAGTGAGTTTTCAGGTACAGCCGGAAGCCCGAGCCAAGATTTCAAAGACCTGTAGGTGCTTTCTTGGTGCAGACTCTGCAAACCGGGGGGAAGTGCGAGGGTGACAGGGAACGCGAGTTGCGTCTTGTGAGAAAGTTTTGGCATCTAGTTCACAGGTGGCATCTTCTGTCTTCTTGACCTTTTCTTGAAACGTCTAATTTCAAATCTTGAAATAATTCAGTTATTTAAAATCAATTAAAAAACTCATTACCCTCCTTTAGAAAGACTCATTAGGACTTTAAATGGGGAAGTTAGCCGGGCAGCCACATTGATTCTACAGCCGTGGCCAGAGAATCGATGCTGGGGCCGGATTCTCTGCCTGACTCTGCCCCTCATGGCACCATGAGAGCTCGCACCTCTGCGGGCCCTGCCTGTTCATCTCTAACTCCAGCTCGCACCTCCGCGGGCCCTGCCTGCTCATCTCTAACTCCAGCTCTCACAGTTTCTGTGAGCCATGCGGGAGGAGGCTGAGCATCCCGGAGCAGCCTACAGTTAGGGGTCCCTTGGTGTGGCCCTGAGCTGTGTCTTCTGGAGACACAGTTGCTGAAATGGACTTGGGTAGGAGATGGGATGCTTGGTGAGTGAAGGACTTTTTTTTTTAATAATTTTGTTTTATCCTTTACGTTTTCTACAATGACTATGTATTACTGTTATAATAAAAAAGGTTCTAGCCAGGGGAGGGGACAGTTAAAATCAGGGAAAACCCAGAGCAAAGCCCTGACCCAGGCCGGGAGGAGCATGAGGAAGTACCCCGCAGGCCTCCGTGTCTCTGCGGGGTGTGTCCCTGGCTCAGACCCACCTTCCTGATCCTGCACCTCCGCCAGGCGCTGGCAGGGCAGCGGAGCCCGTGTCCCCTGGCCCTGCTGTGACTTCCTCCTGGGGCGGGGCAGGGCAGAGCGGCGGGCGGGTCGGCACAGTTGGCGGCGGGGAGCGGGGAGCGCTGGCCCGCGGCCTCCCGGCTGAGCGCCGTCCTGCTGTTTTTCAGCTCGCCCTTGCATCGTGGGGTCCTGGAGCCCCTGGAGCGGCTGTGCCGACCAGTGCAAGCCGACGGCGCGCGTGCGGAGGCGCCCGGTGCAGCAAGAGCCCCGGAACGGCGGGGCGCCCTGCCCGGCCCTGGAGGAGCGAGCCGGCTGCCTGCAGTACTCGACGCCCCAGGGCCGGGCCTGCGGGCACGCCTTCGGTACGGAGCTTTGCACGCGCGCTGCCCTGTGGTCTTCGGTGACTTTCCATCTCTTCATCCCATAAAAGGCCAGGTGCTGCACAGGGAAAGTTCCATGAGCCGCAGGGAGTGGGGTGGGCCAGCCTGCCCGCAGCAGATAGGGAGAGCTCAGGAAATGCCAGATACAGGAGCGACCGGCCAGCTGCATAAATGTCCCCCGCCCTGCCCGCTCTGCTATTCCCTCCGTGTGCTTATCGCCCAGGGGTGGCCCCCTCTCCACGGGCACCACTCGCTCTGTAGCAAACTCAATCAAGCTGGCGACACAGGGCACAGGGAACTGGTTGGAAATGCAAGTTCCTCCGGCCCCGCCCAGACCCGCAGTCACTGGCGCCAGCCTGGCTCTCTGCTTGCGACGAGGCCTCAGGGGCAGAGGGCTGCTCACCTGAATTGGAGAATCGATGCTCCAGCCACGGTTCTTTCCTGGGCCCCTGCTTCATAGCTGGATCACTTAAATGACAGTTTCCCGAGGGCAGAAGTTCCCAAAGTGCAAAAAAAAAAGGGATCGAGGTAGGAGAGTAGAGGTAAATCAGACCGTTTCCTCCGCCAGAGAACCTCTCTTTGTGATGCTAACGTGTATTTTTTATTCGACAAGAGGAAGAAGATGTGGGATGTCTTCCCACCTTACTTGATTAAATGACCCCTTTTTTCCCAGGGGTATGTCATGACATCGCCAGTGTTCTGTGGGATACACGTTGGAAAATGATGGCTTCCTCAATGAAATGAGAGCGAAGTGAGACAGTGATGTCACACTCCGAGGCGGCGAATTCTCCAGGCCCCAGGCCCTTTCCGCCCAGCTCCTTTGCCTTCATTTATGCGTTTCATTAAGGTTCACTGAGCTCCTAGTACACAGCAGCGCTGTGCAGCGGTCCGGAGATGCCAAGCCGAATAGCAGCAGTATCACCATTAGTCAGAACTCGGGTGCTGCGTGAGCACTGTGACAGCGGGATGTGCAGGCTGGCGAGGGAGCACAGGGAAGGGGCGCCCGCCTCGGTCTGGGGGCTCTCAGACCTGCTGTGCGCTCACTTGTGCACCTGTGCCCACCCCCCCACCCCGCCCTCCTCCCCACCCACCCCAGGCCTCTTATCCACAGAGCAGGAGCCTTTGCTGCATGGCTCACTAACCTCTCGCATGTGCATGGCTGAGAGCATTTACGGACATCGATTCAGTCTTCATAGCAACCCCGATACATGAGTTTTCTATGGCTGCTATAACAAATTGCTGCAAACTCAGAGGCTTAAAATAACACAAACTTATTATCCTCCGGTTCTGTGGGCTGGAAGTCCAGCCCAGGGCTCACTGGGCTGCAGTCGAGTGAGTCAGCAGAGCTGTTTCCTCCAGGACACTCCAGGTGGGGATCTGTTTCCTCGTTTCCTCGCCTTTCCGAGGTGGAAAGGGGTTCGCTGTTATTAGGGGCCAGGAGCTCAGCGGAACTGGCTGCGGCAGCTACGTGGGAAGTACAACTTACACGCGATGAACTTGGGTACTGAGGTTTCCCAGCAGAACGCCGGGTTGCTCCTTGCAGAGACAGACAGACGGAGGGCAGAGCCGTTCATCCTGATAGACCCAGGACTTGATGGATCGGGAAATTCTCAGCCTAGCAAAATGGCGAAAGACACTAACATGAAGAGATTCACTCTTAGGAAAGCTTGTTCTAGAGAAAGACACGAAGGGTGTGGTTGTATTACTTCCTGTCGATACCTCAGAAGTTCAGAGGTAACCAGTGACCACAAACTTAGTGATCTAAGCAGCAGAGACGCATGACCTTGCAGTTCGTAGGCAGAAGTCAGGGTCGACCTCACTGGGCTGCAGTCACGCTGTCAGCAGCCGCGTTCCTTCCCGAGGCTTTGGGGGGAGAACCTGTTTCTTCGCCTTTTCTGTCGTCCAGAGGCTGACTGCATCCCTTTTCTTGCGGGCCTTCCTCCTTCGTCACAGCCGGCCACACTGCATCTCTCTGCGCCGTCTTTCCAGGGACGCGTCTTTCTAGGACTCTCTTCTGACCCCTTTTCCCACTGTGACTGCATAGGGGCCGCTTGGACAAGCCAGGATGATCTCCCTACCTCAAGGTCAGCTCATCAGCAACCTAATTTCTCTTTGCCATGTAACATAACATATTCGCAGGTTCTGGGGATTCGGATGTGGTCATCTTTGGGGGGCCACGGTGTTGTCTGTCATAGAAGTAGGACAGCGTCATTAAGGTTGACACATGAGGACACTGGGCTCAGAGGTGACAGCACTTGTGAAGGGGACCAGAATTGACACCTGGATCTCATGGTTCTAAATCCTCTGGGTCTCCCCCAGCTCCCTGCCCCACGCTTGGTATTATTTTGCTGTTAATTGTTATCGTTAAAGTTAAAATCGCAATTACAGATTCTGCTAATTCTAAATAGAAATATAAAGACCTTGCAAGGCCAGTGAACATGATCACTGAAGCCCTCTCATTAATGATCAAGTAGCTATTGCATTTTTTTCCTGTTTCATTTAATGCATATCTTGACTATATTTTTATCATAAAAACAAATCTAAAAAAAAAACACATGATCGTATTTGTTGCACATACGGACAATTGTTCATATGTGCTTTCCTCCTACAAGATCAATGTGCCTCATAAACTGTATGCATCCAGACTGGTGTTATTTGTCAGATTTTCTTTCTCTTCTTTTTTATGCTATATTTACAGACCAGTGGCTCGAAGCCGGCTATCGTGACACCCCGTGGTGTCAGAGGGCTTTAAAAAATTTTCAAAGCAAATTTAATTTACTTTCATGTTCACAGTCCGCGTGTGCGGTGCCATGCTTTCGGAGGCGGGAGCTGTAAGACTGAACAATGGTAGGCTGACGGAATGCCAGAAAAGCTGGCACATAGCCCGTTAACAAAGAATCTGTTACATTTCGATGTCGTCGCCAGGAAGGGGGGACTAGCATTTACCCAGTCTTTGTCCCAAGTGCCAGGCTTCCACACGTAGGCAGAAGTGGGACTGGAGGCAAAAATTATTTCTAAATTACTTATCGCTCTTAAGTAATGAAAATTAAATTTGTCGGGGAGATTAAAAAGTGGTGCTGGCTCAGAAACCCCCAGGCGACTTGGCCTGTTGACTGAGGACTCCAGGCGAGTGGGAAGGTGCCCTCCCAGGAGAACGCGCCGCCCGTCCAAACTGGGCGGAGGGGGCAGGACACGCAGGAGACGAGGCCCAGGGATACTGGCCCGCTGTCATGATGGGTCATAACCACAGAGGCTTCACAGGGCCTTGGATTGTAGGTCTTAAAGAAGCAGGAGCTGTCTTCTGTGTCAAGCCCCTGGCTCAGTCATGGACTATTTATTTTCCCTTCATTTAACTTCTATGAGCCTCTGATGAGAAAACCTCTGATCAGAACACCTCTTTACAAAGCTTTCATGAAGACGGGTGACACAGGACATGAGAGCACTTTGTAAATAAGCAGACTATAAGCATACAAGGTGCCATTCTACAGGTAGGCGTTATTCCTGGAGAAGCTGGGCCCTCCTCCAGCTTCTGGCCCGTGACCTCAGCCCCGTGACCTCAGGGGACTCAGAGTGCAAAGGCTAAAACTTTTCTTTGTCTTCTCTGAGATCTCACTTGACGTTATGAACAGTGATTAGGGGCAGAAAAGGAAAATAAAGGAGAATATAAATAATTCATGGGGAATATGCTGCATTTAAAATAGTGACACTTTCCGACCTGCATTATAACAGAGGCCGCTGTGCCTGGCAGTGAGGAGCATGGTCTGGAGACATCACCTGGCACTGCCATGTTTAGACATGAGCCTTGAACACATTGCTTAACCTCTCTATGCCACAATTTCCTCATCTGTGAGGTCGGGGAGAAATAGCACCTATCTCAGAAGGTGGTTGTGAGAATTAAATGAGCTAATGCATGAAAATACGCGGCTTTGTGCCTGGAACTTAGAAGTGCATAACTGTCAGCTTCCGTTTTTATTACAAAATGTTTTCTTAAGATTTCATATCATAAACTATAGTCATATACTGGCTCTCTACCTCCTAACCTCACGCTTCCCCCCTGAGCTATGCATTAAGCACATGCCTTTGAACTTTTGTAATAATACATGCAGCACGAATTAGGAGATCAAGTAAATGTTCTGAGCTACAGAAAGACATCCCGAAAACTTTATGGTCTGACCGATATAATGCTATGTGGATTTAGCAGTAAACGCATTCTCCACGCGGTGAATAAATACATAAATGTATCAGAAGAACAGAAATGGAAACAGTACATGGGAAAACTAAAATCCTTGAGATGTTTGTGTTTCTGGTAATTAGGTCTAAAGGAAACAGAGAAGGCCCCTCACAGACATGCAATCGCTTGTCCTTTTTGATTCTGTCCGTGTTTTGGAAATTTCAAAAGCTATAGTCACATTTCGAAATCATGACATGTTCTCTTTGGAAAACAATTAAACATGTTAGTACAGCAAGGAAGAGTCACGAGCCGGGGGCTCCAGGGTTTACACAAGATGGAGGTGCTTTTTCACTGGAGAGATTAGGCACCAAACCATACGAGACAGGAATAATGCCCTCAACTCTTAGGAGCGAGTGACTGCCAGGTATTAACCCACTTTTGCTTTGTATTCTTTAGTAATATAAAAATGACTCCTCATAAAAACATCTAAAACAGAATTAAGGCTGCCATCTTGTGGCAGTTAAGAGCCAGGTACAATGAGCACGTAGGCTTGGAGCATCGATTTTGTGCCCGGGTACCCTCCTGCCATTTTGTTCATGTTGATGATGACTGTGGTGTCCAGAAGCCAGCATCAGCCGGTGGCGACCCTGCCTGGGTTGACCTTGTGTCTGAAATGAAAGGGAGGCGTGTTGAGCCATTTCGGCTGCAAGGCTCAGAGCAAGAACAGAAGACCACAGGGAAGTAGGGCCTGTGCGCCTCGGTCCTTGGATCATTCACGCAGGGACTCACTGCACACACGCTTATTGAGCGTGAATTGTGAAAGGCCTACAGTGATGAACGAGGCGAAACCCTGACTTCTTTGAGTTGACAGCAGAGTGGAATCAAGAGGTGCCACACAGAGTGGCAGGTGGCAGGTGCCTCCCGGGACTGAGAGATGAAATAGGAAGGAGGTGCACAGACGGAACGACAGAATGAAGGAGCAGAGGCAGGAGGGGCAGAAGTCCTGGCTCCTTCCCTCCACCCCCTCCCGAGCTTCAGAGCCGGGGTGAGGTGTGGGGATGAGAGGGCAGAGGAGAGGACCCCTTAGACACTCCTTCCCCGGGGGGCGCGGGGACAATGCTGAGCCGGCGGCTCCAGGCAGCCACGCCTGGGCTACGCGCCTGGCAGCGAAGCTTCCGGGGTGCGGTGACCGGAGACCTGGGGGCACCCGCGCGTCCCTCCTCTGCGTCCCACGCTCCCCGTTTCCACTCCTCTCTTTCTGGTCACCTTCTTCCCTCCCTCCGCCCCCTTTCCTCTCATCTTTCTCTCTCTCTTCTATTCTTTTACTTTATTCTGTCTTTCTCTTTTCTTCTCTATTTCTCTCCCTTCCGTTTAAAAAATATCCTTCCTCTATTCCCTCGCCGTTTTTCTTGGAGGTCCTTCCTGGCTCTCTTCCTTCCTTTCGTGTTACTACCGCAGACGAGCCCGCCTGTCTAAGCCCGCATCCCCCTCCTCCCTCATCGGGTGCGCACAAATTTTTATGAACTTGGGCCCTGGGGACACTGCAGCTCAGCCTCGGTGCCGCAGACCTCTGCACTGGGAACGGCCGGCTTCGGACAGGTGCGAAACCAGGTTTGGGAAACGTCTCGCTCTGGGAGTGTAGGCTACAGGTGTTCACCGTCATTCTTCCTTTTCCAGTCCCCGCCTTTATAACTACCTCTGCGTTCAACAAGGAGAGAACCAGACAAGCGGCCTCCCCACAGTGGTCTACGCGCACCCAGGAAGCCGGGTAATTTGGTGTTTTCCTGTTTGTTTGTTTTTTAAAGTTGTTTTTCCACCTGTATGGTCAAGTCATCTCACGAAGGTCAACTTGGGGTGCTGGGTTTTCTTCCGTTACTTGTTCAGCGACTTTGGGTCAAACGGGACACTTAAGCACAGTTGGAAAAAGTCCTTGTTCCCTCCTGTTTTTGTGGGGCAATCAAGATTTCTCTGTCTCTGAGGTTTGATGCCCAAGAAGAAACATGCTACACGAAAATGAGTTATTACCGTCAGTCACTAAGGATGCGCCTCTTCTGGCTTTTATGGGACCATGGACTCCAGCGGCCCCCTCCGTTTGGTGAACTTGGAAGTGGCCCACGCCTGAGCCCTGAGGATTTAGATCAAGACCTAAGGGCACAGGCCGGGAGGAACCTGCGTGGTCGCCGGAAAGTCACCCTTCCGCTGTCAGAACAGACACCAGACGGCTGTGTGTTCAGCCCCGTCACTGCCACATGCACCTGATTTTTCTCCTTTAAAACTGAGAACGTTAATACTTGCCACATGGGGTTGCTACGAGAATTTAATTAGAAAACATCATCAAGACGCTGTCTGGGTTAAGCTGTCTGCAGCTGACCGAAGCTGCATCAGAGAATTTCCCACCCTGATAGCTTAAGGGGCCTAGGACATGGCACCCACACTCTTAAGTATCTTCTTTGAAGCAGACTTTCCATCTAACCTACTATAGCTCATAAGTCTGTGGATAAAAAACGAGCCCATTTTAGCATAGCTGGAGCCTGAAATGCAACATTCGGGGTTTTTACTATGTTTTGTTTCTCTGAAGAATTGTAAAATTGTATCGCTTGTAAGAACGAGGCTCTGAAATATTCACTCATGTCTGGGACCTTAGAGTCTAGTCACATATAGAGTTTTCCATAGCTCAGTACAAGGTGACACTAGTCTCCGTCACAGAAAAAACATGTCTCAGCTTCCTATTTCTTTTTATCTGTGATGCCCAATATAACTTTGATGCTCGACTTCAAGTCAAAGCTCATCTTGCTATGCCAGATCATGCAGGTGGGGGTGGGGTGGGGGCAGGGGGAGGAGGGGAGGAGGGGAGGAGGGGAGGAAAGGCCCCTGGCAACGTCTGTGGGGCAGAAAATCGTGATGCTGGCCTGGGCATCGTGGGCTAGCCATCTTGGGACTCACATGTTCTCAGACACAAGCAAAGTCTTGTTCAATTTATATAATTCATTAAAATATTAGCAGAGTTATCAAGGGCTATTTTCCTACCGAAACGTGCTTTTCCACAACTCAGTAGTCAGACTAGACAGATACAGGAATCCAAACTTCTGCAAATTCATGTCGGTCAGATAATGCAGTCACGGACCGAAAAAAGAGCAAAGTGTCACTGCAGTTGTCAAAGTTCAGCAAGTGAGAAACTTCACGACGCGTCCTGTGACCGATGCGGGACCTGTGAGGATGCGCTGCATTCCCCTCCCCAGTCCGTCAGATGTCCTTGGGGATGACAGTCCTAAGACTTTCTGTGGCGTTAGGCCACCTCTAATTACAGTGAGTGAAACTGTTCCCCTTTTTCTCTCTCTAGATACTGTATGGAGTTCAAGACCGAGTCACTGACTCATCACTGTGCAATGGAAAACCGCCCCCTGACTCGATGGATGCAGTACCTCCGAGAGGGGTACACAGTGTGCGTCGACTGTCAGCCTCCAGCTATGAACTCTGTGAGCCTTCGCTGTTCTGGAGACGGCCTGGACTCTGACGGGTAAGGCAGCGGAGTGGGTCAGGGAGTTTTCTTGTTATTCATTTGGAGAGACCTGTCCTCTCTTCTCCATGTCCTGAGCTTCTGACCAGTGTGCAGCTGCTTGGGGGGCAGGACTTGGGGGGAGTCAGACCAGTAAGGAGAACCTTTCGTCTGGCCATCCTGGAGTCCAGGGCCCCATTCACACAAGGGACTTGGAGGCTCTGTACCAGAGATGAATGCGTGAACTTGGAGACTGGGGTTCAGACCGAGCTCCTGAATGACCATCAAAGACTGATTGCTCCAAAGCATGTTCCGAAGACACTTGCATCAGGTCTCTGGGGATGATGATTTGAAATGTGCAGATTTGAGCCCCACCTGAATCAGAAGCTTTGGGGGTGTTTTTTTTTTTTTTTAACACTCTCCTAGGTGAGGGGTCAGCAAATATTTTCTGTAAAGGGCCAGACGATAGATA
>NW_011888908.1:1821093-1828664 GCF_000151845.1 Pteropus vampyrus | reverse complement strand
TGGAGAGACCTGTCCTCTCTTCTCCATGTCCTGAGCTTCTGACCAGTGTGCAGCTGCTTGGGGGGCAGGACTTGGGGGGAGTCAGACCAGTAAGGGAAGAGAACCTTTCGTCTGGCCATCCTGGAGTCCAGGGCCCCATTCACACAAGGGACTTGGAGGCTCTGTACCAGAGATGAATGGGTGAACTTGGAGAATGGGGTTCAGACCGAGCTCCTGAATGACCATCAAAGACTGATTGCTCCAAAGCATGTTCCGAAGACACTTGCATCAGGTCTCTTGGGATGATGATTTGAAATGTGCAGATTTGAGCCCCACCTGAATCAGAAGCTTTGGGGGTGTTTTTTTTTTTAACACTCTCCTAGGTGAGGGGGTCAGCAAATATTTTCCATAAAGGGCCAGACGACAGATATTTTCAGCTTTGGAGGCCACATAGTCTCTGTCACAGCTACTCAGCTCTGCCATCGTAGCACAAAAGCAGCCACAGACAATATGTAAACACGTGAGCTTGGCTTTGTTCTAATAATGCTGTATTAATGGACACTAAAATTTGACTTTAATGATTTTCATTTATCACAAAATATTCTTCTTTTGACTTTCTTTCAACTCTTTGATAACATAAAAATCATCCTTAACTCACAGACTACAGAAAAGCAGGGGCTGGGTCAGATTCGGCTGCGGTCATAGTTGGCTGCCCCCTGCCCAGACCTCTCATCCCTACAGCCCAGCTTAGAACCCCTGATCAGCGGAGCCCTCATAAAAGGCATGGGCTCAGCTTTGCAGGGTCACAAACCTACAGAGATCTACGGACTGTCCAAAAGAATCAACCCTTGAAAACTTTTTACTGCTCTGAAAAAACAGCCCCAGTCCTGAGCTCACTATCGGGTAAAGCTGACAACACTGCTTATAACTAAGAAAAGGTAGACTTCATGCTGGGCACAGATTATGGATTTGAGTATATGAGATGGAACTGGTAAAAATACAGATTAGAAAGTAAAATGTGGACCTTTTTAGTTACTCATTATCCCCACAGTATATTTTTAATGTTTAATAACTTGAATTTACGTTTATTAGTCACTTGTGCCCAACAGCCTCTGTAGTGAGTACACCATATGAACAGTAAAGTGGGTAAGGAATTCATATGAAATAGAAACTTAATAATTTAGACTTATTATTTTTCTGAATACATCATCCATATTTTGACTTTAAATGAATTTATAATTTAATCTGTACCCATAAAGTACCTTAAACCCTGGCTGAGGTTCAGTGACTTTAAAAATAATAATTTCAGTAATCTGGCTTCGCTCTTTCCACTCCTCCCACTTTTTCATTATGGAATCAAAGAGTTGGAAAAGATTACAAGAGATCACTTGGTTCGGACCCCTCTAATTTAAAGGCACATAAAGCAGGATGCCATTTTCCTTGATGTAGCCTTCATATATCTACATCAAGTGACAGAGATGAATACTCAGACTACTCTCCCAGAATAAGGCATCCTCGAACAGGGATTACTTGGTAACTTGCGTTGCTAGAACCCAGAGAAGGGAAACTCAGTTTATGATCATTTTCTAAAATTTCAATTCATAATGTACTTCAAAACTCCTGTAGGATGATTATCGTATTTAAGCTTCAATGCATAATTTTGTAAATTAGAATTTTCTTTGGTTTGCTGTTAGCGTAAGTAACATTTTCAAAATATCGTTTCAGAAATCAAACTCTCCATTGGCAAGCAATTGGCAATCCTCGATGTCAAGGAACTTGGAAAAAAGTTCGGCGGGTAGACCAGTGTACCTGTCCAGCTGTTCACAGCTTTATATTTATATAGATTATGAGGTAAACATTTCAAAATGTGTTTATAAACATGCTAAATATTATCGAGTCATGTCCAACGCTTCATAAACCTTCAAAACTTGCTTGGCCAAGTTCCTGACTGACACATGTCATCGCCACACTCCGAAGTGGAGAAAGAAAATTTAGGGGCACACAGCACCTTGATTTTTACCTTCACTGCGTTGAGGACCCACTCTAAAGTCTCCTGTGGTTTTTGTCCTTGACCTTCAACACAGAACTGTCTCATTCAACAGGTGGCCCATGTGCCATGAGATACATGTCTGTTTGCACTAAAATTATTATAACGTGGTTCATGTACTGGTGAATAAGTTGTCATTTAAGGATAGCCACACTTTGAATTTTCCATTTTTATTTCCTAATCTGCAATCGTCAAAACTTCTCACTTTAAAAATGTATTCAGATGTGTATACTTTCACACATACTTTTTCCATATATTATTCCACAAATTCTGAAATAATTAATTTCAAGCAAATTGTCACAAATAATTTTTCATAGGACAGTTGTTTAAGATTTAGCATTTTGTAATAAAAAAATAGCTATGCTAAAATACTTTTTTGAAGAAGAAATTTTCTTCAATTAGTTGAAAAGATCAAATGTTCATTCTAGGTCAATATGAATGAGTTCCTTTAAATGTTATACTTTTCACAAAGAGGAATTTTGGCACCAATAAAGGAAACAATTGCTTTAATTATGAAATTCTACCGTCATTAGCACCTAAGATTATTTCCAAGGCTGAGTCTGGAGCTGACTAAAATAATCTTTCAGAGTCCAATGTCAAGTTTAGTTGAAGTAAACTCACTGCTTTTTTCTATAGCATACATTTTCTTACGTTTGGGGTAGAAGGCAGAGGTACAGTTATAGAAGGTAGATTTTATGACAAATGCTATGGTCTTACATACATTCACACAGAGAAGTCTTGGTCTCCTTATTTTATGATCGGAAAACCAATGAACCGGGGACAGAGTCTTGTTTAAGGGTCTGAGAAGACAAGGCACTGCAGGTCAGCCACTGAGCCAAATCTCGGCATCTCATTCAGAACTCAGCTTCGATGCCAAAGGCTGTGCTGTAAAAAGCTTAAGTCTTTTTTCATTTTCGAAGTAGATTTTAAATTCAAGATATTTTCTTTGGAGAATTGAATTTCAAGATTTAAACTATGTGAAATTCCTTTGGTTTCATTTGTATAAAATATTATTCACTAACATGATTTACTAAAATACATATTTTTCAGTACTTATGTAATGACAGAATGATAATAGCAAGCTTAATAGGGATGGAATATTTAATTCTGAGAGTACCAATATTTGTGACTATATATTCATTTAACTGTCAGTAGTTTTTGTGGTAAATTAAATTCTTTGGAAATTAGTAATAAAAAATTTGAGTCTCGTCAAAGTTAGAAACTTCAACTATGTGTTTAACGTTAACATTTTAAGATGATTTTAGCATTTGTAAAGCAAGATTTCTGAAAATATACCTGGCTGATTTTCAATGTGACTTAACATTTTTATACAATAAATAAACTTTATGTTCACATTTTTAAAAGCTCTTCACTTGCTTGACTAGAAAATATCCAAATTTTCTGGATTGGTCAGAGAATGAACAAAATTTCACCAAAACAAAACAGAAAAACTTTCAGAACTGACAGGTATAAGTACGATGACTAACAGCAATAAAGTTGTGATATATTTATGGTTCCAGTATGTGTTAAAACATTTAACATATTTGAGTTGCATAAAATCAAATTCTCATCTTATGCATTTATTTTTAGTGCATGGCCATTAATTACTTTCATACCGAAGTATATTTTTGTAATTTCTATTTCTGAGAAGAATTTCATAGGCTAGAAGACTTAACTACTAAATAATAGTTTTGAAACGCTTGCTATTAATTCTAGCAAAGCCTAAGGAAACAGTTCAGAACTGAAACTGTAGTCCACGTGATTAATGAAGAACCAAAAGATTTTCTTTTCAAAAGTTAAAGATCAAAGTATTTAAGACCTCTTCAGCATGCCTTTTTCACGAGTACCTTAGAGTCAGGTCCTTTCCACAGGCACTAGGCAATGATTTACAAACCCTAGAATCACTTAACAGACTGATTTTAAAAAGTGCATGTGGAAAGTAATTTGAACAAAAATAAATACACCCACTCAGAAAAGAGGGGGAAAGGAATTAGGGATGGTGATCATTTAGAAAGGAAAAAGTGAAAGAAAAAAAAAAGGAGAAAAAAGACTAGAAAAAGGAACCAGGTGAGTGAACTATAATCACACTATTCTTTAAGGTCTTTCTTGGGATGTTTTTATTCAAGAATGTTGTAAGTAAGCATAAAGAGCAATAATTTATTGTTCACTTCTGCTCTGGTGTAAACATTTTAATGAGTTATCTTTTCCAGGTACGCACAAAAATGATACAAAAGAAACCTGGTTCTGCCTTCTAAGAATATTCTAGTGAAGGTTCATATAACTACAAGTTGATTTAGAAAGCAAAGACTTGCAGTTATGTGTTTGCATTGTGAGGTATAAGCAACCACAGGAAGAACATATTAAAAGAGAAGTGAAATTTCTAGGTCAAGGTGACAGATGGACACACGTTTACCCCTCTCTCTTTCTGTAAATCCCACTGAAATTTCAGGATTTACAGAGGAAAATAAACTCATAACATAGATGAGATGGGAGATGGGTAGAAATCAGTCCAGAGATTTTGAAGACTGAAAGTAAATAGGATTCTACTGATGGATAAACCAGATGGAGGGACCATACTCTTTAAAACATGTACAAAAGAAGGTAGAATCAGAGGTGAGAGCCATCCTTCCTGGGGTGGGAGTCTCACGGAGCAACAAACGAGATGAATTTTTTTAAAATCCCCACCTTGAGAGACAACTTGGTGAAATTTAAAATTCAGAACTCAAAGGCAAGGGTTGGTAAACTACAGGCTAAATCTTGCCAGCTGTCTGTTTTTGCAAATATAGTTTTATTGGAACACAGCCATGCACCTCATTTACATATTTATGACTTTGGCTAGTTCCAAGCAGAGCTGACTGAGACTGTATGGCCCACAGAGCCTAAAATAGTGTGTCTGGCCCTTTATGGAAAGCTTGCCCACCCTCTGGCTTAGACCATCAGAGTTAACGTAATTACTGGTGTGGCTGGACGCAGGTGTGCCATTTTTTCCCCCCTCTTTGTCCTGGTGGTTTTGTTTGCCTTTGTTTCTCTTCCTCTCGCCTTTTGCTTTCTTTTGGATTATTTAAAAATTTTTAATATTCCACTTTAATCAACTGATTAGCTACATATCTGTATTCTTTTAAATGGACTCTAGAGCTTTCAACAGCATACCTAACTTTTCAGTTTACTTAAGAGTTATTATTCCTAATATCACACGACAAGTAAATCGGAAAAGCTTTGCAGCTACAAACTGGACACAACTCTGAGACTAAATGTAAACAGACAAGGGACCGACCTCGTATGACAACACACTATGACCCCCCACCTCAGCAACCAGTGGAGGGCGCCAGAGCAAACCAGCACAGCAATCCACCCCGAATGGTCAGTGCTTGGTTGATGACTGCCAACATCCGACTCTTTGTCCCCACTTCCAACTCAGAAGTGACCAGAGAAAGCCAAGTATGTTCCCCAAAACAATCACACAAGATGCCTGCTGCTAGGTGGCCGGCCTCCAGCTTCCTCATGCCAGCGACGTCCCCTAAGAGCCGGGCTGAGCCTTCTCTTTGGTTTCTACCCCAAAGCTTTCCCACTGCAAATCTCTGCCTGAGACTCCACCAAACACAAGTGATGGCGGCCGACGCTGTTGTAACAGCAAGCCCTGGGGACACGGCCTGTGTTCCCATTTTTGATTAGTCTATGTTTATTCCCACTACTCAAATGCTCAACCGCATAAAAGGCAAATAATTGTGATATAATCATATAACATTACTTTATAGAAATAAAAATGAATGAGCTACAGGTACATATGACATAAATATGTCGAGTGCAAGAACAGTAAAGAATACGTAGCATATTCCATCTAATTTCCTTAAATGACTCGAGTCAAAATAACGAAACAAAAGCTGTTCTCTCAGCCTCTGTGGGTTGGCTCTGAGTTGGGTACTCCTTGGCGCTTAGCCAGGTCACCTACAACTCCGCCTTAGCCTTCACTTCCAGCACGTGGGAAACCCAAAGACCATTCACGGATGGAGGACTAGGGCCCTCCAGGTCTTTTCTGAGACCGTGTCACTCTGGGCACGTGCACGGCCTTCTAGATCCCCCAGCTCACCCAAGTCTTTCAAAGCTCTTACCCCATATTTCTTCCTCCCCAGGGTTTCCGGTTGGTCTGCTGCTAGGGGTGATGTCTTTAAAGCCCAGAGAGCAGAGTGGGCAAAACACATAACCACAATTCTGTGACAATAAGTTCTGCACGGCCCCTCTGTCCTTGTCAAGCTGCGCCAAGTAATGGGCCACTGTCCTATAAGCAGAGTGAGCAAAAACACTAAAATCATCTCACCAAACTTTAGCAGCCCCTTCCTTCATAAGCACTCCTGGCTGTGTTTTTGTTAGATTCCAGGGCTTTGAAAGTTGACGCTAAGAGTTTTTGCCAGCTTAATAGCTGCTTCAGTATGAGGACCTTCGGAGCTCTCTACTCCCCTTTTTGGGTGATGGCACTCTTTATGGAACATTTTTAAATGATTACATTTTAAAAATGGGGGACAGATGAGCAGTTGCCAGGAGTTGGCGGAATGATGCAAGAGAGATGAGTGGCAACAGGGAGAGCTGGCACTGAAGCTGTTCAGCATCTTGCCTGCGGTGGTGGGTACAGGAACCTACACGAATGAGAAGTAGTTTACAGCTAAACACACACAAACAGTACAAGAAGAACTGGGAAATCTGAATGAGATTGGTGGATTGTATCAGTTATCAATATACTGTAGTTTCACAAATTAATACTGGGGGAAAACTGGAACAAATGTACAAGGGGCCTCTGTATAATTTTCAACAACTACACGTGAATCTACAATTATCTCAACAAAAATTTCAATTAAAAAAGTAATTCAGAAGATTCAGATTTAAGTTGAAGTTTTAAAAATACATTATCCAATTTATTATGTAGTCACAAGTCATAGGATTAAAAAAATGTTTTAATTAAATCTAAAATAGCTTTTTTAATAAGTAAAACAAAATTATAAATAAGAAAACACCATACTATGATATAGTTGGTAGTGATCTTTTTTAGTGGGACATAAAATAACTGAGCATCTTATAGTTAATGGCAACTTAGATTTGAGGATTTATGGTATGTCTGAAATAAGGAGGCTGACTTACAGGTCCATTTTGGGCTCATGCTGCCTGTGTTGACACTAACCATCGAAATGTCCAATAAACATGCTGACAGCAACTAGTGGTATGACAGAACAGAGTCAGGAAGCACATAGTAATTATCCACATTTTTGTTTACTATACATATAGAACAACAAATTCAAGAATATTGGGAAAGTAATTCATAATGCAATAAGAAATACAGATTACGAAATACTACCATTTCACTTTTCATGCAAATACTTTAGTATTTTCACTCAAATAAAGCACATGTAACTCAAAATGCTATATAACTTTATTAGTTTTCGAAGAAGCTTTATTTAAAACCACTTTGGTTGTCTGCAGCCATGCTACCCTGAACAAGCCTGATCCTGTCTGATCTCGGAAGCTGAGAAGGGTCGGGCCTGGTTAATACTTGGAT
>NW_011888908.1:1819360-1820898 GCF_000151845.1 Pteropus vampyrus | reverse complement strand
ATAATGTAAGAGTATCTGAGACCAGTTTCCCTCTCCATACTTCCTCACACCAGATTTCAGATTCTTATCTTCTTCCCAAAGCCATGCCTTTTGATGAAAAAAAGTTATTCAGAGACAATTCTTTGTTTTTAAATGAGGTATGATTGACATATCACATTATATTAGTTTATGTTATAACACGATGATTCGATATTTGTACATATTATGAAATGTTTTTGTGCATGTTTTACTACAATTAAAGGAATAAGTCTAGTTAACATCCATCGAAAGTAAATAAAAAGTAGAAGTTATTCACTACAATTCTTTAAAGAATATACCTACTATAAATGACTTTTTAAAATATTAATTTCTTAAAGATGGAAGAATTTCTGTATACATTTCTTAAACTTATGTAAGATCTCTTGTAACATTTTTAAAGGTCCTTAATATTACTGTTTTTTATGTACATGTTCTATGGCTCAGCTGCTTAAGATCAGAGAGCTACAAAGCGACAGAGTAAACACTAATCCAATTCCCCAATTCATCTGACTTTAAGCCCAAACACTGTCATTTAAGATGCTTTTCTACAGTGGTCAGTAAGTTGGTATTTATAATCCACATACCTCTAAATAGAATTTATGAATATTTAATATTTTATTAATGAACTTAGCGAAAACCCTGTTCTGTTTATGATGGGCAAAGTACATGCACAGGTAAAACTCAAATCTTCTGTAAAAACATATTTTTGAAAATATGACTAGCACAAATTAAAACTATACTATTTTATTTTAAGAGAAAATAACTAAAATTTTTTTAAAAATCAAATTCACTATCATACAGAGGAAAAAAAATGACAGCTACTCAGTATTTGCTAAAGGTGACCAACTAATTATTCCTTCTGCTGACATACTGAAGGAGCAATATGACCACCTGAGTGATTTACTGTGTCTAGACTATGATTAATTTCCTCAGAAGACTTTCACATTTTCTTTAAAAATCAATTCATCATCAGTCACAAAAAAAGACAATACTGTATGATTTCGCTTACAGGAGGTACCTAGAGGAGTCAAAATCCCAGAAACAGAAAGTAGAACGGTGGTTGCAGGGGAACGGGGAGGAGGGAATGGGGAACTGTTTAATGGGCACAGAGTTTTAGTTTTTTGCAAGATGAAGAATTCTGCGGCTGGATGGTGGTGATGGAGGCACAACAATATCCATGAATGTGTTTAATGCGCCCAACTGTACACTTCAAAACAGTTAAGCTGGTAAGTTTTGTTGTGCGTGTTTTACTACAATTAAAGGAAAAAATATCTACCTCAGTTGTCTGATGCATTGTGAAAAAGAGCTCAAGGTGGCTTGAAGAAGACAAACACAAGATGGAAACCATCTTGTG
Organism: Pteropus vampyrus; assembly: GCF_000151845.1. Taxonomy (NCBI): domain Eukaryota; kingdom Metazoa; phylum Chordata; class Mammalia; order Chiroptera; family Pteropodidae; genus Pteropus; species Pteropus vampyrus. The sequence continues at coordinate 1,819,526 of NW_011888908.1, read as the reverse complement.
TAAATGCCACAAAACTGGCAGTGACCATTATTAAGTCCCTTGCAGAGGCTGTCTGAGCTGCCACCTATGAGCAATCGTGTTGCCCACACGGTGCACAGCTACGCAATCTCTAGACAAAGAAGGTCCTGTGACCTCCACAGATCGACCAGCCCACGCCCCTCAGCAG
>NW_011888908.1:1814009-1816750 GCF_000151845.1 Pteropus vampyrus | reverse complement strand
GTCCTTTGTGCTATTCTGTCTTTGCTTCTCTTAAAAAATTAAAAATAGAATCAATAAAACTCCGAAAACCGTTCTTCTCATGCCCATAACACCCCAAAATACAAAGAGTGCATAACAAATTAAAATGCACCAATCCTTCTTTCCTAAAGCTAAAAAGTTTATATAACATATTTGATTTCTTCTTTCTGTGGAGGAAAAAACAATGCTTTATAATGCTTTAAAAATGCTACCATTTATAGTGAAAATATAGTCATACATAACGCTACCTTTCCTCCTTCCCCATCTTAACATCACACTACTTGGGCTCCTCTATAACAACTGCCTCAGCTGAAAGAGCTGCCTTGGACTCTCACTAAGGAAGAGTCTGTAGGAAAATCCAAAGACAAGAAAGATAAAAACAAGGAAATTTTAGCCCCTGATACCTATAGCTATAGTAAATAAAGCATAACTCCTCTCCAGACAAACATAAAACCTCACAGTAAAGACCAATTTATTTTAGTTCCTTTTATTTGATACATCATATCCAGCTATCAACAAAAAACTATAAGGTACACTTAAAGGTGAAGAATACTATCAGAAGGGACAACGCATCAGGCTTAGCTATGGCAAAGATGCTGTAATTATCAGAGCGGAAATTTAAAATAACTATGATGAATATGCCAATGGCTCTAGTGGAAAAAAGTAAACAGGTGAAAACAGATGGAAAAATAAATGTAAGCAGAGATGTAAACCCTAAGAAAGAATCAACAGGAAATGCCAGAAATCAACAACACAGAAAGAGAAATGAAGACGCCTTTGACGGGCTCATCAGAGGACTAGACATGGATCAAGAAAGAATCAGTAAGCCTGAATATATATTAACAGAAACTTCTCAAACTGACAAGCAAAGAACAAAAAGAAAAAATAATAGCCAAGAACCAAGAACTATGGGACAATTACAAAAGATGTGACATACATGTAATGGAACACCAGAAAAAGAGAGAAGGCATGAAATGAAGATTTAAAGTAACAATGGCTGAGAATTTCCCAAAATTAATGACAGAGACCAAAACAGATCTAGGAAGATCAGAAAACACAATGTCGGATAATACCCCCAAATCTATACCTTGGCACATCATGTTTGCAGGGCAAAAAAAATTAAAGACAAAAATACATAAGACTTTTGGTGGCATAAGGTCCACAGGAATTTACCCAACAGCAACAAGGAAAGAAAGAAAATCCCAAACTTTGATAAAATTGGAAGACCGCTATGACCTGAACCAGAATACAGGTGGAAGGTATACGTTATCAGTGGAAACTGACAAAAGGTACGCAAAGAATCAGGGCGTAGTTACTCTGCTTACTGATCTCAAGACTGATCTCAAGACAGCCTGTGGTGTACATTTTTCCAAAGTAAGAGCCTCCCTCAATCTGCAATAGCTCCAAAAACAGAGGTGGTAGGACTAAATCAGGAATCACAGATAAGCAATATTTGCAAGAAGAAAATCAAAAGTAGGAGTTGCTTGCTATGTTCACCAGGGGAGAAAGCAAGGCCAAAATAAGACGTGAGCCACAGGAAATATTTCTAGTAGCCTAGAACTCGAGCCTTGACCTAACATCTCAATATGAACCATTTGCAAAAAGCTTATCAAGAAAAAATTCTTAAATAAAGGAGAGTAGGAAAAAAGTAGGATCACCTTGCACTGCCAGCCATAAGAGAACAAGACCAGATTTATTCACTGCTGTAAAGAACTAGAAAACCAGATAAAATATAGGAAACGATAGTTTCAGACACTGGACAGATGGCACAGGACCTTTAATCACTGACAGGAGAAAGAGATGAAGTGAGTCTTAAAACTGACCTATCTTAACTTTCTGAACAGAAAAATTCTGTATAAAATGGTATTTTCTTTTTTTTAAAGCACTGAAGACTCTCATTTAAATTAAGTCCCACCTTACATCTGATGAACTGACTTTTAAATAAATGTCATCAATACCCAACCTAACACAATTTTAAAAATGCAGGTGAAGTATTTTCTTAGAACTGAATAGGCAGATTGGTCAATTAATCTAAGACGGCAAAATCAAAGACAGCCAAGAAGAAACATTTTATACTCAAGATATTTTTAGAGTTGATGGGATGTGAAATAATCATAATTATTCAAGTTATGATTTTAATGACCATTAAGTATTATTTTAAAAATAATAAATAAATACCTGTTTTTTCCTAGATCGATGATTTTTAGAAGTTGCTGGCTGATTGTTTAAAGCATGTACTCTCTTGCTTTCAATGGCTTGTCTACTGTTATCTTTTCTCTTTCCTCGACCTAAAAGTAGAAATACTATCATCAAAAATTGTTTCACATTAAAAGAAAAAGAAGAATGGTATTTTTAAAGGTTACCATGAAATTCCTATTAATTTTTTAGCTATTTTTTTTAAAAAAAGAATTCTATGTGCTTAATTTTTCCCCCCTTTGAATCTCGAAGCAGCATGGTACAGTGCAAAGATCAGTACTGGAAAACCAGAGGGTGTGTTTTGAATCTTGATTCTTTTATATGCCTTTAAACAAGTCATCTCACCTCCCAGAGCCTGCCTTTTCATCATTTGTTAAAAAGAGAAATAATATTTACCTAACAGGATTGTTGAAATTTTCTTAAGATGGTATTTATGATTTGACACAATGTAGTAAGTATAACTTTTCCTTATTCCCTTTTTTATTCAGTCAATTTAGTAAGATAAGAAATGTATAGGTAACTGAAAA
>NW_011888908.1:1808999-1813959 GCF_000151845.1 Pteropus vampyrus | reverse complement strand
CTAACAGGATTGTTGAAATTTTCTTAAGATGGTATTTATGATTTGACACAATGTAGTAAGTATAACTTTTCCTTATTCCCTTTTTTATTCAGTCAATTTAGTAAGATAAGAAATGTATAGGTAACTGAAAATAGTACTGTAATTATTGAAAGAAAAATTTTTATATAGCAAATCTAAAAGAATCTACAAATAGAATTAAAAAGTTTTGCAAGATGGTTAGATATAAGATTAATAAACAAGACTCAATAGTATTTCTGTACATTAGCAAGTTAAAATATTTAATTAAAATAATTGAAAGAATATTTACAATAGTAACAAAAATGTAACATTCTTAGAGATAAGTCTAGCAACAGTATTCAAGATCTGTATATTATAAATTACAAAGCTTTCCTATATATGTGTGTGTATAATGTATACGTTATAAGAAAATATATGACAATCTAAATATACTTTTTGTTAATATAATTGTGTCAGTTCTTTCCAAAATTTTCTATTACTACAACACAATTTCAAATCAAAAATTTAACAGGATTCTTCGAAGAACTTACGATTAATCTAAACTTTATATGTTAGGAATGGTAGTCCACCCTGGGCCATGAGCATCCCTGCAGTTCTTGCTAAAGGTACAGGGTTTAATCAGGTCCTGATACCAAGCAGTTTCTGTAGTTAGTCAGATAGGCACGTAAGGAGGTCAAGGGAACTATATTATTTTAGTTTAGAATTAATTTAGTTTAGCCATTTTCTAGTAATAGATGTGGAAAAAAATTGTGGAACTCCACTAACATGAAGTAAGTATTTCTTTGAGTTTAACTTCACCATCTTTTAAAACAAAGATGATGATAACCTCTATGTATGTAAATGTTTCAGAGCTATAATTTAGAAATATTAGCTAAGAGTGGCCATGCCATCAGCCCTCAACTATGAATAAATTTATTCAATTAATATTTACTGCAGGCCTACTATGTGCCTGGCATCAAGTTGCTACATTTATTATTTTACATTGATCAGTAAGTATTTAGGTTTGGATCAATAAGGCTTAAAAATCCCTGTATTAGTATAGTACCTAGAACACTGTCAGTTTAATAGCTGTTTGTTCACTGCAAAAACACTAAGGAGGAACTTATGATCCTTGTAATTGAAAATAATTATGGACTATTTTTAAGATTCTTTTTTTGGTTATTGTTGGTTTTTTTAATCAATGCCTTTAATAAGGATAACAAATTCTTAACACAACAAAGAGGGTAGCTAGATTCTATATATAGAAGAAATTCCTCATTATTCATAATTTTGTATTTGCGAATTCACTTACCTACTAAAATTTGTAAATCAAAAGCCAATACTCAGTGCTTTTGTGGTCATCGGTGGACATGTGCAGAATGGCAACATTTTGAGTCACCTGAAATGCACGCTCCCAGCTGAGATTCAATAAGGTGAAGCTCCGCCTTCCTGTTTTAGCACTCATGCTATCAATAAGTGTCCTTTATACAGCCTATTTTCATGCTTTTTGGTGGTAATTTTGTTGTTTAAAATGCCCCCAAGTGTACTGTGGAAGCGCAATCCAGTGTTTCTAAGTGCAAGAAAGCAATGACGTTCCTTATCGAGCAAATGCTTGTTAGAGATACTTCCCTCAGGCATGAGTTATAGTGCTGCTGGCCATGAGTTTATGTTAATGAATCAACGATATATAAGGTATGTTTAAACAGGATAAGGTATGTTTAAACAGAAACACATAAAACAAGGTTATGTACTCATCAGTTGACACAAATGTTGTGACCAGAGGCCCAAAGGAACTGAACCCTGTATTCCCTGCAGTGGGTCAGGATTCATTACTTCGCTGTTCACAGAGACTGTCTAGAACATAACTATCATAAATAATAAGAATCAGCTATAGTTATGTCTCAGATGAACAATTATTTTGAGTTGCTAAATAAAGTTAATGTGGAAAAGCAATGAACCCCCAGATCCACAGTACTCTAAGCGAGGCAGTCAGAAGAGCTTTCCAAATTAATCACCACCTCTAACTCTGTGAAGTCAGGACATCTGATCTTTGCGCTTCAGTGTTCTGAAGTGCCTTTTGTGTGTGTGGTGATGAGGTCCAGGGTTGGCTGGCTTTCCAGAATACATCAATTCCCCACTTCTAAAACTGTAATAAGAGTACTCACTTTGACTAGTTTCTGCTCTTTCTTCTTTCTCATTAAGGCCTTGTTGTCTTCCATGTTGTGACTTAGATAGGAAGAGATTCCTGTGAGACCTACATGACACATGAAAGCTTGTGACTGGTTCCACAAAGACTAGAAAAGCTATAGAAAATGGCAGATGATTTGTCTTATCTCTGTTCTAGAGCATTCTTCTACTTTGGCCTGTTTCTTTTGGTGCTATTCTTGCTCAGTGCCCACCTTAACTTTTGGCCTCTGATTTTTGCTATCAGACTTCCCTCTCTCCCATCACTTATTTCCTCCATCTCATCTACTCAGAAATCAAGATTCTTTTGGTCTTCCAATGAGAGAGATCAAGAAAAAAAAATTCTTCAGACTAGAAAGTATTGACTTGCATTCTCTCCTATGGTTTATAAGTTTATTTCCCAAAGAGAAAAGCCAAAATTCCTTTATACATGATGGCAGATATCACTTGATCACAGCTTCCAAAAAGGGCTTTTTCGAAAGGTAAGGCTGTTTGGAATTAGAGGATGTGGCAGAATTTCTTGACAACCCTGCAAAGTTAGTATCAGTCCAATTTTACAGAGGAGCAAACTCTGACGAAAGAAGTAGTTCACTCCAGTGATTCCATCACCACCAAAAACCTATACTTTTACCCCTACAAGTACTCTATGCCACCTGCTAATCCTTTCCCTCCCTCCCAAAACTTTCTCTTGTGCTCTGCAGAACGCCATTCTCACCTCTTCACCAGTTCCCTCACCTCTTCGCCTCGTCTAAAATCTAACTCTGCCCTGGGGATGGTATATCACTCCTCTACAGGCTTCCCATGTAGACACATAACCTCTCACCTTCCGTGAATCACCGGGTCCTGGAGGTGGCCCCTATACTGTTTATTCCCTACTTCCTGCTTCCATTGACAAGGTAGCCCTTGATGATCACATTACTGAGGTGAATTGCCACTTACCACTCATCATAGCCACTCGCCCCCCTTTCAAGTACTTCCCATCTTTCACAGATCTTTCTCCATCCCAACTGCCGCTATTACCATGAACTTTTTGGTGTTCCCATGGATAACCCACATAACATCCTGGCTCCTCGATTCCTCATTCCCATTGACCAAGTTAGCCACTGTGTCTGTCATTCAGCATCTCGACTGTTCTACCTCTGAAATCATTCACGCAGACTTTCTGCTCTCTGAACGTGTTAGATTGTCTCCACAGCATTTCTAGTAGTTAAATACAGTTTTTCATAAAATCGGATTTTGGGACGGCCATCAGACATGTAACCTCCATCCCCTTTCTGCCCCAGCATCATATCCTTGTTTCTGTGGCAGAATAAGAGTTTAATAAGCATCTACTCTAAGTTAAAGTACTCCCTATACGTGTATTCCAATAATGGTTTTGTAGAAACAACGCGAAACAAGCCAGGACCCCATAGGCAGGTCTCTAGAGTTTGGAATTCCAGGCCACACCAGGGTCTTGAGTATCTGCAGAGGCAAGCAGGGCCTTGTGATAGTCTTTAAATCATACCATTTATGTGGCAGTTATTATAACACGTCTAGGTCTGCATGAGTTGCTAAAATGATTTTAAAGACAGAGAAGAAAATTGCCAATTTACTTCACCTCAGCAAGGATACTGTATCATCTGAGGATTCCGTTACCGCAGATGGTTTGTCATTAACACTTTAAAAGAAGAAAAAAAAAGTAAAAATGTAATAAACTTTTCATAACATTATTTTCCGCAAAGTCCATTTATTAAATATTTCAATTAATAAAAAATCTTTTGGAAAGAAATCCTAGTAACATTAGGACATATACTGTCCATTACAACATGGCTAACATTTGCCCAGATGTGCTTACTAGCTATTATACCAAGCTTCCCCATGCAAGTTAAGCAGAATTAATGTTGTAATTAAGCATTCGTATGTCACGCTTTTAAAAGATCTCCCATGCATCTTTATTTCCATGAATTCAAGTTTAATTTCTTGTCCCCTTCACCAGTCGACTGAACTTTTTAACAAATTCCTCCCTTTGCTGTAGTTAAAACTGGCTTCCACAAACACAGCATGACCACTTACACCTTTCATGCCTTCATGGGAACTACGCTCTCCTGAAATGACACCTCCTCTTCCACTCACCTGTAAAAATCTTAACTAACTTTCAAGGCCTCACTCAGTGCTCAACTTCCTTGAAGCTGCCCATATCAACTTCAGCATTTATGGCCATCTATAAACTTTAACAACAAATTACATAACGTCTGCTACTGTTTGTTTTACACTGACAATTCTTATGGTCTTAAATAGTTTATAAGCTTCTTCAGAGCAAAATACTTATTTCATCTAGTGCTGGTAACATGAGGGCTTCATCTGTCCTAGCATCTGTCTGACCTTGCAATCACTTCTGATTCTATCCTCGCTTCACTCGCATCCTGCTGATTCTTGTCCTGATACTGGTGAATTTGATGCTTTATTTGTCCTGATTCTATTTGCTTCCAGGATGGTTTTGATAGTTGCTTGATTCTTGACCTTTACTTTGTCTCTAGTTTTGGTTTTGATCTCTGTATCTAGTATTACAATTCTAATGTATGCCTGATAATGAACTAGGCACCACGGACACAGAACTAATTAAGAACCTCCAGAGAATTCTCAATCTAGTGAGAGATACAGACAGACAAAGTTATGTTACTATCCAAGATATGTAACTCAGTGCTAAGGGAGCACAGAAGTGACAACTCTGGAGAGGTCAGTATTTCTTATAGGTGATCTTTGAGCTAGATCTTAAATGGCCAATAAGAGCTTGCCTTGG
>NW_011888908.1:1803643-1808534 GCF_000151845.1 Pteropus vampyrus | reverse complement strand
CCTTGAAGCTGCCCATATCAACTTCAGCATTTATGGCCATCTATAAACTTTAACAACAAATTACATAACGTCTGCTACTGTTTGTTTTACACTGATAATTCTTATGGTCTTAAATAGTTTATAAGCTTCTTCAGAGCAAAATATTTATTTCATCTAGTGCTGGTAACATGAGGGCTTCATCTGTCCTAGCATCTGTCTGACCTTGCAATCACCTCTGATTCTATCCTCGCTTCACTCGCATCCTGCCGATTCTTGTTCTGATACTGGTGAATTTGATGCTTTATTTGTCCTGATTCTATTTGCTTCCAAGATGGTTTTGATAGTTGCTTGATTCCTGACCTTTACTTTGTCTCTAGTTTTGGTTTTGATCCCTGTATGTAGTATTACAATTCTAATGTATGCCTGATAATGAACTAGGCACCATGGACAAAGAGCTAATTAAGAACCTCCAGAGAATCCTCAATCTAGTGAGAGATACAGACAGACAAAGTTATGTTACTATCCAAGATATGTAACTCAGTGCTAAGGGAGCACAGAAGTGACAACTCTGGAGAGGTCAGTATGATTTCTTACAGGTGTTCTTTGAGCTAGATCTTAAATGGCCAATAAGAGCTTGCCTTGGCGAAAACAAGAAAAGTAGACTCAAAGTTGAAGAAAGGGTAGAGGCATGAGCAAGCTTGTAATATTTCGAGATCAGGGAGTTGTGTTGCTAGAAAGTACCATATGTGTAGGCAAGGAGGGGTCAATGCTTAGGTACAGACTTGTTTATGAACAAAACTGAAAGCGTCTACATGGGGTTTCGTAAGCCATGCCAATAGACCCTGACTCATCTAGTAAGAAACAGGAAGCTAATGCATGCTATTAAACTGGGAAGTGATTTAAACAGATTTGTTTTCATGGGAAGCTAACTCTGGAAGTCATGTCAAGGATGAACTCGTGCAGTACAAAGCTAATAATCAAGGATATGAATGATAAGAAAGAATGGATTAGAGACGTGTTTCTGAGATGGGATTCATAACCTGGGGAGACAGCTGGATGTATGAAGTGAAGAAGATGCAGGGCACAGAGCGAGATGACACCAGGAACTGTTTTATACACACTGTCTGTCCGGGAGGGCATCTGAAGTAAGTGCTGGTACGTAGGAAATGTGTTCATTATCGGTAGGAATTATGGAAAGTTTTAATTTTATTTTAAAGAAGTATTACAATGGGCAGGAAGGCTGGGCCACAGAATGTATTCGGTCTTAGTATTACTAATCTTTGATTTCCTAAACAAAATGAAATAATTGAGCCAATAAAAATAAAATTTGTACTTCTCAAAATGGGTCTTGGAAAAAAAATAAGTCAGTGGGAAATAAGGCTTTAATGGAGTCTTTGGGGAGATGAAGCAGCAAGGATCAGACCCTACTCACACAGGCATGGACAGGAGACTGTAAGATGACTGAGCTCAGTCCTGAGGTGTGACCAAAGCCATGTTCGTCCAACCTGGACCCCAAACCCCACCTTAAGGGCTCAAGTCATGGTCCCAAGAATAAACAGTAATATTACATCCACGCCGACCATAGGATGTGACTATGTGGCCTTGGGTTAGGGTGGAAGAAGAGAGGGAATGGACCACAGGCTCAATAGAGAGGAAGACTTTTCTAATGGCAGAGTTTATCTTCTTCGATAGGGTTAGTTTTCTAAAGTCAAAGCAAAAGGCAAAAATCAATTCTGTAAAAATCACCCTCATGAACCTCTAAAGAAGAAATAATTTTGGAGACTGAACTCTCGTCTCTTGATATGAATGACTGACAAGCCGGCTTCCCTCCAGCACCAGAGCAAATCACAATTTCTTCAGCGGAGGACCAACAAAGTGGGCTAGCTCATGCTTAGAGAAGATGTATGAACAAGGTCTTAAAAGACCGAATAATCCGCAGTACAGTAAAAGAGTCACCTAAGGAGGGCACGTGGGACCCGAGGACTAAGGGACACAGTTGAGTCAGGTCTCCAATTCAATGCTGTTCCAGAGCACATGTCCCCTGAGAATGGTAAATGATATTACTCGCACTATCTAAACTGCACGTTTTCTCACTCTCTATTTTTGTTTAGCATATGTAACAGAATTTTGCATAAGCCATACATACTCCAAACAGCCAAAAGTTAGTCATCAGCAAGACAATATACCTACTGCTCAGTAATTATTTTTATTAATAATGGCTCACTAGCATCACTTTTACCTGAAGATATTGTACTCTTAAAACAAAAAATGTATCAGTGAATTGACAAACCTTCTCCCTACATCCAGATTAGCTTCAGTTCCGGTGTCGCTGTCACTGTCAGGTTTATCTGGATAGGCTGTTGTTCTCGCTCTTTTACTTTCCACTACTTTTGCTGCTGCCTTAAACAAAGGAACGAATGCACTGAGCCACTTTGAACAAAGAGCATTAAATTAAGCCTTCTAATTCTTTGACAGTCATAACTAAAGCACCTGTTTACAGGCCAATAAAAGGCCCTATGTTGTTATTTTCTCCAGTAACTGTTACAGCAGCAACTATTTTAGCTACCTGCTTGGTTTATAAGCATTATGGAGGTCTATCCTTGCAAATGTTATTTGATACACACGAACTCTCTAGGCAATTTCAGGATAAAAGGTTAGTATTTGCGATCAATAAAGATTCCAGATATTTAAAAATAAAACTACCTCAAATTAATCAATGATCCACTATAATATATTAAGTTAAAAACTTTTGAGGCCAAGACAGAGGATAAAATGCCTTAAAAAAAATTTAAAGGCCCTTCTTTACCTTAATTTTACTTTTTTCCAAAAATATGCTAAAATTTTCTTTAAAATTTAAACTAAATATTTTTCACTTACTTCTTCATTCTAAGTTTTCTGCTTCAACTTTTTTATTTTGAAAAACTCACCTAACTCTTATTTTGAAAAGTTATAAAAATACTACAAAGGTCACCAATAAACCCTTTAGATTTACTTAATGTAACGTTTGCCACATTCTTCTATAAAAATTACTACATAAAATTCTGATTTGTTTTTATAGAATTTCTATTTCAAGTATTCTCCTTTATTATAACAATTTCAATCAAGTCTACCACGTCTCTCTGAAATAGTCATACCTTCATTAGAAAAGCTGATGATTTTTCTTTGAGCACACAATTCACAAAACTTTTGATTTTCTCCATCATGTGGTTATAGCTGAAGTGTTGAAAGAAGGAATGGAATGCATCTTTCTGAGAGATTACCATAAGCAATTTCCTTCGTAAAGGCTAAAGAAAACAGAAGAAACATTAACACATAAATCGCAAATAATATACTAGAAATTTTGTCATATTTAATTGAAAAGATCACTTTATAAATGTTAAAGAAGCAAAATTAAGAGATTTAAAATTTTTTCATGTTTTAAATGGCCCACTAATATATCTTTCTGACTTTAAAAAAAATATATTACGAACCTGAATATCTATTACAAAGTTTAAGAAATAAAGACATCTGTCCAGTGACAGCCCTTGTATGCTTCCTTAACCTGACTGGTAACCCCGCAGCCTTCCCTCTCCCCAGAGTAACTATTCCTCTGAATTTAGAATGTATCATACACGTGCATTCTTTATACTTGCACCACGTATGTATACAACTGTAAACAATATGTAGTAAATACTGTTTAGCAGAGTTTTTAATTTCATATAAATGTTATATTATATATATTCATCTGAAACTTGTAATATTTTGCCCAACTCAGTGTATATGAGATTTATCCATACTGATTTGATATTTGTAGAACTAATTACTTTTTCTGTTATGTAGTATTCCACTGATCAAAAAATCATTTCTTCATCCATTCTTGTAGCCTGTTGATAGAATTTAGGCTATTTTCTATTACCACAATCTGTTCAATGTTTTTCCATGTCTTCTTGTGCGCAGTACAAGTTTCTCTTGAACAGCAGCTCTTTCAAAGCTGGTTGCACAATAAAAGCTACAGAACTTTAAAAAATTCAACTTCTCAGGCTCTATGCCAGACCATCTCAGTAGGGCCTGTTCCTCCCGCTCCTCCAAAATAAAGCTTTATGGCTTTTAAAATTTGCACTGAAAGTGAGAACAGCCACTTTAGGGTGCTTATCTAGAAGTGGAGTTGCTGGAATGCATGCTTATATAGATTTTGCTTAAATATTCTCCAAAGTTTAAGTACCACTTTACATTCCAGAGAGGAAGGCATGGCGGCCTTACCATTTCTCCACTTTTTGAGCCAACTGTTGGTATTCTAAGCCTTTTACTCATTGACTGTCGGAGTGCAGGAAATGCTATTTCAAATGTTACTTGGTATTGCCCAGTACTGATTACTAACACCAGTGAGATTCAGTACTTTCTCTTATGCTACTGGCTGTAAGGTTTTCCCCTTCTGTGAGGTCCAAGCAGAGTAGGGTTTTCGGTAGCCTCACAGTGTGGAGGCAAAAAGTAGGAGCAGGGAATCCAATAAATGTATCAGGCTTCCTGCTGCAAGCTGGAGGGTTACACCCCAGAAACAGCAGTAGCACAACTACTTATACATTTATGATACGTGTACTCTGCTAGAGGTGTGCTACTGTTCAATAAAAAGTTCACTGAAACTACCTTTGCTTTGAATAAGTTTAATTTACTCCAATAGCACTTTGTTGTTATTATTTAAAAATTTAAGTGCTATCGACCTTAACATTAAAAATATACACAAAACTAATAATGATCCATAAGAAACCTCTAGAAAAATAAGCAAGTTATAATGCCTCCTTCCATTCCCGCACTGCCCAATATAGTAGCCACTAGCCACAGTGGCTACTGAGCCCTCAAAGCATGCGAGCCCTGAATTTAGACAAAAGTATAAAATAGCAGGTTTCAAAGACAAAGACAAAAAAGAGAGTGAAAA
>NW_011888908.1:1794759-1803593 GCF_000151845.1 Pteropus vampyrus | reverse complement strand
GCCCTGAATTTAGACAAAAGTATAAAATAGCAGGTTTCAAAGACAAAGACAAAAAAGAGAGTGAAAATATCTCAATACTTTTTTATATTAAATGTTAAAATTATTTTTTTAATATATTGGGTTAAATAAAATGTTATGAAAATTAGTTTCACTTGTTTCTTTTTACTTTTTTAATGTGGCTACTAGGAAACTTAAAATCACATGTGACTTGCATTATATTTCTGTTGGACAGCACTATCCTTTGCTGTTTAAAGATAAATCATTCCTTATCCCTCTGATGTTCTTTGAACATTCCTCATTCTATATAAACAGTTCTAAAATTCTGATTCTAATTTAAACAATTACCGTGTTAGAATCTGAATCACCAAATATTCTTTCAAAGACTTCTTCTGCTTCCTTAAAATCGCCACTTTCAATACAAACAGCTATAGCCTAAAAGATAGGATGACAAATACACACCTCAGATCGCTTTTCAAAATATCTAATTGTTGTTATATAAAAAAAATTTTCAAAGGTAAAATAACTGTGGTTTAAAAAGACAGAAAAAATTTTCATTGGCCTGTTGCATATTTACTAATAAACACCCAGCATTCTCTCTCTTTCTAATTTAGGCTAAATTAAAGGCAAGTAATAATAAATAAGTTAGGAGCTACATTATGTATACTTAGGACCCAGCTACGTATTTTGAACAAATAGAAAATGAGAGAGGAGTCAGATGGTATTTGTGATACTTAGGATATATAAAATTTGCTAGTTAGGGTCCCTGTAAAATTTCTAATAGAAACAAACCCAGGAAGGCAGATGCTTTCGAATAATCATTTTATAAATTGGCCTTTTTGATAACGAATGTGGTAGATATGGGACCATTACCATCTAAGTAGCTTTGTAAACTTGGGCAAATTATTTAAGTTTTTGGTGCCTCAGTTGCCTTACATGTAAAAGGTTGAAAATAATAGTACCTATTTCATAGGGTTGTTCTGAGGATTACAGTTATATATGAAAGTGCTTAGAACAGTATCTGGCGAATAGTAAAAAATACATTACACGTTCACTATGTATTTCATGGTAATGCAACTTTATACTAGAAATTAACAAAGGCCTGCTTCCTCTAGAGCCCTCCCAAATTGGGGTAAAATAACAAATCTCGGCCCTGGGTAGAAATTCTTAAAAGAAGCAGTCATTTTTCTGCCCATTCTTTTCAGGTCTTAATTCTACTTGACGGTCATTACACTGTCAATGATTCTTAGGAAAGTGGGCCACTACATGGGTTTTCTATCCAACAATAAAAAATTCTTTTTTAAATAAGGAAAAGTTTATTTATCTAACAAAATCCCTATTTTTTGGGATCCCTTATATTTGCTTTGTCTGTTAGCAAAACATACTTTTCTTATTATATCTTTGAACGGCTTTTTTGGCTTCTCACTCTTTAATAGGCTACTCCTAAAATTCTATGTAGTTAAAACTTTACATTTTCAAAACTACATTAATCACAAAAATCCATTTAGTTTTTAATCCAATATTCTACTTTTTTCATATTTATAATCTTTAAATAAAAAATGAGAGAGCGCAAATCACAGGTTTTGAAAGTTGCTTGATCTTTAAATAGATGCCGCACATTTTCGGAAGTGAGGGAAATCGACGCTTAGGCAACCAACATTAAAGCGAAGGTCAAATTTCTAGAGGATGAGTACATTAACTTTTACTCTGGGTTTACCGCGCAACTTCTATCAAGTGGCTCTTAATTTCTTCAGATGTCATACCTTTATTTTCTAGCAAAATAATAATTTTAAATACAAAATTAATACTCATACCTGAATTTTAATTAAATTCTCTATTTCTTCATGAAGTTTGTCATGTTCTTTTTCAATTGAAGCCCAAATCATCAGGGCTGATTCCAACGGTGTAATTCGTTCATCAGTTTCAAATTGTGCATCTTTTAAAACCAGCACAAAAACAAGCAACTTAGAAAGCTAAGTAGAACCTTAGTTTGTCAATTTTTAAAGATTCATTTCTTTAGGTATTTACTGAGTGTATTTTACCTGCCAGGCACTGTTTTTGTATATACCAGTTTAGGGAAGTGATTTAATTTTTCAAGTTAGTTTCCTTATTAAAATCAACTTTAACAATGAAAAAAGCTAGATGAGTTTACGAAACATCTGAAGCTTTTCTTTACTAAAATATTGATTTCAAGAGCTAAAGCAAGCTATATTGTACATAAGGTGTCACAGTAAAAGCTCTTAAACGGTCCCAAGTCTAACTGCATTATAACAAGCCTCTAGAACATGAAATGAGTTTATTTTGAATTCGATTTTAGCCTATACTACTTGAAATCCTTGTGAATATTTGAAAAAGGCTCCTTCAAGAAGTTATTTCTCTACCAACATTCTTCTAATCACCAAGGCTTAAAGTCTGAGAAGCCACTGTCTCACTCCTTCCTCTTTGTCATCACCATATCCAATCTGTTGCAAAAGATTGTAGAGTGGTTTAAAATACTTGACTTTGGAGTTTATTCTAGACCCATCATGTACTGCTTGTGTGGTGTTGAAAGTTTTTTCACCCTTCTAAACCTCAATTTCTTCACCTACAAAATAGTGAAAGTAAATACTATCTCATAGGAGTTATGTGAATATTTAACGAGATATTTGCACGACTGTTAAACTTTCTTAAAACAGATCAAAGACTCACAGTAGCTGATAACTACTTAGCAAATTACAAACACCTCGGTCTGACATTCAGAACCTTCACTATGTATGTCCTACATCTATAATCTATAATTCATTCATTCAATAAATACTGAGCACTCACTATGAGCAGGCACTTGCCTAAAAACTGGACTATCTCAGTGAATAAGACTAAGCCCCTATTCTTAGGATGCTCACAATGCTAACGACAGATAGACAAATTAACAAGTTAACAGATAATTTAACTTCAGAGTAATAAAGGCTAGTAGAGAAAAGGGTACTAGGAACCCAGAAAGATGGTGGAGGGGCTCTTTCAGGTAGGGCAGGTGGGAGAGGCCTCTCTCCAGAAGTGAGGGGGAAGGAGAGCCAAGATCAGCACAATGTGAAGCAGAAGCAGCAGTCACACAAATATCTACAGGAAGAGTGCTCCACAGGGACCATCAAGTGCAGTGTCCTGATAGGAGCCTGGTGTTCAAAAGGCAGAAGGGAGGTCAGTCTGCCAAGAGCAGTGGGCAAGCGGGATGCATGCCAGCTGTGATAACGGAGAAGGGACGGAGTGTCTGGGAACTCTGAATGGACAACTGGCTGGTGGACTGGATGTGAAGTGTCAGGAAAAACAAAGGAGTCTCAGATTTTAACAGCTGGAGGAAGGGACTGCCACTTACTGACATAGGAAGCCTGGGTGAGGAGCAAGTTGTGGGAGTTAAACATGGAAATCAGGAATTCTACTTTCCAGGTAAACTATAGTTTGATTCTCCAAATAACTGTTTTTGTTTTGCCTAGAATGCCATTTTCACATTCCAATGAAATCCATCAATCCTTTTAGGTTTAGAGCAAACTCTACCTCCTTCTTGAATTCCTTCCTTACTCTAGCTAAGTGACTAGGAAATTTCTTTTCTCTAAATCTCTTGTATCATTATTCCTATCTGTTATACCTTGTAGTGTTTTATACTTACACTTACTTAATAATCTCATTAGCTTTGCAGTGTCATGAAGGCAGCAAATCTCTTACGTACTCTATAATGCATAATGATTATATTTCAAAGTTTGAAACAGGAGCTATTTACTATATTCCTCCCAATCCCCACATACACTATTAGTTCCATAGCAACTATGTAGCAAACATACTTAAGAGAATTTCCTTTTTCCCTCTGAAAAATTACAGGGAACATGCAATTTAATATTAGCGGTTTCAATGATTTCTACTTCATTTCTTGTTGCTCTTTCCTAATTCTTTCTCCAATATTTTAGATATAAAAATATATCCATTCATATACCACGTCTCTTTATATTCCAGGCTCTGTACCAGATACTTAAGATGCAAACAAAGAAAAAGTGTCTGCCCTTATGGGACTTATATGTGAACTATGAGAGACATTTAGACAAACCAGTGTGACTGGTACTTTACTAAAATTATGTATTATGCCAGATGCCTAGGTGTACCCCCCACCCAAGATTAATTCAATTAGCATAGGACAGAGGCCACACATTTCTATTTTCTAAGAACTCTCCAGGAGAGTCCAGTGTATCAGAGTAACGGAGTATTAGCTCGGAGAAGGGATACTAAAATACAGTCCTTCATGAAAGAGAAGTTATCCAAAAAAAAGAAAGAAAGAAAAAGAAAGAGAAGCTATTCGAACTGGGACATTAAGAATAACCAAGTGAAGAGGACAAGGGTGAGGAGAACATTTCAAGAAGATGGAGCAGAAGGCGAGGTGTACAAGACATTCACACTCATAGTTAACAGTTACTGAGGCCCTATTATGTGTCGGGCACTGTGCTAAGTGCTTAACACACAGTAGCTCTTTTACCCAATTTCTTTAAAAGAGTACACAATATTACCAACCTTATTTTATAAAGGAGGATTTGAGATCTAGAGGTCACACAGTTAGCAAGTGGTAAAAGCAGACACCGGCACCCTTAACAACTTAGTGTCTCGAAAAAGGTGCATTTCGGGAATGACAAGATGGCTGGCGTGGCTGGAGTACCTGCCGAGAAGCAGTGAAATGGAAACGCAAAGGCAGATTCCCCGATGCTCCTTCATTTCATATTTTTCTTTCTTCTAAAACCTCATTTTAATATTTGTCTTTCCTAATAAGTCCTTCTTGACTGACATTATCTAAGCCTTCTTTCTAATCCATCTTCCTCCTTCTAACTGTGAGGTACAGAAAAAATGTATATGCTAGATCTTCAAAATATTTACGATGTAGAGCTTCATTTTCAGGTAGGATGTAGGCTACCGCAGCAGGCCAATGCTGAGTACAGCTGGAAGAAAATCGAATAAACTGCAAAAACATGCTGCTATAGACATGAGATAGCTGTGGAAGCAATGAGAACCAGATGCACTACAATTCCAGAGAGAGAATTTTGAGGTGAGCTGAAGATCTGTAGCTGTTTTCTTCCCTGAGCTCATTTATTTTCAAGGCTGGGCATCCAGTTTACTCCAGGCAGGCAGATTTTACTGCGGGTAGAGAAACAAGAAAAGCTTCTTTTCTGGTGGTTTCCTTGGGGCAAGCTTGTTGGACTGGAAACCTGAAGAACTGAAAACACAGGTTTCTCCTCAGGGGATATTTGCTGGGTTCTGGGGCAATGCAAGAAGCCAGGGTGGAAAAGGTAGGAAATCTCTCAGAGTCTCACAGATCCTAAGAGATAAAGTCCTATGAAAAGAAGAGCCTGCCATAAACAAACATCTCCCCTTGGAGACATCTGCCAGATCTTAAAGCTCTCTGTGGTGTAGGAGACTAAAGCTATTACTGTAGCCCCCGGCCATATGGCATTGTTGAGCAGTTAAAATATGGCTATTCCAATCTGAGATGTGTTTTAAGTATAAAATACATACCAGATTTCAAAGATTTACTAAAAAAAGTCTATGGCCATGCCACCCTGAACGTGCCCAATCTTGTCTGATCTCGGAAGCTAAGCACGGTCAGGCCTGGTTAGTACTTGGATGGGAGATCACCTAGGAAGACCAGGTGCTGTAAGCGTTAACAAAACAAAACAAAACAAAAAACACAAAGATTTACTGAAAAAAAAAGAATGAGTAAAATACCTCCTTAACATGTTTTATATTGATGTTGGCATATATTTTAGAGATATTGGGTTAAATGAGGTATTGCTAAAATTAATTCTACCTATTTCTTTTGACTTTAATGTAGCTATTACAAAATTTCCAATTACATATTATATTTCTGTCAGGAAGTGCTGCTATACAGCGACTACTAAAAAAAAATACAAAAGTGTATGTTTAACTGAAAACCTAATATGAAAATTGAAGTTTTAAATGCTGTCTCGTCTAAGTCCATTATGGCGAAATATATTGATTCTTGGTAATTGACCCTGGCCTAGTATGTCTAAGACAAAATGGGATTCTGATGTATTTCAAGATTAAACCACACACAAAAATCTGAATATTTTTCCACTTCCCTTTTTTTTTTTTTTTTTGGAGGAAGGGTTTTTTGGGCACTTGAGAATATTCTGTCACCTTTAATTACAGAACTACTCTGCTAACAACCATGCTAACCTGTGGTCTGCGTGGTCAGGAACTCACCCGCTGTGTCCCCGTCAGCTCGTCTTCTTCAGCAGCAGGCCCAGACCAACCTCCAATTCTACCTCCCCTACATCTACTCTGCTTCACGTCCTATCCACCTGGGGGCCTGGCACCGACTCCAGACCTACCCTCACCCCCAACACAAAGCGTGCTACAGGAGCCAGAGCTAGACTGCGAGATGTGCTAACACACTGGGATTCTGTGGAACACAACATGTGTATAAGTGAGCAGTTTCACGGAAGTACTGCCTACCACTCAGGACTATTGGCAAAGCATTTTGTAAATTGTAAAAATTCGAATAACTATGTAGTTATTCGAATCAAAAGGTCTTTTAAATCATCATGTTGTAAGATCAGCCATTATTGATAAACTGAATCATTTAAGTTCATTTAAGATTGCCCATAACAATCTTAAATGAACTATGGGGACAAGGGAGAGAGCAGTTACAGCTATAGGTCATATCCCTTATATAAATAAGTGCTGAAATCAAGTTCAAATAAGAGGCTTCAAATATCAGTAAAAAATGGAGTAGGTATGATAGTAAGAGTTACCACAAAGTTCCCATGCAGGTTTAACATAAAGTCTCCATGATAAAGCCCACGAAGCCTAGTACAGCAGCATCAGAATAACCTGGGAAACTGTTAGACATCACCCCAGGGCCACTTGACCATCCTATTGAATCAGAAACTCATGGAGGGGAAGGGGCCTCAGCATTCTGCTTTTTTTGAACAAGTCCTTTCACATTTCTGAAATAGACTAAAGTCTGAGAACCAATGCTCTAAGATATGGGCTATGATTTCTTTTACTTCCTTTAGATATGCTTGTGTGTAAATGTATACAACAAACACATGTGGGCAACTCTCAAAAACAAATGACAGCTCCCATCTGTTTCTTCTCATTGTCTTACCTTTAGACATAGATTGATATATTTACAATATAAGATAAAAACTCATTTACCAAGGCTTTTTCCTGCTGCAATTCTTGTCAAAAACTGACATATGTATATAGTTCTCAACTGATAAGCTGTAAGACTGGAGAGTCCATGAATAATAGCTGAAAAAGAAAAAAGTGAATTTTATTAAAACCTTGACCCAGCAGTCCCTATGTGGTTTGTTGAGAAAATAGGTGTAAACATCATGCGAAAATTATCATAAATTTAGAGCTGTATGCTTTTAGACAACTTAAAAAAAATCTGAATAAAAAAAAGCAATAAACACTTGCAAAATGAAACTGATATTTCACATGTAGAGTATTGAGAACTATTTTCACAGGTAGCACTCTAGTGAAAAGGGAGAGATACAGCAAACTGTAAAATGTGTCAAATCCTAATCTGGAACCTTATTTTATGCCTTAAAACTAACATTATAGGCAATATTTTATATTATTTCTGTCAAGGTTTCAGTTGAAAGGCTGTTCAGTTTATAAAGCTTCATTTTAAATACATGTTTATTAATATTAATCTCTCAGATATCTGAATGCCCACCTAGATGTTACACTAGGCAGTGGGTATGTACAGTGGTGAGTAAACCGTAATTCTGGACCTCAGCAAGTTTACTACCACGTAGCAATGAAAGACGCATGACTGAACACCTAAAGGAAAAAGGTAGAGAAAACCAAAAAAGACAAGTATAGAATGCTATGGAAACAAAGAGACATTGCAGTGTGAAGCTGGAGGGAGGCGGAATCAGGGAGGGCTTCTCTAAGGAAATGTTTAAAGACCCAAAGATGCCACTGTTAGCATTATACTTCACCCAGAGCTTTTAATTTAACCTATAAAAAGGTTAAATTAACTAGCAAACCGAAAAGCAGTCCTGCAGCCACTAAGCAGATAAGACAAATAAATATGCTTATTTGTATTTATTTCCTCAATTCTAAAATGCCATTGTCTTAAACTATACTTGCAATTATCTTAGCCATATATATCCATAATATAATTGAATAGGATTCAAGGACAGCACAAAATTTAAATAGAATTTAAACATAATTCATTCACTATTTACTGAACATCGACTGCTAGCCAATGTTAGGGACGGACAACTGAATGAAGAGATAGCCAGTCCCTGCCCTGGATGATGGTTTTAGTCTAAGAGAGCACAAATTAAAAAGTTATGCAAGTGACTAATTAAAATTTTATTTAAGTGCCACAATGAGTAAGTATGGTATGGGGCAAAGTGAAAGAAATATCTAATCGAAGGGAAGAAAGTCAGACCTTTCTATATTTACTTCTCTCCACATTCAACTCTGTCAACTACATGATAACTGGATATCCTAGATACCACTGCCGCTCTATTCTTTCTAATGATAGGCAATATATAAAACAAACAAGGAAGACCTACTCCAGATGAACGTGTGACTATCTTCTTTCTCCATACCAGAAACCAAACACTGCTCACAGTAAAACACACAAGGATCTAATGACTAGCAACGACAGGGGCTGTATTTAGGCACTTATTACAATACCAGGTGCTACTCTAAGCACTTTATACCAGTGGCTTTTAACTGGGGGTGCTTTTGTCTCTTAGAGGACATTTAGCAATGTCTGGAGACATTGTCATGAGTAGAAGGGGGAGGTACACGGTCAGAGATGCTGCTAAACATCCTGTAAC
>NW_011888908.1:1786683-1794709 GCF_000151845.1 Pteropus vampyrus | reverse complement strand
TGAAAGGCTGTTCAGTTTATAAAGCTTCATTTTAAATACATGTTTATTAATATTAATCTCTCAGATATCTGAATGCCCACCTAGATGTTACACTAGGCAGTGGGTATGTACAGTGGTGAGTAAACCGTAATTCTGGACCTCAGCAAGTTTACTACCACGTAGCAATGAAAGACGCATGACTGAACACCTAAAGGAAAAAGGTAGAGAAAACCAAAAAAGACAAGTATAGAATGCTATGGAAACAAAGAGACATTGCAGTGTGAAGCTGGAGGGAGGCGGAATCAGGGAGGGCTTCTCTAAGGAAATGTTTAAAGACCCAAAGTTGCCACTGTTAGCATTATACTTCACCCAGAGCTTTTAATTTAACCTATAAAAAGGTTAAATTAACTAGCAAACCGAAAAGCAGTCCTGCAGCCACTAAGCAGATAAGACAAATAAATATGCTTATTTGTATTTATTTCCTCAATTCTAAAATGCCATTGTCTTAAACTATACTTGCAATTATCTTAGCCATATATATCCATAATATAATTGAATAGGATTCAAGGACAGCACAAAATTTAAATAGAATTTAAACATAATTCATTCACTATTTACTGAACATCGACTGCTAGCCAATGTTAGGGACGGACAACTGAATGAAGAGATAGCCAGTCCCTGCCCTGGATGATGGTTTTAGTCTAAGAGAGCACAAATTAAAAAGTTATGCAAGTGACTAATTAAAATTTTATTTAAGTGCCACAATGAGTAAGTATGGTATGGGGCAAAGTGAAAGAAATATCTAATCGAAGGGAAGAAAGTCAGACCTTTCTATATTTACTTCTCTCCACATTCAACTCTGTCAACTACATGATAACTGGATATCCTAGATACCACTGCCGCTCTATTCTTTCTAATGATAGGCAATATATAAAACAAACAAGGAAGACCTACTCCAGATGAACGTGTGACTATCTTCTTTCTCCATACCAGAAACCAAACACTGCTCACAGTAAAACACACAAGGATCTAATGACTAGCAACGACAGGGGCTGTATTTAGGCACTTATTACAATACCAGGTGCTACTCTAAGCACTTTATACCAGTGGCTTTTAACTGGGGGTGCTTTTGTCTCTTAGAGGACATTTAGCAATGTCTGGAGACATTGTCATGAGTAGAAGGGGGAGGTACACGGTCAGAGATGCTGCTAAACATCCTGTAACGCACAGAAGAAACCTCCCCTTCATCCCCACTCTCCTCCACCCTCGGCCATACAGATTAAATTGTTAGCAGTGCTTAGGTCGTGAATCCTTGCTTTATTCATATCAGTTCATTTGCTTCTCTCAACAGCCCAATGAGGTAAACGCTATTATTATCTCTATTTTACACTGGAGGAAACTGAGGTACCAAGAGGGTAACTTGCTTCAGATCTTACAGCTGTATAGTGGTAGAGCCAGGAATCTAATTCATGCAACTTATTCCGGACTCCATGCTCTTAACCATCACCCCTCGATGCTTCCCAAGGTAGGAGACACGTTAGGAATAACAGTCTGGAAAAGGCGTTAAGAGATAAGTGAGGTGTGAGAATACTGAATTAGAATGAAAGAGCTAAGAATTTTCTAGAAAGCACTGAGTTGTGCATTTTTACATTACGGAAAGTGTAGTAAATGAAATTCTACAGAAAACACAAAAGGGAGTCCTTTCAGTCAAAAATGGGAATACAGAGACAAAACTATAATCACAATTTGCATATCTTCCACTGATTAGCTGTGCAACTTGAATAACAGTTTACTGTATGGGTTTCTGCGCCTTTAACCACAAAATTATGGAGGTGGCCTAAATTATTTCTTGGGTATTGAGCTAGAACCTTGAAAGGGTTTTTTACTTTTTCCATAAACTTTACTTTTTAGAACAGTTTTAAATTTACAGAATTGTGAAGATAGAAGTCCCATATACCCTCCACCCAGCATCTTCTATTAACATTTTATATTCATACAGTATATGTTAAATGAACCCATATTGATACATGAACTAAAGCCCATGTTTCATTCGGATTTCCTTAGTTTTTACATTGTTCCTTTTCTGCAGCAGGAGCCCATCCACTAGGGTACCACATTACATTTAGTCATCAGACTCCTTGGTTTTGATGATCTTGACAGTTTAGAGGTATTTTGTAGAATGCACCTCTTCTGGGATTTGTGTGATGCTTTTTTCTCATGATGAGGCTGGAGTTATGGAATCTGTCAGGCTTCTCTACTATAAATTTACTCTTTCTTCCCCCCTTTCCATATTGTACTCTTCAGAATAAAGTCCCTATGGGGAGCCCACACTTAAGGAAAGGGGAGTTATGCTCCACCTCCTGAGGACAGAGTAGTTACAGAAATTACTTGAAAGTCTTCCGCATGGGAGATTTGGCTCTTCTCCCATTTCATTATCCTCTCATTTAACTTTCTAATTAATGTTAATTAGCCATGGCTCTAGTGTTATCTGTGATACAGTTAGTTGGAGGAAAGGTTCTTGAATTGGAAGATAAGTTATGGGTCCGGAACACTCCTTAAAAGGAGTTCAAAGCTATCAATACTTTAGGTTGCTTAACTAGTTCACTTTCCTATAAACTAAAATTATTTGCCTAACTTATTTGCTGTGAAGGTAAAATGTGTCAATACGATTTTAAGTATTTAATTTTCTATTCCACGCTACCTTGGGGTTGCATTCAGCGGCAATAAGTTGAGTGCCAATTCTGAAATAAATACCAGGGCATCTTTCTGTTATTCAAAAAGCCAGGCTAAGTCTTCTCTATCGACCTATGTCTTTGTCCATCATTTACAGGCTGTCTTGTCTAAGCAGTAGGTTTCATTGACAGTTTAATTTTGAAGCCTACAGTATTGAGCAAGTAGGCCAAATGAGGTTTCAGTAGCTCACAAATTAACAGGAAACACGGAGGCCAAGGTCACTGTGGAGACCACAGAAACTGCTGACTAAATGTCATCACAGGAATACCCGAGTCGAAAGACAAATACAAGCGCCAAAGGAGACAAAAAGAATTGCACACTGGGTTAGGTGACATTTTGTCATTTTAACTCTAGTCCTGCATCAACTCTAAAAGGGGGCTTATTCTCACTTTTCTCAGAAAAACTTGAGAACCGGAGAAAAACAGGAGCCGATAACAGGAGAATCCGGATTCGAGCCAACGTTCAATCAGAGCCTGGGGCCCCCGCTCTCCGCGCCCCCGGGGGACCCTGCTGAAACCCAGGCCCCCGCCGCCCGCCGAGCTCGCGTTCCGCAGCGCAGGCCCCCGCCCGGGCGCGCCCGCACTCACCCTCGGCGCTGTCACGGGTCCGGTGGAAGTCCTCGAAACGGCTGTCGCGGAAGGCGCGGCAAAGAGACAGGCAGAGGAAATCGAGCATCCAGCCGGCAGCTACCGCCTCAGCCTCCGCCACCAGGCCCGCGTCCTCTTCTCCCTCAGGCACCCCCGTCTCCACCTGGCACTCGAGCAGTTCCTGGCACTCGAACTGCTCCTGATCCTCTCTCTCCGCTTCCGGCAGCCGCTTTTCCGAGGGGCCCGCGTCCTGTCCGTCCGCACGACCCCGCGGGCTCGGGGCCGCCACAGCAGCGTCCTCCGCCATGTTCAATCGCCGGCGCGAGTTTCGCCTCTACGAGCGCCGAGCGACGATTGGCTCGCGCTGAGGGCGGGGGCGGTGCAGCGACAGGGCTTTTCCGCCGGGTCCCGCCAATCACGCCGCCAGGATGAACAAGAGGCTGGAATCTGGCTTTTGATTGGCCGGGACCTGGACGTTGACTCCTTCGACACTCTAGGGCTGGGCTTTGTTGGTAAACTGAGTTAACTCCAGCTTGGGCTGGGAGGGAAGGACCAACGTGAGGGCAGTGCTTTATCCTCGTGCTAAACTAGAACATCGACTAGAACTACAGCGTTAGTTAAAATGGAAAGTATTTTATCCGCAATGTACTTCGATAAGAGATAGATGGTTAGAACTTGTCACTAATATTCAAGCGAAACACTTTTGACCCTATTAGCCACCTAACACGGTTACTACGCGATCACGAATCAAAGCTGTTACAACGGTCTTAATCCGTGCTTCTCCAACTTTACTGTGCATCGGAATCAGCCCCGGGGCTTGTTAAATTGCTGGCTCCACCCAAGTTTCAGTTTTGTAGCTCTGAATTGCGGTCCTTTAATTTGCAAGTCGAATTCCCGGGTGATGCTGAGGCTGCTAGTCTGGGGACCACATTTTGAGAATAACTGCGCTAGCAAGAGTATATTACTTTGGGAATTAATATCGATCAGAGTCTGAAATAGACTATAGAATACAGCTTGTACAACAATCACTGAGTGCTCATTTTGAACTTTGAAACTTAACCATACAGCACAAGAAGGAATTGGTTGTGGGAAATCTGGTTATATTCTGTTTCTCTATGTGGGTGATAGCTATATCAGTGTATTCACTTTATGAAAATTCACTGAACATGACTTATGCAGTTTTCAATAACGTGTGTCATAACTGAATAAAAAGTTTACCTTAAAAACTTGTTTATGACACATCAAACATTATCAAAGCCTTTATATGTTTTAATTTTACGCATTTATTATTGCCTTATGGCTGTAGTTTAAATGCTGAGTCTTCATAGCTGTTAAGAACGCCTAGGTTGGAATGGGCCCTACCACTTACACACTAGTTGTGTGACCTTGCATAAATCATGCCTCAATTTCTCTTCTGTATATTGGGCATAATAATAACACCCTCATTGTAGGCTTTTGGGGAGGATTAAAGGGCTTGATAAATATGAAGAGTCTAGAAGGAAGCCAGTAAATGCTCAATATTAACTGAAAAAGCAGGACATGTGCTACCTAGAAAAAGGATGATGATTCAGAAGAGATTGCTCCTTTAGGCTCTAATGGGCCTATGGGAAGTTAGTCTTGTTTGCAAACAATGCAGGGCCTAAGGGCATAAAGGTCAAGGTACATTATGGACTGAGTGAACAAACCGCAAATTTCCATATTCAAACCTTTTTTTTTTTGTCATGCAAGGCTCTCAAATGGAAGATTCTTCCTCCTTTCCTCCAAGCCAGTTCCTCTTCTTTCCAGCAAGGAGTTAAGGGTTTTTCTTAGGTGTACCAACCAATTCATTCAGAGCCACCAAGTAAATGTAGCATATTTTTCTGTGGCTTCACCTTACTGAAAGATTTAGGGAAGTGAAACATTTTTTTATGTTTAAAGCAATAATATAAAATGAGGTAGAATGAAAAATGTGTATTTTTGATTAGGATATAATCATAATCATCAAAATTTTAGTTTAGGACTACTTCCAGCTACATACTGCATACTCTGTCCTCTTACTAGAATTTCCCTGAAGAAAAATTAAGACGTACTGGCCTAATAGGGTGGGTCAAAAGTTATGTTAAAATCCTATCCCAGCAGAAAGTCAATAATGCAGAGTCTTATTGGGTTTTGGGCCAGAAAAAAGGCCTGGAAGAGTGTTGTAGCCGCCAGCCCCTCAAAGACACACGGACCACCAGAAATCAGTGTGTTATAGGAAACACTCTCTTTATTCAGCCAGCTGGGTCTGCCAGGGGTATGCAGACCCCAAATTAAGCAGCCCCGAAATGTAGAGGTACAGGGTTTTTAAGCCCTAAATCCCATTCCTCATTCTGTCTTAAACACAAAGGTCTATTTTTCTCCTATTCACTACCTGTCAACCCACAGGTCAGGTGTGCAAGCGGGGGTACAGAAGCAGAAAGCTTATTGTTAGAATGTTATGTTCCCATGGGTGATAGCCTATGTTCCCATGGGCGATAGCCAAGCAGTAATTTTCCAGCCAGCACAGAGGAGATCTCTCATAAAAGAAAAAAAAAATCATTTTTTTAAACCTGCTTGTCAGGATGGATAGTAATTCTTCTGAATTAATACTTTGACATTGCTATGATCGGAAAACTCAACTGTGATTAATGTAAAACAGATGCCATAAAACTCAGAATACATGAAGTTCCAATAACACTTTAGACATATATATTTTAATTTAATGGTACATTTTAATTGTAAATCAAACACATGGCATTTTAGTAAAACTTATATGTAATTAGTAAACATTCTGTAATGGGAAAATGATTTTTGGCAGAAAGGTCTATAAGGTATCATTCCCTCCCTTCATGATGGCTTTAAAGGAAATGGATCCCAGTAGTATGAGGTGAAGAGAGGCGGGGCGGGGGAGGGGGGTGCGGGGAATTAGGGAGAATCTTGAGTTTGATGATTTTTGAAGTCATCACTCGAGTAAAATTAGGAGATTATATTTCTTGCAATTTGAGTTTGTTTACCGAGATCCGTAATTGCTATGATTATCTTTAGGTAAAAGGCTGCTATGAGGGGAGAGATTTAATTAATGAATTTCTTTATTTATTATTTGTTTGTTTGATTATTGGTGATGATCCTAAGAAGACAAACATGAAAGCAAAGATTGAAGTTTTGGGGGGACAAAATTGACTGATCATTTATGCTTTCTAACCATTAGAGCTTTCTCACAACAAAGTACTGCCAGGTAATGATTTTTTACCGTTAGAATCACTGATGTAGTGGCTAGAGATACTGTGGAAAGATTTCACTATGGGCTGAATTGTCCCACCCCAATTCGTATGTTGAAGCCCCAGTCTTACCCAGACAGGGCCTATAAGGAGGTAATTAAAGTTAAATGAGATCATAAGGGTGGGGCCCTGATATGATAGGAGCAGGGTCCTTATGAGAGACATTAGAGAACTTACTCTCTATCACCTCCCTTCTTCCAAAGCTATGTGAGGACACAGTGAAAGATAACCCTCTGCAAGCCAGGAAGAGAGACTTTACCAGGAGCCAAATCAGCCAGTACCTTGATCTAGGACTTCCCACCCTCCAGAACTGGTAGAAAATTAATTTCTGTGGTTTAAGCCGCCCAGTCTGTGGTATTTCGTATGGCAGCCCGAGCTAATACAGATTCCCATAAAGCCTAGATGACAGTCCCCATGCCGTTGCCATGCCCAAGATTGTTTTTGCCTTGGACTGCTATCTAAGGAACACTACAAAAACCCTCAAGTTCCTTAAATTCTTACGACTACCTGAAACCAGGAGCTCTGACTCTATACTATTTCCTTTCCCCCCCTAGATGCCTTCCCGGGAGAGCAGACAGCGGCCAGAGATCACTTTCCTTGTCGCTGTTCCTTACTAAAAAAAAAAGATGAGGTAAATATGGCAAAATGTTCAGATTCGTTAAAGTTGGGTGGCAGATATGTGTTTATTCTATTCTCCATACTTCGTAAATTTGAAATATTTCATAAAATCTTTTTAAAAATAAAAATATTCAGAGTAAAGTTGGGCCGTAACAATTCTAAATAACAGATTTGCCTTTCCAAATTTACCAATTCCTTGACTAAACAGACTAAATTGGCTTATTTTTGTTAGCCCTGGTGATATCTTTATTCTTCCCAGTAGAGGTCACTATGTAATGAAATATTTTGTTAGACACAAGAATACATAGTATAATCCCCCCCATGCAAAGATTTTCAATCTTAAAATCTATGAAATTCTTTCCTAGTTCACTTGCAAGCCCAGTGTGCAAAAGAGCTAAATACCAGATAGGATGGAGGCAAGAAATTAGAAAAGCTGGTTTGAAAGTCTCTGCACAAATACGAGTGTTAAAGAATAACATTCAGCTGCGTCAAAATTTGAAGATCTAATTGCCTTTATGAATGGACTCATGAACTGGGCAGCATTCCATCCAACAACTGGAAGGGCTCTCGGATGAGCTGCAAAAAATGGGAGGTTTTTCTACGCAGAAAGAAAGTGAAACTAAGAAGTTAAAAGAGTGGATTGTTTTAGGCAGGGGTAACTTCCTTCAGGGCAGGCAGGGGGTTTTCGGGAAATTCCAGATTGATTGGTTTAAAATTCCATTCCTGGGAAAGGTGGAAACTGTAATTAAGTTAGTTATTAAGTTTTGGTTTGGTTTAGCAAAAATACCTCCATTTTGGCCTAACATTCCTCTCTCTGCTCTCCACAGAGCACCA
>NW_011888908.1:1782165-1784473 GCF_000151845.1 Pteropus vampyrus | reverse complement strand
ACGTATATACAATTTCCTGTCCGAGCTGATCTGAGGCTAGTAGGTAGAGATAAGTGAGGATACTTGATTGAAGAAGGAAATGGAAGCGAAGAGAGAAAAGCAGTTCTTTTCAGGCAGAAATGGCGTTCAATTACCAGATTCTCAGGGATAAATTTTACCTAGAGAATTGGAACAATTTAAAATCTTATTTGGATTAAGAGAAAAGCCACCAAAGGAAGCACAGATTCATTCCTCTGAAATTCATCCTAAAAAAAATACACGAGGGAACCGAAGGAATTAAGGGAACTGCACACCCAGCACGACATACAACTGATGCTCTAAAGGACGAGCGTGAAGATGTCATCCACATCCATGCTATCATGGACCAACTCAGCTTGGGCTAAAGCTGTGATAAAAAGGTGAGAAACGATGCCCAGGAGTACCTAGTTTTGAATCTGCAGCCTAAAACAAAAACCAGCTATTAAACTGAAAGCATAAAAAAAAGAAAAAACTTAGTTGGATTAATTTTGCTGCTAGAAAGGGTCTATCTGTCCATCTATCTATCTATTATCTATCAATTATCTATCTATCATCTATCTAATTATTTATCATCATCTATTTATCTATCATCTAGCTACCTACTTATTACCTGTCATCCATCCATCTATCCATTTAATATCATGAGTTGAAGAGATTAGCACCTTTATAAGTAGTATTATGTACTTGATAAAACAAATCTGTACTTTATTCTCAAATGCCTTATTACCTGGTAAAGACAGTAAAATGGGGAGCTCTTCAGGTGGCAGTGGGCCCTTCCAGGAGACCCTTCCTTTAGTTACGGTGCATTAGTGGCTACCTACAAAGTTACCGGTGTATCTCACATGAAGAACTATAGTTCTTAAGCCAATAAAAGTAACATAGTAAACATAAATTAGAATTCTAAGATTTTATAGCAAGAACATAAAAAAGTATAATTATCGATCTTTTCATAACACTTCTGAAATAAATGCAAGGTTTGAATGCATTCAGTAGGGCAAGAATATTATTTTTAAAGAATCAATACATAGATAGCTATAATGCTTAATAGAAAAAATTTTCAGTAGAAAATTGCCCCAGGGGCTAAATTTGGGCAGGAATTTAGAGAATGGCTTTTGTTTCTACTCAGAATTTCTGTATTACAACATATCAAAAATTATACCAAGGAACGTTCACCAGGCCATTGACATACTAAATATAATGATGGCGACTGGAATGTTGATGAGATGACAGTTTTCCATTGCTGTGTAACAAACCATCTCCAAACTTAGTGAATTAAAAAATAAATCATTTGCTTACCTCATGATTTTGCATTTTGAATTTATAAGGAGGAGAGAGCTTGCTTCCTCTCTCTTTCTGCCCTGTGAGGACATAAACAGGAAGAGGCTTCTCACTAGGAACTGAACCGGATGGCATCTTAGTCTCGGAGTGCCAGCCTTCAAAACTGGGAGAAATTAATTTCTGTTGTTCAAGAGTACACAGCTCTATACTTCCAGCAGTCTGATGGAGTCAGAAGCCTGACCACACTGTCAGGCAACCTTGTGTGCCTGGACTCATCATTGGGGTGGGGAGGCTGGGAGAGCCAGACCAGATGAACTAGCCAGGAGCCAAGTGGGTATTTTTTTTTTTAATAATTACTTTTTTGCTATTTAGAATGCCACCCCCAAACTGGGGCTTAAAACAACCACGGTTATTTCTCATGATTCCTGGTTGGTGATCTGGGTAGTCACGCTGGGGATTACTCTCATTTTCACAGTCATCTGCTGGGAGAGAGTTCTAGGTGGCCTCACTCATATTTCTGGCTGATGGTCTGGCTGTTAGTTGGGGTGCCTTGGCTCTGCTCCATGTGGCCACTCCTTGTCCGTTAATTTAGACTAGGCTTTTCCAGCATGGGTGACCTCTAGGTCCCAAAAATGTGGGAACTAAAGCTGCAAGTCTCTTGTGGCCTAGGATTTGGGACTTGCACACAGTTTCTTCTACCACATTCTTTTGGTTAAAAAAAAAAAAAAAGTCACAGGCCTCGTGATGAGAGGTACTTCGGTATCACATCGCGAGGGGCCACAGATACAGGGTAGCATGATTCTTTTGAGGCCATTATTATAATCATCATCACAGTATTTATGTGTCAGTTGTATATTGCTGTATAACAAATCACCCCCAAACTTAGTACCAGAGTGTTTGACTGAATGTGGAAAAATGAGAAGCTGGGGTCAGTTGGTCAGTCTGGGCTGGTGGCTACTTGACAGGGTTGTACCTGATAGCCAAAATGACTCAACGTGAGAGAAGACAGCTA
>NW_011888908.1:1758530-1782115 GCF_000151845.1 Pteropus vampyrus | reverse complement strand
TGGTGATCTGGGTAGTCACGCTGGGGATTACTCTCATTTTCACAGTCATCTGCTGGGAGAGAGTTCTAGGTGGCCTCACTCATATTTCTGGCTGATGGTCTGGCTGTTAGTTGGGGTGCCTTGGCTCTGCTCCATGTGGCCACTCCTTGTCCGTTAATTTAGACTAGGCTTTTCCAGCATGGGTGACCTCTAGGTCCCAAAAATGTGGGAACTAAAGCTGCAAGTCTCTTGTGGCCTAGGATTTGGGACTTGCACACAGTTTCTTCTACCACATTCTTTTGGTTAAAAAAAAAAAAAAGTCACAGGCCTCGTGATGAGAGGTACTTCGGTATCACATCGCGAGGGGCCACAGATACAGGGTAGCATGATTCTTTTGAGGCCATTATTATAATCATCATCACAGTATTTATGTGTCAGTTGTATATTGCTGTATAACAAATCACCCCCAAACTTAGTACCAGAGTGTTTGACTGAATGTGGAAAAATGAGAAGCTGGGGTCAGTTGGTCAGTCTGGGCTGGTGGCTACTTGACAGGGTTGTACCTGATAGCCAAAATGACTC
Organism: Pteropus vampyrus; assembly: GCF_000151845.1. Taxonomy (NCBI): domain Eukaryota; kingdom Metazoa; phylum Chordata; class Mammalia; order Chiroptera; family Pteropodidae; genus Pteropus; species Pteropus vampyrus. Next base: position 1,781,554 of record NW_011888908.1, on the reverse strand, counting down.
AACGTGAGAGAAGACAGCTATATACATGGAGGAAACAAAGGTTTCTATCAAGTAGCAAATCAGTAGAAGGAGACAGAGTATGGACAGCGGTGGAGAAAGTACGCAGAATCTGTTCTGAATGTGACATTTGCATGCTAGCTGGCCGTGAGATGGTCAAACGGAAAAGCCCTGCAGACTCTACAGCCAGGGGAAATGTTTAGCTGCTACACAGGATGCGCCATGAGAGTCCTTGTGTCTTCCCCAGAGGCATTTTGTCGTGATGAGACTAATGTGGAATTTATCCTCCCACTAAAAGGATGAGATCATAAACTACCCCTGCCATCATCACAATTTGGGCAGAACCCAGAAGCAGATGGCCAGACAATATGGAGGCTCTAATTAAGGAGAGAAAGCTGCAGGGCCACCAAAATAGAAGGAGACATCTTCCCTTGGTAGTAACTAAGCAGTTGCAGGCATTTTGCAGGGTGTTTTGGAGGAAAACAAAGTCTTATTTTTGTCTGGGTGTGCTATACAAGGTCCAGGTGAAATTCTACCGTTCCAAGTGCCTTTTTTTGTTGTTGTTATTGTTGGAACCATCCATTCCACATGGAACCATTTTTGGTTTTGGTTTTGAAAGACTTTGAACAACTTCTGATATTTCTGACCCAGGCAGAACTGAAGGCAATACAGATTTTCAATTTTATGCATTAATATTCTGTGGTTCATACAGAATCTCTTGCTGGTCCAAGGGCTAGTAGTATTATGACAGTCATAATACTGAACAACAGTCATTTAAAAGGAATGTTCTCTTTTTTTTAAAAGCACGTTCACATTTATAATTTTTATCTTATCTTGTCTCACCGGTGAAATGGGGTTTTCTATGGCTCACGGAACAGAACTCTAGGTAGCCTGCGAAGAATCAGAAACTGTGAAAGACAAAATGGTGCCAATCCCATCAATTTCCTTTTAATAATTTGGGCATTTTGTTATTCCCTTCTCTAGTTTAAAAGTGCACTATTTTTAGCGAAAAGCAAAAACATCATAGTTGGAAGCCAAAATTTAATTAGAACCCATAAATGCTAATTTTGTTCTTCCGATCATTAAAGTCATTAATTGTAGTAGTTCCTGTATGTGTCCCCATTAATGCACAAAATGAAAAGTAGTGGTGGTATCTGCTTAATTAGATTTAACATTTAAATTTGTGTGTTCAAAGGTTCTTAAGGTTTGTTCAGAGCTAACGAGTACAGCGCTTTTCGGTAGGTTGGCTCATAGGGAAAGAGAGAGAAAGGATTTGGTTTACCCCTTCTAACTCTCCACCTACATTTTCATCAGAGTCTAAAAGACAGCTCAGACTCAAAAAAAAAAAAAAAGGTTAAAAACCACTGCCACCCACTTTTAACGGCGACTAGAGAACTGCTGCCAATCTTTTCCATGATTACAACTATAATCCTACATTGTATTGCTTTTATATTTTGCGAAAATGGCCGCTGACTTCCTTTGAACTCTTTGCATCTTGGTTCATCTGGAAAAAGATAGAACTTGACTCTCGTTAAAGCAATATTTTCCCTCTGAAATTTAAATCAGCCGGATCTTTCTGTTGATGATTAAACTATTAATAACACTTTGGGTTTGGGAATTGCTTTGCCCGATTTTAAGTATCACAGCCTAAAAGGCAGCATAGACCATTTCTCAGAGCTAAAGGAATTGTCCCATGACTGCCAGACACTTTTATTTCCTGGTCTGCTGCTTCCATCTTGAATGGTGGAGTGGCCCTTCTGAAGGCCGCTCATTTATAAAACAGTTACATTTATGAAGTCTCCAAAATGGGCTTCTGTGCTCACAAAGAGGAAATGGCCCTTTGGAGAATAATGGTTGATTACTTGTTCAGTGAGAGTAAAGTTTTCCATTTCCGCAAAGATTTTGTAGGCTGTTTATAAGATTTCTTTCAGTGCCTCAATGTCTGAGAACTTCCTAGGGCAATTTCAAGCCAGTTTAAGAGAAAGTCCAAGGCCCAAAAAAGGTTCACGGGAGGTGCTTTTAGAGGAATGTCTGGAGGCAGAAAATCCTCAGCAGGCGGGCAGCAGGAAGGAGGCGGTGGCTAGGGTTCTGCACCCCCAATCAAGGTCAGCATGGCACAGAATCTGCCGCCTCGCCTTCCCCTGCTCATGTTTCCTTCTTATTTTATGACTATTTCCCTTGAGCCTTATTCTCCAACCCTGAAACAGTGATAAGTAAGAAGTGGGAGAGAGGGGGAGGCTGTGATCAGGCTTAAAAAAAAAAAGGAAAGATGAGCCCAGATGCTGCTCTCCCACCTCCATCCTGTGCATTTCTTGGTTTAGATTATCCCTTAATACCTTGCACTCCAGCTGCGGCCTCTCCCACTGGACTGAAAAAAAAAAAAAAAAGAAAATCCAAATAGTGGAAAAAATGTACAGTGAAAACTACATCTTCTCTCTAGTCCAGCCCCCAACCCCAGCCTCTTTCCCAGAAGCAGTTATGTCAAAGTGAGAAACGTCCAAACCCATAGAGAATTTTTATAAGATTTACTTAAGCCAAAACTGATGACAATTGTCGGGAAGCAAGATCTAAAATGTTCTGAGAGGGACAGATTTTTGCGTTTTTTTGGGGATGCATTTGGAATTAAGGGGGGAAGGTAAGGAAGTCTCCACGGAGGTGGGAGAAAGCCAGGGGCCGGATTGACTTACAGGGTAGTTAACAAGGTCACGTCCTCTCTTGAGGGTGGTTGCCCCTTTGAGGGGTATTACTTCCAGCATTTAGATGCAGAAGAGAATGGACAGGGCTGGCTTAGAAACCTTTCACTAAGGAAGTCATAGGCCTGGGACGTGGCCGCCCACCATGACCTGCCCAGGTAGGAATTTATGATCAGATCACCCTGGAGGTTACTTTCCATGGAGCCCCTGTGTCATCCACACTAGGCTATGGTGAACATCCTGTACATATATCCTTTCACGCACATGAGAACATTTCTTTAAGGTAAATCCCTAAAAGATGAATCTCTAGGGCAAATCAAATTTTCATCTTTTAATCGATATTGTAAAATTTTCCTCCAAAGAAGTCGTAACGACGTACACACACACCATGTATGAGAAGGCCCGTTTCCTATGCAATGGCCGAATACTGTGTATTGTTTAAAACAATACTCTGCTTATGCTGGGAGAAAAAAGATTTCTACTTTTTGTTTTAATTTGCATTCCTTTTGAACGATGGTATGTTCCAGGCTCTTGAAATTCTTTTTGTTGTTGTCAACTATTTTTTCAAGGTCTTTTCTCATTTTTCTCTTGGGTTCTTTTTCTTACTGCTTTGGAAGAGCTTTTTTAAATTAAGTAAATTATTATTTGATGTTGGGATGTCATTTAAAGATAAGGCATAGAATGAGATTTTCTGTTTCAAGCTTTATCTTCTTTGGGAAGTGACTTTATAGTAAGTATTACAAGGCCATTTCTTGCTAAAATCGGAGACAACGTGAACGATATTTTTCTGAATTATAGTTAGAAAAAAATCGAATTCTTAAACTAGAAAAATGTCTAATGTTTGTTATTGTTTTTCTTTTTTAAATCACCGAGATTTCAAAATCAGTTTGTTTCTACGAGTAATAAATGCTCGTGAAATTACACCCATCCTAAAACAAGGCTTTTCAGCACAAATTCCTTTATTTGTACAGGTCACAGTGATTTATTTGTGTGAGCTTCCGGGACTTCACCTTGGCGTCGTGTCTAACACCTGCTTTCAGATATTTTTGAGACTAATTCTCTAAACGATATTTGTGCTTCAGCACAAAAATGTAGATATGTGATGAATAGAAGTTTAAAAATACGTTTTTACAAATTGCTTGCTTCCCCCTTTCCTAATCTATCATCTGTGCTAAGTGGTTGTGGAGACAATTTAATGAACATCATTTACCACAGACTTTTTAGCAAAAAATAAATTTGATTCTGGAGCACCACAAATGATAGAATCTCGGAAATGAAAAGGACGGCGAAAGGCCATCTGGTTTGTCCTTCTTCATCCAGACAGGTTTGCACTTTCATTATAGCCGGGCGCAAATCTCTCCTAATTCTTAAGAGATCCTGGGAAGACGCTCTCACCGGCTCTCTCGTTACCGCTAATGTGACACATCCATCACTTGTGGAAAATTCGTCTGAAGGACATCTAATTTCCTCAGACTGGAGTTTATTCCCATTTCCTTTAAATGAGTCTTCAGTGAGGACCATATAAAATTTCTGTTAACCAACCACTTTAGAGGAATGGGGTTGACGGAGGTGGCGGGTATTAAGCTCCGAGAACACGGGCTGGCACAAAATAAGCTTTCCTTTCCGAGTCCGTTAGCTGCCACGATAATTGCTATCATGATTATCACTGTGGTGGGAGACGTCAGGGGCTTTGTCTGGCGATAAAGGAATGTCAGGTAATTTGGGGATTAGTAGCTGTTCCCGGTGGCGGTGGATCTGGGAGTCGTATCCTGAGGCTGAATCCGGGCTTAGAGGGAGAATGAATGGTTAATGGTTGACACAGGGTGAGGGCAGGGGTGTGGAAGGACGGCCATACTTGCGCCAGCTCTTTGCCAGCCCCATGGTTATGGCTGCGAGCTCTTTGAGGGCAGGGACCCCATCTTGTTAGTCTTGGGTCCCTAGTACTTAGCACAGTGCCCAGCATGGAGAGACATGTAATATGTATAGAAGACTTGGATTTGACTGTTGTAAAGATTGCTGACCAAAACACTTGTTATCATGTGAGTGTTTTTTCTGTGTTCTAATATGGAATTATAATTAAGACAAAACAAAACTGTCCTTGAACATATTGCTGTGTCTCAGGTGAGCCCTCTTTTTTTCATCTATCCCATTGTCTTTGATTTGGCCGGAGACGTCACTGTGACTCTCCTCTGAAGGTGCTTCAAGTTCATCCAGGGTATTTGTGAGTCACAGAGTCCAGAATTAAACCCTGTGTCTTGTTACAACCTTGAGCATTGTGTTGAGTTCTGATATTTCACGCTCTGTGCTGATGCTTCCTGCCATCTCGCTGGCTTCATATGTATGTGAGGAATGAGAAGGTTCAAAGTCGTGTGAGGTGTCCCAGCGTTTCGGCCGGTGGAATCAAAGGCTTCCATAACATTTTCTCCCTGATGAGGGTTATTGACCGCTTTGCAAATCAAGCTCTAAAGTTCTTGCTAGGGGACTTTATAATCTGTAGCTCTTAGCAGACCGTCAGAGGAATCAGAAGGATTGAGAGATGAAACTCTGGGGCTTGTGCTCAGTTGCGGCTCCAGGATTGTCGCTTCTGTGCAGCCCTCTGCGTCATGCTGTTGAGCCCATCTGTTTACATGAGGTCGACTATGGGAAAAGGTGGAGAAAGGAGGAGAAAAACCTTTTTTTAGTTCTCTTCGAGTAGACGCCATGCTGTTCAATCCCTTTCCCACCTCCATCTTGTTTTTGTGGCCCAGATCATGCACTGTAGGATTTATTTTCTAGGGTCGGAGGTAGACGGTGAATAGAGTGGACTGGAGAAGAAAGAGGGGACTATCCCAGAGGGGCGAGGAGTTTGCACGCCACCTGGTCGACAAGGGGAAGGGGAGGAGAACTGCTTGTGTTTCGTTTCTCTTGGGTTAGATGGAATTCTAGGCGACTTCTCTCAAGTATTTTCTCTCTGCGTCCTGACCTTTCACAGGTGACTTCTCTCAAGTATTTTCTCTCTGCGTCCTGACCTTTCAGAGGAGAGTTTGGGAAATGGAGTTTGATGGATGGACTGGAGAAGCCTGTGTGGGAGATGTCTATTTCCTTATGTGGCTAGATTGCTCTTCCCTTGGGGACTGCCGTCATCTGGGATGACTGGACAATCCTGTGGACCTTTTGACTGGAATGGCTGCTCCTGGGTGGTGCATTAAGTCTGGAGGGTGTGGGTACAGCAGACTTTTGGGGATCTCTTTTTCCTTTATATATGGCTCTGGACCTTGAACATTAGCCCAGAGCAGAAGGGGTCTTGCAGACTAAATGGGCAGTGAACTGCACGTTGTGTCCCTGTGACCAGGATGGGGCCCTCTTGCTTTAGGAAGATGCGGGGTGGTATCTGAGCTAGGAAGGCAGAGGGAGCAAATGGAGGCGAGTGTCATGGAGCCCAAGGCCAGCCCATTCTCCTTGTCACTTCTTCCCCTCCGTCGTCAGGGCCGGTGTTGAGTGTAGAGAGATCAGGCCCTCCGTAGTCTTAGCTGTGCTGGGTCACAAATACGCCGGCGATATTTTTCTTAATATTTATAGCCATATCTTATTCAGGCAAGTGTCCTTGGCCTGAAGAGCAGGGAAATGTTGTTGAGATTTGCAGTTTCTCCAAAGGTGTCCTCCTTGAAACTTTTAGACAATTAAGCAAGGGTCTTTAAAGGAAAGACTGTAAGGCACATCCCTCAGCACTTCGTTAACAAAGAAAATGAAGACATTTTATTTGATGGAAGGGCAGCATAGCAAAGCAAGAGCCAGCATGGGCCTAAATGGTCAGGTGTCCAGACTCTGTAGCCAGGATGCCTGGGTTTAAATCCTGGCTTTACTAGCTGTGTGACCTTGGGCAAGCTACTTAACTTCTCTGTGCCTTGATTTCCTCTTCTGTAAGATGGAGATGCTAATAATACTGGCATTATGAGGATTAAATGAGCAAATATATGTGTAAGACTTGGCACATGGTTAAGTGCTATATAAGAATTTGTTAAATACATAAGCCTCTCTCCTCACTACCTGTTAACCTTTTCACCTTGGAGAGTTGGACTCAATTGGTGGTCTTCTCATCTGCCTCACTGGCCAGGCAGGACTGGCTATGTAACTTGTGACCTAATGCAAAATGAAAATACAGGGTTCCTTGCTCAAAAATTATTAATAATTTCAAGATGGCTACAGCAGAGCATTCAGTCAAGTCCAGGGCCCCTCTGAGCACCAGCACTTCTGTTAACTGCATAGGTTGCATACCTACGGAGCTGGCCCTGGGGTCAGACGTTAAGACTTGATTTACCCAACAGAGACTGTCCTGGTTTTAGGAATGGCAGTGGGGGACTATCTTTGATGATCTCATCCCAGAGTTCTGGCAAAGTGGTTTGCACTGAATTTTTAAAAAATATAAAGCAAGTGACGTACCTCCATCCATAGGCTATGTGAAAGGGTTCATTTGAAAAGGAGAGTATTTTGAATGGCAATGGATCCAACTTGAAGTTTTTCCAGATTTAGAAGTTTTATCCTACACTTCCTCCAATAGCTACCTGTCTCAACAGTCAGTAATGAGGTGTCAAGAAATCATGATTGTTGGGTGGCAGGCAGGTATGCCATGCTTGATGTAAAGTGGCTTCATGCAGAGAACTGAAATGACACAGATGATTCATTTACACATTTATTTTCTATCTTGCTTATTCTACCAGACTGGAATGGAGAACAATGCCAGCAATTTCATAGACATTTTGACATAAAGTAAACAAGTATTTTGATGTTGAACAATTATACAGACCACTACATGCATTTAAGTATGCTGATTGGTGCAGAAATATTGAGTTGATCAGCAAAACTACTAATACAAAATCACGTTTTCTTTTTATGGCGTTAAAATGCAGCAGATATGGGGACACTGATACAAACACCATTAAATGGGAGAGAAAGGCATTGTATTAATGGTGCGGGATGGACAGCTGAACAAACACGAGTAGGCTAAATCGTATCCTCTTTACAAAACTGAAACCAAAACATCTCGTTTGCAAATATAATGAAATAAAGCGTGTTCAGGCGGATGAATGACACTAGACGAGACTTACCACTTATGAATAAGCTTTAGCTTCTACTGAGGGTTTGTGTTAAAAGTATTTCGACATAGTAGAAGATGAAATGCGAATGCTGATGTGTGTGTGTGGATGGACAAGATGACGCCACTGAGACATCTTCAAAAATAAAATACTGATTGTGCTTCTTTTCCCTTGCAGCATTCAGAGTATTCATAGAGTAGTAGGAAAACTCTCTAAAACATTAAATAAAAGTGAATGATGCTTCATGCCACTATACCTGTAAATGTAATGCCACGTGTAACTTAGAAATATGAAACTGTATTACTTAATGTACATAGCAATTTTAAGAACTATTAATTTAACTTTTAATTTCTGATACTCTATATTCCTTAGGTTTTAAAAATAGGTTTAAGTGTTTTTAATCTGGGAGACGTTAGGGACTTAATAGAAACTATTAAAATCTCTACAACTTGAGGAAAAAAATAGGTTGTATATCAACCCGTTTTATAGGGGAATCTCCTATGATTATTCCCAGCAAGGCTTTTCATGTGCATTAACTACTCATCGTTTTATAGCTTCACCATAAGTTTTCATAAAATTACTTTGTGAATCTTCACAGAGTTGTCCTGAGTTTAACAATAAGATTATTGTTGTAATTCTAACATTAAACATTGAATTAATGAGTTTTAGGAGTTAGGCATACTTATTTTTAATAATATATGACTCTAGTTAACCAAAAAAGCAGTAGACAATTCAGGCTCCCCCTCCTGACCCTAAACCCACTCGTGTCTCACGCTCACACGTACAAGCACGTCCGGCCTTCTCAAAAGCCAGTCGACTTTAAAAAATATATACCTTATAAACTTGAGTTTCCCCCACCGAACTCATTTGGAGATTGGCCTTTCTCTATGAGCTTTTCCTTTCTCCTTTCTCTTTCCTCTCCCTTCATCTCCTCGCCCCCTCTTCCTCCTTCCTCACTCCCCACCTGCAGGCCTTTGAAAGTCTATATAAGTTAATTTTGTAGATACCCACGTTCAGTTTTCGGAGACTCAAACGAAACTAACACATACTCTTGACAACTGGACGTCACTAGATGGGTTGCTTCTGAGAGATGTATATCCTTGGACCAGTGAAAAGAGCTAATGACAGGCAGGTAAGCAGTCACCACGATATCCTCCTTGTATTTTATAGGACAGTGGTGAAAGAAACCATTTAAGGCAGGTCTACATCGGCAATGGGAAATGCTTTCAGCAGTGGTCTGGGAAAACCAATAGCTATTTCTCTTTAGTTCGTTAGTAGGCAACACTTTTTAAACTGAATTACGTGACATATTTAGACTATGTAGATATGACGCAGAGCTTTTTCTTACAAGCCTGAAAAGACAGTTAAAAAATACTGCTTCAGTACTTATAGCGAAGAATGCACAGATTGAAATGATTCAAACAGTGAGCCATTTTAACTAAAGGCGTCTGCCTCAGACCTTTTTTGGGCTAGAGTAAGCAGCTTTTTTTGTGGAGTAAGCAGCTTACAGCCACTTTAGTACCGTGGTCTATGTAAATGACACTGTAACATAGTCTGTTGACATAATAAGATGAAACAGTCACGCTGGCAGCTTTTAAATGCAGCAGACATGGACAGTCACGTTGAATTTTTACATAAGCTATGTAGAGACGAGTAATAAATACATTTAGTGAGCTGGTTGGTCAGCATAATGCTTTATCTGATTACTATTTACTAAGCTAGGGACTTTAGTTTTTGAGAAAACAGGTAGGAATACAGTATTTAGCAGGCCGTAACTAAATAGTAATAAGATCTAAACTGTCATGCAATTATGCTTTAGAACACATTATTTTTTAAAGCATAAGTTGATTGAAACCCCAAGTTTTCATAAAACTACAATGTAAAAACAAAACAAAAACCTCAAATGCCACCGCCCACCCCGCAATCTTTGTTAAAATGAAATTCTTATTTTCAGTTTACCACTAATAGATATTGGATACTCTGGAGGTGAAATTTTAGCATACCTTGGACATTTGCAGATTCAATGGAAGATCTTCCCAAAGTCAGTCTGTCTTTAATATGAGTTAGTTGTATCCCCCTGATTCCACTATGATACCCCCTGATTTGGCCAGAGTGGCTGCATTTAATCAGTGCCAGGAGTCTACAGTGTGCTGTACTATATACAGTCCTTGGTCGTCACCCAGCTCTGACACGCGAGTAGGAAAAAAGGGTTCTATCTAAATTTTTGTGACCTGACATTTTAAACAAATTGAAATAGCAAATGAGCCTGTTATCTTTCTTAGTTAACAAAAGATTTTAACATTAAAAACAAGTAAAACAAAAAGTCTCTGCTGAAGCCTGGTGACAGTCTACACTTTAGATTGTAAAAACAAAATTTAATACAATATTTTTTTAACACTGAAAGCATTTATCCTCATTTTATAGTTTATTCTGGCAAATAGCCAATTACGGGAAGTCTGGAACCAAATTTGGTTATGAATTGTTTTATGATATATATAAGTTTACAAATATTTAAAGCATAAAGATGGAACAGTATGTTGAATATTCACATAAGGACTAAGTATGTTTAATTTTCTGGTAATAAAGATGGTGAAAAAGACTCTTCAAATACATAACACATCTAAAGTCTTACTAATTGTAAGAAGTTGATTTTTCTCTAAAAGAATCTGACATTTGTCTATTAAACATTAAAAATGTAAGGCTATTAGGTAAAAAAAAAAAAAACCCCAAAAAACCTGCATTACCTAAGTTTTCATAGCACATTATTTGTCCAAATAATGTTAATCTTTCTTTAAAGCCACATGAGGTGAAGAAACATATATTTGTAATTTAGCAAATACAATGCTCTCTATTAAGGTAACAGTGAGTGAAAACCTACATTTATATTTACACACGCATTTAGAAATTTGACTGTTTAGGAAGCCACAGAAAAATTTTAGAAGACTATGTTATTAGCACACAAATGTGAGCTGAATGATTTCTTTTGGAATACTTAAAAAAAAAAAACCTCCTAGTGGTCAGGTATTGTGCTACGTGCTTTACTACATATCATGTCATTTAATTTAGAATAGTCTTTTAAAAAACATTCATTTATAGTAAAATGAGACATGTTAATTTCAAATGACCACCTAAAGATATTTTTACATGAAAAAACTTAAAAAAAAATCCTAATCAGTCTACAGCCATACCACCCTGAACACTCCCAATCCCGTCTTATCTCGGAAGCTAAGCAGGGTCGGGCCTGGTTAGTACTTGGATGGGAGACCACCTAGGAAGATCAGGTGCTGTAGGTGTAAAACAAAACAAAAAAAATCCTAATCCAAATATAAATGATTTCTAATGAGATGTACAACAATGTACAATTTTCCAATACGGCCTTCTCTCCACCCCTCACACCTTTTACTAAAGTTTTGTTTAAACTGCTATTACAATTTTGGCCAAGAACCATATACAAACTACCAGGGTAATATCAGTTTTCCCTGATCAAAATGTTCGTTACTCTTGAACCATGCTAATGGTTCGCTTGCACCTGCCCTTGACTTGACACCCAAAGCCCTGTCATCAGGTAGACCCTCGGGAAGGATTGCTGGGGGGTCCTGCAGACAGGAGAGGAATGAAAGAGCAGGATCTGAGATCAGAAGAATCTGTTTCCAAACCAGCAGGGCGCAACTTGAAAAGAAGGTGAAAGGGAGCGAGGAGGCCAGGTCGCTTCCACAAATGGTTTCCATGGTACCCCAGGGCACGGTAGGTAATGTTAATAAGTTGTTCAGTGATCTTGCTCTATAAACACATTTGCCCACTTATCCTCACTTTTTCAAACAAAACCAAGCAAGCAGACACACAAGCGACAGTATGAAAGAGAAAAGCTTTCAGATCGAAAGCAAGGTGTGAAGAGCAGGCATAGTCATAATGCAGTTAAATGTGAGGTTATTAAGAATGCTTCGGTGTGCTAATGGTACCTTATATTTGCTTAATAAACCTTTTTTATACATTCGCTGTTGAATTTTTAATGGTTTAATATCATACCTCTTTAAAATTGCATAAGTTTGAAGCTTGGCTATTGTATGACAAACCTAGTATTTTATAAGTTGCAGATTTTTCTTTTTTCCTCTTTTTCTTTTCTTTGGCTTTGAACTTAATAGGAAGATCTTGCGAATTCTTTAGTGAGATTTTCATAGTACATACATATTTGTTAATTCTGGCAATAGCATTTTGTTGGATAAGTAATTTAGGTAATATCAGTATACATTACTTTCTGTGCATCTGTTTTCTTTACAAAAATCCTAATTTCAATTAAACATTATGATGTGAATATAATTTGCAGGTTAAAATCATAGCCTAACCCATATGCTGCAAATAAGAATGTGAGAAGCTTCTTGGTTTAAACATGGCAGAAATCTGACTGTAGTAGAATTTCTGGCTAGCATGCACAGATGTCTCTCGGGAGTTTAGAAACTTTATCTATCTATCTATCTATCTATCTATCTATCTATCTATCTATCTATCTATCTATCCCTCTATCTTGGCCAAGGACAAATCAGGGGCATTTCAGGTTCTACTTGTAATCTTCAGGTAGAATGGAGACTGCGGGTTTTGGAGTTCATCAGCCCATTAGCTTTATTTTCACAGATCTATGATTCTTAAAAAATATCACTATTTTGAGTTCTTGTCTAGCTTCCCATTAATGCTAGAAAGGCCAGAGCATACACCGAGTTTCTAAAGTACATACTAGGGCACTGTTACATATTTAGCCAAACTCGTGATTGTTTTGAGGGAATTGGCAAGCAGGAATATTCTTGCTTTACAGAGGGTAGCGATACTTTTATCAGATACTTTGGAATAAGAAAAAGAAAACAGAGAAATGACCACTGAAAATTTGTCTGGGATGCACTTGCGATTTTGGCTTCATGTGCGCCTAACGGAAGGTGGAAAATGGTAGAGAACTTTCAAGTTCTCGTTACCACGTCCTGCTGGTAGGGAATTCCACCTTCTCTCAGAGCGACCCCTAGAGGTCACAAACAGCGGGATGGCGGGGTGCCTGACCACGTCCTTTCTGAATCTGTGCGTCTCTGCCTCTTGTCTGTCGCCACTATTCTGCCTGTTTCTCTGGGTCTTGATTTTGAAAGTCTATATTTATTGTCTTGTATGCCACCTCAAATCCTTTTTAGTTTGAAATAGAGCAAAAATAACTAAAAGAAACACGACTCAGCCATATCGATTGCCAGCACTGCCCACAGTGGATGGGAGACAGCCTGCATGGCTCAGGCTGGCATGGAGATTTCATCGGAGCAGCAGGCTGTGATGGCTTCTGCCAGGGCGTATGGACCAGAGTTTAAACAAATAGAACAAAACGGTTGTAGGAATATAAAAACGATGATTTTCAACATCATCTTTGCTAGAATCACATTTCCTTTGGCCGAAGTGAGCAACAGTTACATTAAAATTGTCAGTAGATTTCAAATAGCTACTCTCATTTTAAGCATGGATATTTAGAAAGCTTATGTGGTGGTCATTCAGATTCTAGATTAGGAATGGAAAGAAATCACTTGCGTCTGAGGGTGAGAAATAGTGGATTATAGAAATTATCAGACAACAAACTTAAACATATTGCCATACTATTTCCAGCTCACTCTGGAGGGTTGAATTTCACTTTAAATATGAAACCTGCTAGACTGTAAAAATTGAGGGAATTACAAGTACGTAAATTAATTTCTGGCACTTGGCAGACAAAAACATGTTTGTTGAATGAAATATTTTATCACAGCAATTCTGGAAGTATCTGTTAGATGATAAAAAATAATTTCAGGAGAGAAATTAAAGTTGAAATTATGGTCTCAATTGTAAATTTCATGTCAATAATAAGTGTTTAGTCTAAATTTTATACAAGTATATACATATACCTAATATAAATTTCTCTGCTTAACAATGTGTTTAATTTACTTACATATTTTTTAGCCTTTCTTCCTTTTTTTAGTACTTCTATCTTTTTGTTGGCTCTGGGTTGTCTTATTATTAAAGAGATTCCCCTCCATCTCCCTTTATTTATATGCATATTTATAGGTTAAAACCCTTTTAGATTTAACAAGGAAGAGATTATGCATTAATGGCAAGCAAAGATTTATGCATTTAAGTCAGGCTGTTTTCAAAAGGCAAATAGAAGAAATGGTTATTGAAATGACTGAAAGATAGCATTACATTACAATAAGCACTAACTTCAATAATATAGAATGTTCACGAACATTTTGGAGTTGGGACCTTTCCTTTCTATAGGATGGACTTGATATTCCATATTTTTTAACTAGATTTATAAGTTTCTTTCTCTTCTCTTTCTCTTCCTCTTCTTCTCATCTTCTTCTTCATCGTTCGTTCTTCGTCTTCTTCGTTCCTTCTTTCCTTCCCTCCTTCCCTATCCCACCCTCTTTCCTTTCTGTTCCTTTCTGTTCTTTTTGGGTGAGGACAGTGGCAGTGGAAAAAATACTCGATATATTTTCAAATTCACTGAACCTAATGAATAAATCCCTTCAGTTAATCTAAATAATTTTTGGATACTGAATTTTAAATATCTTCCATTTAGAAATTCAGAGGATTAAACAAAATAGTGATGCATTGCTAAAATGTTGCCTATACTCAACAGGAAGTAAGAAAAACCATTAAAATGCTTTGTTTTTAACCACATAACCATCAACACACTATTAAAATCTAAAGTTATAGATTTTCACTGGCATTAAATTCACACTAGTTAGTTGTAGACTATCACTAATATTTGACAAGCAACATATCTAATTGAAAAATTATTTTTCATTTTATCGGATAATAAGGAAAGACAACACATAATCTCTCAACCAGACTAACAATTTGTTACCTCAAGTGTAAATCTAAACCAATTAAAAAATAATTATGGATCAGACTTCCATTTATACCGCCTGTCTTTTTCTTAGGAAAACAGTTAGTTGGGAAAGCATTTCACTTGTTCCTGTCGTATGCTTCTCTGGTTTGATAATTGAGTGATTTTTCCATACTCAGAAGAGACATTTTTCAGCAACACAAATGATCCTTTGGCTGGTTTTAAATGGGCCAGGCAGTAAGGTCCATGAAGCTAGGGCTGTACCCTAGCACCAAGCTCAGGGCCAAGCTCAGGGCCTTCTACAGAATATAGGGGTTCTCACCTAGTATTTGCTGAATGAATGAACAGTGAAATGAAAATGGATTCAATTAGACGATATTTTGAATTTAGTCTAGAAGTAGTTCAAAAGTCTACTTGTTTTGTTTCAGAAAATCTATTGGCTTTCTTAAGCCCTCTGCCTGATGTGCATGTCATGTTACATCATGAGCTAGAAATTCTTTTCCTTAACCCAGGGGTGTGTATTTTATGACCAGAATTCTAAGCTGGCAAACATGTGTTCGAGATATATTTACCTTAGGTCATTATCGTTTGGTCTGATCTGCTGCTGCTTTAAACAAACTGCTTGACTATAAATGCACCTCTGGTTTTATTTACATAATTTCAGATATTAATAGAAACAGACCCCTAACTGAGCACCCCGTGGTATAGTGGAATGCTGGACTTGATCCCAGAAGATGTGGTCAAGGCCAGGTTCTACTATTCGCCAGTGAGTGACCTTCGCTAACTTGAACAAAATATGTAACCTCTCTGGTCCTTCATTCCAGAAGGCTGTTGTGAGGATTAAGTGCAACCGGAAACTATAAGGTACTTCACATACATAAGGCCTTTTTTTTTTCCTATTCAAATTCCGAGAGAAAATAATTGAATTGTCGACTTTCCTCAGCCTATGTCTACATGAGAGTGAGTCCGTTTTGACAAGAAATTAATGGGAACAGACACTTAGGCCGTATTCTTCTTGTTATCAGACTTAGTCATATCAGGATAATGCTTGGTCTAAATGCTTGCTTCAAAGCAGTTGGTTGTGTCAAAGTGGAGAAATGTCTAGTGGAAATGTTCAGGGACTAATCAGGTCGACTCAAGGGACTCACTTAGTATGTCACTCTTGTCTTAGTGATCTGGCCCAAGACCCTTATCCATGCGCCCATTCCTGTCCTTTTATGATGGATCTCAATCTTTGAGCTAAAACAATCTTGAGGCAATTTACACTGGTTGTTAAAATAGCCAGAATAATCAAATTAATCATTATTTTGAGTTCATTCAAATTGACATTTGTCCTCATTGACATTTGTCCCTTGTCACTGATGTAGACACTGATGAGTGTGCTCTCCTGGGGAACGAATCAATGTGCAGTGCTTCTCGAACTGGTGATACATTTTTCAGGGGGGGGGGGGAGAGGTATTTGAAGTTATAAGAGTATCCATTTTACTAGCTGATAAGTAATATAAAACATTCTTTTATATTGAAACATATGCTATGGAGTAAAATGCAGCATTTACATGAATTTTTAATGTAAAACAAAAGACTGGAAAAGACCTCTGTGCTTGGTACATTCCCAGACCATTCCCAGCATTCACGCTTGTCTTCTGCAGTTCACGGACAAGGTGAGGAAGCGCTGCACAAGTGCATTCTGGGAGCCCTCAGCTCCCAAGCTGCCTCCCTACAAACACCAAAGCCAAAGTGCTTTTTAGTGGAGCATCTTTTCCTAGCTGAAGACTTTTGGCTCAGAGGGGCTACAAATTGAAGGTTAAGCTCTCCATAGGATGTTCTTGAAAATTCTTTAACATTTAAAAAATATTAAATGAGAAGAAGTTTTAGGAAGAATGCTTTCAGAGGGGAATGTCTAGGATCCCTTATCTAGGCAAGATTTCTCATAGAAAGCATTCTGGAGCAGGATTCTCACTAGAAGGCCTCTAGTGGTCACATGAAAGGTGGGATTAGTGAATTATCAGGGAAATAAGACAAGTCTCACTAGAAGGTCTCACTAGTGGACACATGAAAGGTGGGATTATTGAATTATCAAGGAAATAAGACAAGTCCACTTGTGCAGACAGATAAATTAAAAAAAAAAATTGAGATTCTACAATATAGAGACATTAGAAAAATAATTGCTTCATGAGACTCTGATGTAAAGAACATGATTTTCATAACTTATTTGCTCTTCATCTAAGCAGCAGATACAACTGCTTGACTTGAAAAACTCTATAGAGGAAATTCAAACACTTTAGACTTACAAAAACTGATCGACATTTAGTTTTAGATGCTGAAATAAGTATGAGTAATGTAAATATCGATGATTAATGACCATAAACTCTTAAAGGTTATGTTTAGAAACAAACACAAAAACCATTAAATTCTAAGCACAGTGAAAAATAAATGTTTAAAATTATTTTTAGCAGTAGGGCTTCTTGGATTTCAACTAAGATCAAGACTTGTTTTCTTATCTGAGATATAATGACCAGATTCTGTTAATAAAGGAATGTTATTTCTTAAGTTAGATTCTAAATATTTAGGTTGTCTTTTTCCAGTTTTTTTTTTTAATTTTAAAATTAGAATAAAATTTAGTATTTTCTTTTCTTCGAACCAACAAATAGTTGTGTTTTAAATTTGGCCCAGAATTTTCCTATTTCCTTGAACTACACACATATACGCACGTACAAAACGCATTATGCTGAGGCAAAATCTGGACATTCCTGAGAGAGATCAAGAAATCATATTAATCTGAAGGCTTAAGGGAGCTGAGAAATAATTTTGTCTTGATTTTTATTGGGGCAAAACTGAGACAAAGAGAGGTTTTCGAGACTCATCCAGGATCACACATCTGGAGCGGAAGCCTTGACTTCTTTTAAGCAAAGTGGACTTGAATGACGTGGGTTCTGGCACAGACTTCACCACAGGGTAACCCCCAGCTAGTGCCTTAACTCCTCTGGATTTCATTGTTCTCAGTAGAAAATTCTGGAAGTGGTTACAAGCATAGTCCAGAACACCCTTTGGGGACACTGGAAGCATTGGCGGAGGGTGGGGGGGGGAGGGGGGCAGTGTTTCTATTTGCTGCAGTTACTAGAGGATGCTGCTGACATCTGTGGCCCTTCCAAATTGGCAGTGTCCTCTTCTCCCATTGGTAAATATGGGGTGACCCATTACTAGCTCAGGGTCTTTTTATGGTAACTCATTTCCGAACCCAACTCTATTTATGAGGGGGGTGGCAGTCTCACAAAAATAGCTCTGCTTTTAGTTTGTTAAAAGTCACTTTTTGGAATTTCCATTTTGGCATATCTACATTCTATCCTTAGATTTTTTTAGATGGCAAAGGTTATGTTGGATACTGGTAAAAAAAAAAACAAAAAACAAAAAACAAAAACCCAGTCATCTTTAGATGGCAAACATGTAATTAAACAAAACAAAACAAAACAAAACAAAACAAAACAAAACAAAACACCACCACCAAATCTGATTTCCAAATGTGGAGTGCCATTAAAAAAAAAGTTTAACTATACAATATAACTTTTTATGTATTTTCAGGTTTTCTAAAAACGCACATCTGTAATAGTCTATGGCATGATATCTAATTGCCTGGCAAAATTTCAAGCTTAAGTTCCAAATGTTTTGATATCTGGTCATTAAATCTTGCCTATGTCATGATTTATAAATAAAATCACAAATGCCATAACTAAGCCAAAAAGAAAAACGCACCCTATGAATTATATCACAAATAAATAAAAATACTGTATTCCTTTAAACAAATGTACTTAGAAGAGCTTTACAACGCAAAGCAAGACAGGTGACATGGTGTAGGAAGAGGTTGCAATTTTGCAACAAGAAGTCTGTACCGCTCCTCCAGGCAGCAGCTGGGAAGGGAGTAGCTGTGTCTCAGAAAGTCGCTTCCACGAGTTCATGACACTTTTGCATCCCAGGCCCCGTTATGTACAAAGTGAGGCATTTTGAAGCTCAGAGCACCTTGCTCCTCGCAATTATGAATGCGTGCAATGACATTTCATCCTTTCATGTACAAATTCTAAAATTCATTGTAACAGAAAAGTTGGAAGTTGAAAATCTGTCTACGATTTGAAATGAAAGGATCAGAAATGTCAGACACTGCAGAATACTGGTTCCCGACAGAGCTCTCTTTATTTGTTCTCTGTTCTTCAGTCATTTTTGTTTGTTACAAAATGCAGTCTTGACTTTTTATTTAAACAGTCTTTAAACTAAATTGTTCATGCCATGCAAAAATAACATTTTATGCATTTTTTGGGGGGGAGGGGGGCTTCTTATTTTTTAGTTCACAGGCATTATTAACCGCGTTTTTAAGAAACAAGTTTTTTTTTTTTTTTTTTTTATTGCTTTTGTAACTAGTCACATGCTGGTTTCACGTGTGGGACAATAACCTGTGTCTCCCGGGTTAGAATGAATTTCTGGGGCAAACAAGTGGTTTTCCATCTTGTACCCCTCTTGACTACTGTCCTTTTTAACTTCAGCCATAGCGTGGTAAATGTCTTGCCTACAATGGTGACTCGTGTCCGGGGCGGGGGAAGAGTCCACACAGGCCTCTTCTCTTAAAGGGTCTCTTCCATCACTAGCCTTCTCTGCAAAGCAGTTGGGGCTGGAGTCTGCCTGCTTGTCCTGCCTGGTGGTCCCTTGGAGCTCTAAGAAGTCACCGTCGTCGCCAGTGTCTATCTCGGTGAAGCTCCGCCTCTCTCTCGACGAGAAAGGAAAGGGTCTCTGCTTGGGGAACCGAAGGGTGGGCCCCTTGGAAGGGCCCTGACAATGTGCGGGGACCCCGGCGCCCGGCAAGGCTCTGTCGCCCCGCGCGGGGTTTTCTTCCGAGAGGATGGTGCTGAGCAGCTGCGGGGCGGCGAGCGGGAGCTCGGCGGCGGTGACGGGCAGCGGCCGCGCGGTGCTGGGCGGGGTGTGCGGCGCGCCGCCCCGGCTCTCCTTGAAGTTCACTTTGAGCGCCCTGGCCTTGAGCGGGTTGCTGCCCCTCAGCGAGCTCCTGGGGCTCTCGGAGGCACTGTCGGACGGCGCACCCTGGGAGCCGCCGGAGTCGGGGTTCAGAGTCAGGTCGACGGGCGCGTACTCCAGGGCGGCGGCGCCCCGGCCTGCAGGCCCTTTCTCTCTGGCGAGCGTTAGAAAAGGGGGCCCCCTGGCCCTCTGGGGCTCCTCCGCGCCGGGGAGCTCGGGCGGGAACTTCATCTGCAGGTGAGAGGCGCAGGGCGGCGGCAGGGGCGACCTCTCGGTCTCGGTGAAGTCGGTGGCACAGCTGGTGAAGCTGTCGATGCTCGAGGTGCTCTTCATGTCCACGACGACCTCGGCCTGCGCCACGGCCAGCTGCTCGCGCGGGCAGACCACCTCCTCCATCTCGATCTCCTCCTCGAAGGCGGCGGGGCCGGCGGGCTGCGCCGGGCCGTCCGGGCTGGGCTGCGCGGGCGGCTGCATCTTGGTGATCTCGTTGTACAGCATCTCCAGCTTCTGCGCGCTCAGGTGCTGTGGGCTGGAGGAAGACGTGTTGTTCAGCTGCTCGTGCGAGTCCTTTTGGCTCACCTCCTGGTACTTATTCTCGTAGGACTTGTTGGAGCTCGTCTCGGACAGGGCCTTCCTGGCCCACTTCCACCGGCTAGGGGAGAGGTGACTGTCGTCGGCCGAGTTCTTGGCGTTGGCCGACTCTCCCGCCTTCTCCGCAGCCACATCGATCAGCTCCATACTTCGGGCGAAGGCGTCTTTTAGGTTCATAGAGACGATGCTTCCGTTCCTTTTGGCCCGCTCGAGAGCCTCCCTCCTTTTAATCGCCTTCTCCTGGCGTTTCTGCTCCTTATAAAACTCCGAGAAATTGTTCACAATGATTGGGATGGGAAGGGCGATCACCAGGACCCCCGCGATGCAGCAGAGGCCCCCCACGATTTTCCCCAGTAACGTTTTTGGGTAGATGTCCCCGTAGCCCACAGTGGTCATGGTGATGGTGGCCCACCAGAACGACGCCGGGATACTGGTGAACTTAGTAGCGTCTTCGTCCTTCTCAGCAAAGAACACCAGGCTGGAGAAGATCATTATCCCCATGGCCAGAAACAGTATCAACAAGCCCAGTTCGTTGTAGCTCCGCCTGAGGGTGAAGCCCAGGGACTGCAGGCCCGTCGAGTGCCGGGCGAGCTTCAGGATCCTCAGGATGCGCATGATGCGGAAGATCTGGACCACGCGCCGCACGTTCTGGAACTGCAGCACGCTCTTGTTGGACTCGGTGAGGAAGATGGTGACGTAGTACGGCAGGATGGCCAGCAAGTCGATGACGTTGAGCGGGCCTTTGAAGAACTTCCACTTATTCGGCGAGGAGAGGAAGCGTAGAAGGTACTCCATGGTGAACCAGGCGATGCACACCGCCTCCACGTGCGCCAGCTGCGGGTTGTCGTTGGCCTGTCCGAACTCGTCCGTTTCCTGCAGCTCCGGCAGGGTGTTGAGAGACAGCGCGATGGTGGAGAGCACGATGAACAGGATGGACACGATGGCCAGGATCTGGAAAAGAGAAGAAAGCCCGAGTGAGCAGGTCCCCTTGGTTGCTTGGGCAGCTGGGAGACACCTGGGTCCACCGTTCTGTCAAGGATGCGGATCGCACTGCTCAAAGATATTCCAAGAAGGTAACTTTACAACCTAAAATTCCCTAATACAAATACATTTACTTTTTTGGTGAGTTCATTGCACTTGAAAGTCTAACGTAGTGTACATTTAAGTTCTAGGGCCTGGGCGATGTGAAAAAAATCCATGTCCCCTCCCCCCGCCCCGCCCACTATTCTCAGGCACATCTGTGTGAGCGACCACCCTTTGGAGTAGCTTTTGGGGGTGCAGTCACCTCTCCTCTTGTAGTTATTGGTAATTTTTCTCTCTGAACCACCCGGTTTGTGTTTTTTTTTTAAGTGAATCTCCACACGTGCTACATAAGCCAGAAGGAATTCATGATTTCCAGAAGTTTTATTCTACAACCAAAACCACGAATGCAGGCCTCCATGTGCAGAGATGGCGTGGTGCTCAGCACCACAATGCTTCTCCCAGAACCATACTATTTGTATGGTAAGTGTGGACGGAACCGAGTCAGGAGAGCCTTCGACCCAGGACGTGTGGGCCTCTGGCCAGGGTCATGCGGAGAAGAGGACCGTGAGCAGCTTCATTCAGTCAGGGGAAGCTTCTTGAGGAAGAGCTCGAAGGCCGTCCACGGTGATCTCAGCGCAGGGCAGACCCTGCGGGCAGGGGAGTAACAGCCCCGTGTGGATGTGGAAGGAAGGGGGAGGGCTCAGTGGGAAGGAAGAAGAGGATCAAGCGACTGGACTTTAGAGTCAGGCGTTCTGAGGGCTGAGCCTGGCTTTATCGCTTACTGCGTGACCTCGGGCAAGTTACTTAACCTCTCTGTGTCCGAGTTTACAAGTCTGTCGAATGAAGACAATAATCATTGTTATTTCACGGTCGTTGTGGAGAATACAAGGCACACAGACATCGCTAAATAAATGAAAGGTGCTCCTATTACTGGAGGCTGAAACGAACAGGACTTCAGTCTTGGAAGACAAAGGCCAAGCACTGGTAGGTGGGAAATCTGTAAAACCATGTAAGAGACAGACAGCCCGAGTCAGACGGCCTCACCGTAACCCCGTGTCTCAGGCTGACAGGGCGAGCATGAAGATTAAGATTTGAAGGCAGTGGAAGGAAGCGCCTCTTCGCTTTGTAAAGACGGTGCATCTGGAGCACACGATTCTCGGAGAAGTAGGAAACCTGAAACCTCTCCTACCTATGTTAGGTCTGGCCTCGTTTCTTCCAATCTTTGCCAATGACCTTGGAAGGTGTCGCTGGTCTCCGTTATTTGTAGTTCTGTGAAAAATATCCTGACAGTGAGTGTTTAATTTAGAGATTCAGCATCTAGTACACATATCAAAGATAATGATTAAACACACAGCTCAGTAAACATCAGACTGTGAAAAAATTAGTTTATCTCTGACATGGGGACTCGGAGCTTGTTTTTCTTTTTCTCTCTTCTGTTTCTCTACATCAAGGTTATTCTTCTTTCCCTTTCTCTTTTCTCCTCTTGTGCCTCCTTTATACCTTTCATTGCTTTCTCTTCCAGCTTCTATCTTTCTTCTTAAATTGCTATAAAGTAAAACCATGGTATAATATATTTCAGAATGCGCTGCAGATATTAAATAAAGATTTATGGTTCCTTAACTTAAAGAACGGTATTTATTAGTTGTTTTTTTTTCCTTAAATAAAACTAAATTAAATACTTTTTACTTGAGAACACATCAGAATTTCCTTTAAAATTGCGGATCAATGAATCACAATAAAGGTTCTCTTCGCCCACTCTAATAGATTGTGAAGGCTAGAGTTAGAAAT
>NW_011888908.1:1755278-1757595 GCF_000151845.1 Pteropus vampyrus | reverse complement strand
TTGAAGCTGCAGGATATACTTCTCAACGTGGAAATTTACTTTAGTACAGCAAACCTTTATGGCGTTTAGGTGTTGCTTTATTATAGCTACGCACACCTAGGTTTTCAATCATGTCACCTCCAACAACTGGCTTCCAGAGCTGGCTGCTTCTCTCAGCTCTAGCAAATAGATTTACTTTCGTACAGGGCAAACGAGGCAAAAATTCCAAACAATGACCTGTGTGATACTGGGCCACCCCCTTGACAATTTGGATTACATCATCTCCAAGGTTCCTTCTGCCTCTAACACTTGGTGATTCTTTTTTCTAAACTAAAACATTTTGCCAATTCCAGTCATTCATGCAAACCAAACTCTGGACAACTGGTTTTGTCATTTTGGTCGAATCGCCAAAATACAAATTTTTTTTTGGCTTAAAACATAAAAAATTCAAATGAGAAGGCTTTGAAAAATATCTCGCTGTGTGTTCCAAGCATTTAGTTACTGGGAATAGCCTTCTTTCTTGATAAACCATTTCCTCCTTTTTGAATCTCCTGGAAAATGATGTGAATTCTTCACAGACATTCATGGATCATGTGGGGTTGAGAACGGGGCCCCCAGGACTGGCATGAGGAGGCACCAAAAGCTGGTTGCACTGATTTCTGCTTGTGAGATGCAGTAAGGCAGTTGGAGACTTGCCTCAACTGACCAATTCGTTGATTTTATGTCCTGTGAAGATAATGGGTATTTTGTGGTGGAAAGAGCGCTGGGCACGTGGGTGAGCCAGTTCCTTCTTCAAGCCTCAGTTCCCGCATCTGCAAAAGGAGGAGCCTCGCACTCGCCTCTCCCACCTCGGAGCTGTCAGGGATCAAAGGAGCTCCTGCACAGCAAGCATCCTATATGGGGAAAAGTAGCCTTAGTGTATTTAAGGCTGGCGATGTGTCTGGAAAAGCCTCTGGCCAGCACTGGGAGGAAATGAAGAACACGAACTGTCTGCCCCTGCCACCCCCCCGTCCCCCTTCTGAATACAATCGCAGACCTATTTAATGCTCATACTTGAAACACTTTCAAACACATTCCCTCACCTAAGCAGTGGTGTGAATGCCAAACGCAGCCAACTGAAGCTTATTTGCCTTAGGACGAACCTCTAGTTCGCCAGTAGTATTTAAGAGCTGGACTGAAGCCGGGTTGGGGGGGGGTGGGTGAAATGGCTGAAGGGGGTGAAAGGTACAATCTTCCAGTTATCAAATAAATAAGTCCTGGGGATGTAATGTGCACAGTGGTGACTGCAGTTAACAATGCTGAACTGTACGCTTGCAAGTTGCTAAGAGAGGAAATCTTAAAAGTTCTCATCACAAGAAAAAAAAATGTATAACTATGCGAGGTGATGCATGTTAACTAAACTTATTGTGGTGATTATTTCACAATACATATGTGTATTAAATCATTGTTCTTTACCCGAAATGAATACTATGTGATATGTCAATTATATCTTAATAAAAAAAGAAAAGAGTTGGACTGGGGTTGAGTCTTAAAATATGCAGTAAGTTTTCTAGCTTGGGCCTCCCGTGTGATAATCTTTATATTCACTGACATTCGATACTCCATCAGAACACCTGGAAGGTCTCCCCTCTCCCCTAACCTCACCTTCCTTTCTTCACAAATATATGCTGAGAGGTCAAAGTGAGTGAGTTATAAGCTCTTACAAATACAACACTTCTGCTTTATCATCTTGGTGGGACAGAATACATGTGAAAAAACCCTGATCAGTAATAAAAAGCAACATGGGAAACCATGATGATAAGAATTTCCAGGACAGAATCAACTTATTTAAGTCGACAGGAAGGAGAAGCCCTGTGATAAGCATTCTTAGAAATATGAATAATTGTCTACTGTCAAGAAAAGGACAAAGCTCAAGGGCAATTCCGAGTTTATAAACCAAAGGCTGAATCATGTGTCGAAGGAAGAACTGAGGAGTTGGTAAGAATATCATGATTTTTGTCCACCCATCTTCTATTTCTAGCTATTTCCCAGAAGACTACTGGATGCAGCAAATCAGAATGTAAATCCTTTGATTTGCACCAAAAAAAGAGGACCATCTCTGACTGTAGTTCTGGTATTTCCTATTCCTTGAACACATGCATTCTCCTCTAAGGCTGGTGGCCCTTAGTTGACCACTGGCCCTTTCTTCTCTCGGATGTCCCCTTGGCCCTCTAGGACAAAAGAGACTGTGTGTGTTAGCACTCCCAGCTGATTTGCATAACATGCCACACTTGCAAAGAATGAGCCTCACTGAAAGGTTTAGTTGGTTTTTAATTATTTTGGCCCAAGGATAACAGGA
>NW_011888908.1:1752462-1755228 GCF_000151845.1 Pteropus vampyrus | reverse complement strand
CCCGTCCCCCTTCTGAATACAATCGCAGACCTATTTAATGCTCATACTTGAAACACTTTCAAACACATTCCCTCACCTAAGCAGTGGTGTGAATGCCAAACGCAGCCAACTGAAGCTTATTTGCCTTAGGACGAACCTCTAGTTCGCCAGTAGTATTTAAGAGCTGGACTGAAGCCGGGTTGGGGGGGGGTGGGTGAAATGGCTGAAGGGGGTGAAAGGTACAATCTTCCAGTTATCAAATAAATAAGTCCTGGGGATGTAATGTGCACAGTGGTGACTGCAGTTAACAATGCTGAACTGTACGCTTGCAAGTTGCTAAGAGAGGAAATCTTAAAAGTTCTCATCACAAGAAAAAAAAATGTATAACTATGCGAGGTGATGCATGTTAACTAAACTTATTGTGGTGATTATTTCACAATACATATGTGTATTAAATCATTGTTCTTTACCCGAAATGAATACTATGTGATATGTCAATTATATCTTAATAAAAAAAGAAAAGAGTTGGACTGGGGTTGAGTCTTAAAATATGCAGTAAGTTTTCTAGCTTGGGCCTCCCGTGTGATAATCTTTATATTCACTGACATTCGATACTCCATCAGAACACCTGGAAGGTCTCCCCTCTCCCCTAACCTCACCTTCCTTTCTTCACAAATATATGCTGAGAGGTCAAAGTGAGTGAGTTATAAGCTCTTACAAATACAACACTTCTGCTTTATCATCTTGGTGGGACAGAATACATGTGAAAAAACCCTGATCAGTAATAAAAAGCAACATGGGAAACCATGATGATAAGAATTTCCAGGACAGAATCAACTTATTTAAGTCGACAGGAAGGAGAAGCCCTGTGATAAGCATTCTTAGAAATATGAATAATTGTCTACTGTCAAGAAAAGGACAAAGCTCAAGGGCAATTCCGAGTTTATAAACCAAAGGCTGAATCATGTGTCGAAGGAAGAACTGAGGAGTTGGTAAGAATATCATGATTTTTGTCCACCCATCTTCTATTTCTAGCTATTTCCCAGAAGACTACTGGATGCAGCAAATCAGAATGTAAATCCTTTGATTTGCACCAAAAAAAGAGGACCATCTCTGACTGTAGTTCTGGTATTTCCTATTCCTTGAACACATGCATTCTCCTCTAAGGCTGGTGGCCCTTAGTTGACCACTGGCCCTTTCTTCTCTCGGATGTCCCCTTGGCCCTCTAGGACAAAAGAGACTGTGTGTGTTAGCACTCCCAGCTGATTTGCATAACATGCCACACTTGCAAAGAATGAGCCTCACTGAAAGGTTTAGTTGGTTTTTAATTATTTTGGCCCAAGGATAACAGGAGCTCAGGATTTCAAATCTCCTCCCTCCCCATTTGTGGGCTGTTGAATGAGGGGTTTGAAACGTCAGTCATCCACACACAAGTTGAAGTCAGCCCTAAGCCTGTGTAATGCCTTTCATTCGAGGTGGTCTGGGGTGTGAGAAGGAACCCCATTCAAGATACTATCAAATTCTTTTGTTTTTTATTCTTACATATAAAACCAATTCTTTGAGAGGACAGTTTTTGGTTATCTTACGAGTAAAGATAGTGTTTCAATATTTTCTTGGTATCTCCTCAAATAAGCTTTGTTTTGCTACTCATGATACATTTCTGTATTTTAAAGGATTAGATTTTACGGAGCAAGACATTGGGTTGAGGACCAGTCAAGGGAACTTTACTTATTCGTGGTCATTCTGCAAAGAAACGAGCCACAGAGAGATGTGGGTACCTTTTATCTTACACCCACTCCGATGATCAGGCAACCTTTTCAGGGGTCATTTGCTCTTACAGAAGTCTTCAGAAGCCAGAGTGAAATGGAGACTGGCCCAGCAGAGAGGACCACGGACCCCACTGCCTCTGCCAGCCTCTGGAGGGCAGTCTGCATGGCTCTCCTCTCTGCAGACTGCTTAGCCTCCCTCCCAAGAAAGCGTGACATCCGCGTTTAGCCTCTTCTCTCCAGTGCGCAAATGACATGTGGGGGACACTGGACGAGAATGAGTGGAGTGAATCCTTTGAACGGAATTTCATTTAACTTGGTATCTAGACTGTAAAAATAAATCATAGAATACTCAAGTTAGAAGAAATCTTTAATATATTCCATTTCTCACTTTACAGATCAAGAAATGAAGATCCAGGGAGTCTAATAAGTGTGCGGTGGGATTTAGAGTTGAGAGGTCTGAGTTCGAATCCTGATTCTGATATACTTTAGTAGTTTTGTGCCTACAAGTAGCTTTCCATATGGGACTTGGTCTTCTCATGTAGAAAATGTGGAAAATAAACACTTGCTTTGCTCACTTATAATAACCCTGTTTTGAGGACTGTGATGGTTAATTTTACATGCCAACTTGGCTAGGCTGTGGTGCCCAGTTATGTGACCAAACACCAGTCTAAGGCTGTTGTGAAGATCTTTTTTTTTTTTTAAGATGTGATTGCCATTTAAATCAGTAGACTTTGAGTAAAGCAAACTACCCTCCATAACATAGGTGGGCCTCATTGAACGGTTGATGGTCTTAAGAATGAAGACAAGTTTCCCCAAAAGAAGCAATTCTACCTCAAGGCTGTAACACAGAAACCCTCTCTGAGTTCCCGTCTGCCTGGCCTGCTCTTTGAGTTGAGGGCTCAAGACATCAACTCTTACCCGATTTTCCAGCCTGTTGTCACGCCCTGTGGATTCAGACCTGCCAGGCGTCACAATTGCGTGGGCCAATCCCTTAACGCCCTTCTCCTCTTCTATCTGT
>NW_011888908.1:1736268-1751822 GCF_000151845.1 Pteropus vampyrus | reverse complement strand
GTTTCTCTGGAGAACTCTAATACAAGAAGAAATAAGATAAAATACATGATAGCATCTCACAAGTTGTAAAGTGCTAAAAAAATGTTAATTACTATACTTATTTGAGAATTTCCCAAATCCTATATCTCTTCCTGTTGGGCCATAAGAAGAATCCAGTTGCTCATTCTGTGTGTGACTCCAACACCTAGATGGTGGTTGTTTCAACCCCCCTACAAAGAGAACATGTTCATGTACATGGTGTCACTTAGGGGGGCTTAAGGACAGGTGATTCTGTTACTTGGTGCAAATGGATTGAGAGGGATTCCTGAAGTTGGACTTTCACTGATGGCCGCCAGCCTCTTAAGATGCTGTCCCTTCCCCTTAGCTGAGCTGAAGTGAGCTCAGGGAAGGTGAACAAAAGGAAAATAAAGATCAGCATATGTTACTTTCTCAAGCCTCACATAAATGGTTAATTTACACTAATTACATGGTATCTGGATCCATCCCCAGTGCAGTGTGGGGAACCTGGAATTGATTGATTTTGAGACCCTTGTAAAGATTCTTAACTTCATGAGTTTTTCAGCCAGTGCCATTTTTCTATTCTTTCTCACTCAGTCTTGGTGGCTGAATTGGCTTGAATGTCCCCTCCAGCTGGGCCGGGAGTCGCCGTGCTTCCTGGGCACGTGATTCTCCTTCATTCCCCCAGCCACTACTCCCCCGATTGTCCTCCATCTGCCCACATCCTGCCACTTCGCAGGAAGCCCTCACATGGTCTCCCTTTGCAACCTTACCTGTACTTAGATGGCTGCCTCCTTGTAGGATTGCCAGATTTAGGGAATAAAAATGCAGATGCCCCGTTATAGGTGAATCGAAAATTTTTTTACGGGCCATACCTATACAAAAAACATATTTGCTGTTTGTGTGAAATTCACTAGGCATTCTGTATTTGATCTGGCAACCTTACCCCCTTGGTAGCTGCTCCAGGCTGAGCCAGTCAGAATCCGCCCTCCTGGAAACCTGAAGTTTGAACTCTGAGACTTGGAGATGAGGAATGGGTGGGATGGGGTCACATTCATGGCAGGGCTCCAGAAGGCGGAGTGACAAGCTCCTTTCCAACACGCTGTCTCTCCCACTCCCCACTTTTAGCTTAACATTGTCCAGAGTTTTGATCAGGTTCTGTTACATCCATAAAACTTTACAACCTTCTGAGATAATAATTTGACAATTTCATAGGAGATAGTTTTGTTTCTCAAAGAGGATTCCAGAATTAGGGGAGGCAATGACTACCTCTTTTCTGCAGAATTTCTTACAGTGTCTGACACAGAGCAGGCACTTCATGAATTGATTTTGAATAAGTGAATAACCAAAAAAAGAAGGGAGAAGTCCACAGAACTGGAGAAAATGAGAGTGGACCTTGAAGAAACCTAATATTTCTAATCGCCTAAGAAGTATAAGACAGGTTTTAGTCATTTTCTGTTGCTTTTTTGGTCTAAAAGCTTTAACCAGCAATGGATTTTTTTTTAACAATAGAAATTCATATTACAAATCACCCATTTGGCAATAACAGACCAGCTTTACAAGTTTAGCAACATAATCTTTTCCTAGGTTTAAGCTCTATACTTTTTATTAATCCCTTTTTTCATTATGGGGAGCAGATTGCCTTCCCTGCCTTTTCACCTTATTCTTTGAGAATCCTGCTTTTGACTGTATATTAGCTTTGGGCTTCGCCTTCACAGAAGGATACATTTTCTTAAAGAAAAGTCTGTATTCGTCCAACATCACACTTTTTTGCTGGTATGATTTGGAGTCTGCAGTTAATCCAACCAGCGAATGGAGTGACAGTTCCATGCAGAGATATGGATAGATTTCAGGTTTGTGCAATGAAATGTTAAGCCCCTGAGAAGAATTAATAATGTAGATTATCCGTTAAAAAATACTTACATACACATGCATATATACATACAAATACACGCACACATATACATTTGGTATGTGTGTATATTTGTATATACATACAAATACACATTTGGTATGTGTGTGTATTTGTATGTATGTATATACAAATACACACACATATCAAATACACACGCACATACAAACACATGCATATATACATACAAATACACACACATACCACTGTTCCCTGCAGGCAAAAGTAAAGCAGCACAGAAAATGAAAAAAACTTTATAAAAGTATAAATGTGCCCTGGTTTTAGGGAGCCAAGCAGTGTGGTGTGACTGGATGTAGGTGGGGTTCAGAAGTGAGTTGATGTGGGGTGCCTGTGGCAAGTTAAGCAATGGATGAATTCTGAGGGGCATTCGGTGCAATGATGAAGAGTTCGGTAGGCTTTCTTCCAAAGACCGATTTTCCTTAAAGTGTGGTCCCCAGACCAGCAGCATCAGCATTAGAGGCTAAGTTGTTAGAAATGCGAATTCTCAGGCCCACCCCATACCTACTGAGTCAGAAAGTCTGAGGAGGGGCCAGCAGTCTGTGTTTTAATGGGTCCTCCGGGGGATTCTGGTGCTGGCTGAAGCTGGAGGACACTGATGTCAGGCGTAAAAGCCGCAGATGGATTTTAAGCAAGGGGACAGCCGCTCAGATTTGCATTTTTGAAAGATCGCTCATGAACTACAATGTGTGGTACTGACTGCGGTCGGGGTGCCACTGAAGACAAGAAGAGAAGTTTCTATTGCAGTGGCCGTAGAAAAGAGAAGAAAGGAATAGGTCATAAACATTTTTATAAGGTGGGACCTCGGTCTTACTTGCTGTGGAGATGGGACGCCCGGGGTCCCGCCATGTTTCTGATTACGTTGACCAGGAAGACTGAGCGGCCCCCACAAATCTCTGTGATTCTCTCACACGGTGGAAAACTCAGAGTGAGCCTCGCCTCACGTCATCCTTTATCTCTGAAAATCATATTTCCTCATATTACAAGTATTTTAATCAGAACTTCGAGTTTTGAAAAAGACATTTCTCTCGTAAGAAAAAAACAAAACAGTTTATTGGTACATGAAAACACTATGAGACACACACGATATCATTTGCCAGAATGATTTTCTTTTATAAAATTTCACTGGAAGTATACATTCTGAAGTCACACAGGCCAGAGACTAGTTTAGTAACCTATTTATACCAGCTGTTTCCTGAAAGCACGCCCATTTGCTGAATTATTTCTCACCCGCTCCAACTTCCAATTTCTGCAAGGAAGTCTTCTAAATTTCCAGAATTAAAGTGCCATTAAAAACTGGCTTTGTTCCTCGGACACCTAGGCGGCATCATCAGCTCCTCAATGATCATTAGCAGGAAACTGCAAAGATGTATTTCCACCATTATCCCCATATCTAAAGACCGTCCGGCAGCTTCAAAGAAAGAAAAAAAAAAAAGCCGCAATGCAATCGTTATTTTTCCTTTTAATGAATCTCGGCAGTAAACCTCTTCTGAAAAGTATTTTCGGGGTCAACATCATTAAGACCACATTATAAAAATGCCAGAAAACAGAAGACATGCCAGGGTCACGCCGAAATGAAGCAGCTCTGCCAAGGGAACAAGTTAGATGGAGCCAAATCCAGCATGACAGAAGAAAACTTGCACGATTCACTTTATAACTGCTCTTAGGGGCAGGCTGCAGTGCTGTCCCAAGGCCAGTGGGCAGCCGCAGCTGAGATGGCAGGTCTTCTTCGCGCGATAAAGCCAAGCATCACAAACAAGGGCCTTTAGTGGAGTCCCGTTTGGCTTGTTTTGACGGCAACAATTGGGGACCATTATTTGAATGGGCTCAAGCACTTCTGTACGTACTAGGGACTGAGGAGGTGTTTACTAGGCAGAGGGGCCCTGCCTTTCATATCTGTCTGATGTGGACATTTTTAACAATCATATAGACACATTCTATTATCTGCACAGAGTCACTCCGGCTTCTGTCATGAAGGCTACATAAGGGCTTGTCAATCAAAATGTGGTCCTCGATTCAGCAGCGGCATCCAGGAGCTTATTGGAAGGGCAGTATCTCAAGCCCCCTCCCAGGTCCACTGAACCAGCTTGTTTTCACAAGATCCCAAGGGATTCGTATGCACTTTTACGTTTGAAAAGTTCTGACCTCAAACACCAATGCCTGCCATGAAAAAAAAATCAGCTTTGCAGGTTCTTCCACAGATTTTTAACCAGTGGGTCTCAGTTCTGGAAACAAGATGGGTTGTTAGGCCTCGTGGGGCTTTTCAACGCTGTTCAGTTCAGTCACTCGCCCAGCTCTGAGGTACCTTTTCATGTAATAGAGCTCATAAGATCAAGATTAGAGCTTAAATATACATAGCACCTTGTAGGTGCTTATTTAATGGCAGTTAATATTATTGCATTTATTCAACAAATTAGCTTTCACGAATGAAGACTTATGTGCACAGTGGTTCCTGGTCAGCAAGGCAAAATTCACCCACCGTGATGTGTAGTCTACATATAAAAATACTCTGCTGATATTATGACAAATGTTCAGATAAGTTTTATATATAGCTGAAATACTCTCATGTTTGAATTTCTTTTTAGTAGAAGTTTGTCAGTTGTTGACTTACACATGGTCACCCTGTCACGGCCCCTGGCCAGGCCTCACTTCCTGTCGTCTGTACAATATTCACCAGCTGCAAAGAGAGGTGAGAGGTCAGGTCTGAAGGCAACCACACATCTCTCCCTTCCGGTGTCTGGAAGGAGTGTCTGCTTCCCAGTCTATGTTCTGTGTGGTACACAACTGTTTTGAATAAGGCCCAGTTATAAAGCTCTAGCTTCTTAAAAACAAATCTTTCTTGATTTCCATAGTGAAAATCACTTCCTTCTCTGGTTTTCATAATGGGTTTTCTGGAGCTCTGGGTTCTTTGGATATGTCTTAGGTGGCTACTGCTGAAGGGAGAAGACTGGAGGACAGGGCCACAGGAACCCACCCCTGCTACAGCTGAGGTGGAGCTGTCCTTCCTCACAGTGCTGAAGATGCATAACTACGTGAAGAGGTGAACATCTGTCGTAAAAGCACCTTAATTAAATCTATGGTGGAATACAAGCACACGTGCATTTACATATATATAACCAGCTGTATTTCTCCTTTGGAGATGATAATACTGATAAATATTGCTGGCTGTGTTTGAAGATATGGCGGGAAAGACCTTCTGTGTGACCGAAAGCCTCTGTACTCTTTAGTCACAAACAAACGGCTATCTTGTTTGTGGTCACAGCTGTTGTTTGCAGAGTTGCTTATTGAGCACAGCTTTGTCTTTTAGACTTCTAGGACTTCTGAGTGCCAAGCCAGTTTTGTATGTGCCAAAGAAGCTAAAATGTGACCTTCCCTAACAGGCAGAAGGCATGACTAAACACATTATCTTTGGATAGCCCATAAAACAGCAGTCCACTGAGCCCTGGCTGCCACCGGCCAGCTGTACCGCATTAAATGGCCTCTAGGAGGCTGAAAGGTTCGGGCACCAGGAGAGACTGAATCATGTTTCCTCATAGGATGAGTACTCTTTTATGGTTTGGGATCATTTAGATATCATTTAGATAAACATAATCAAATACACAAAATTCGTTTTGCTACATTATTTACAAACTGGTTTAGAATTCCTCAAAAAGCATTTTCTAGGATTTTTGCTCAGGTCTGAGCACTTAACCCAAAGAATGCCCATTGAAGATATTGTGTTATTCTCATCAAATTTTTATTTATGCAAATACAAATCCAACAAATGCCATCTGTGGCCCTTCGTTTCTAAATCTGATTTCCTAAGGCATTAAGCTGAAACAAACAAATTCTAAGCTTTCTATATAAATAAAAGAGTTAACATAATAGTAATTAAAAAAAAAAAAAACCACAGTATCATTCCCACAGCCCCATCCTCTGATTGCATAAATGGTAGGTGTTTGCTTCTGAAAGTCTAAGCAGACAAAAGAACAAAGCATAGGCAGATGATGACTTAGCACTGTTGCAAAAGACACAACCGTTATGTTGCTTGATCTTTTTTGCTTTCAAGTTCTCATCCTAATGATACGGTTGGGAGATTGTCAGGTACCATATATTTGGCAGATAAACAAAGAACACCAAAATTCGCGATAGAAATAGGTCGAGAAGAACTAACTCGCTCTCTGCAAAACCATGACTAGGAAGGCTGAAAATGAGAACATAATTGTCCAACTGCAAACTGGCCTCCTAGGCCGGCCTGGGAGACGTGGTGGGGCGAGTTTTATTTATCCTGGGGACTCGTCAGCCTGCTTCCCCTTCTGCCCTCTGCGCCTGCATGCACCTGCCTTCCCTGGTCTGGCCTGGCAGGGCCTACTTCTCAGCCTCTCTGGGGCTGCCCAGGGCTCTCCAACACAGCACATGCAGCTGCCTCCTCTCTCCCTGCTCTTCCCATTCTCCATCGAAATATCTGCCCGGCAGCCTTTCCCTCCGGCGCCTGTTCTACAGCCTGATTCCACTATGAGAATTGGGTGATATCTTGACCTAAATAAATGTATCCTTACCAATAGAATTTCAGGCAATGGAGATATTTGTGATTTGTGGATGCTTTTAAATTATATCACAGAACATTGACCTATTACGCCTAATTATAAGGCTCATATTACTGGAGAAACACGTTTTGGTACATGGAACCATCATTCTTTTAGAAATTTATCACTTAAATAAATGCTATAAGACATTTTTTTCTCTCTTAATCTCAGCCTCATTAGCAGAATAAAAATTCTGTTTGAACCGAAACTTGAATACTTGGCTTTATTCATGTGGCATATAGTTGCTAATTAAGGACATTATACATAGAGTCGATTTATTGACTAGGTCTCAGGTTTTTAACTTTGGAATTTATTCTTTGTTTTCAGTAAAATGACCATATGCTCCTTTAAGGACAGTATAAAAAAATTCCCTCTCATTTATATTGTCTGTTTTTTGGCTTTCTTTTTTATCTGAACATTATAATAAGGGCAAGATCTTACATATTAATGACTGCTTTTAGCCAACTGATTATAGTATTTACTCTCTCTCATTCCACTGAAAGTATGTTTGGTGCTAAATTCAACCTTTTGATTCTTGGCTTCTCTAAGCCATAGATGGGTTGATTTCATTTTGATTTAGTCACTCTCTAAACAGTTAAATCATTTCTCGGCTTCAAAGCTCATCAAAAGTCTCACAGAAGGTTGTATTAAACTAACCTTCTACAAAAGCACATGAGAGTCAAAGAGATTTCAAATTAACCCCTAATATAAACGGATTACTATGATTTCTTTGCACAAGGTTTCAAGGTGTCACAAGGTCTCATGGGTTCTCTCCATGGATCTCCTGATTTAGAAATGGTTTCCTGAGACCAGCTCCACATTTCCAACCTCCTGGGTGATATTTCTACCCAGATCTCCATTGATTCTTCTAGACTTTGGGACAGTGGAAAAGGAAACCCACGATGCCACCCACCGTCTCACTTTCCTGCAACAAATCCCTCTTGATTGTTCTATTTCTATTAGTACTGCCTTCATTTCACTTTTCTAACCCGGGAATTAAAGTCCATCTCCTCTTCCCCCCAGTTCTAATATTCCATATCTAGATCTATGTTTAGGTATAACTCTTCTCCCTTAAGCTACACACCCAAATCTCTCTGTTCTATTTGTTCATCTTTTAAGATCTTTATTCAGATCCATTCCCCTTAATTCATCTCCCCTAACTTTTCAATCCTGAACAATTGCATTAACCCTCTGATTGTTTCAACTAGCTCCTGTCTGGCCCATTTCCTTTCTGGGGAAGGCATGGTGTGGGGGAAGAGGGAATTCGAGGGGTGAAGGATGCCTCCCTCGCCCTCATCTGTTTCACTGTCCCGGTGATTTCCTCCTATTGTCTTAGATCAGTCATGTGTCTCATGTCTTCTGCTGGATTATAGTTTCTCAATGGTCAGGGCAGATTTGATTGAGACCTGTTTTCTTTAGAGCTCCAAACAGAATGCTTACACTTAGGTGTTTAATAAATAAAATTTTGGTAGTATTCATGAATTTACTTTCAATACTCAGCGGTACATCTCAACGACTGGCTACATTCTCAGTGCCAACGTGTACATCTCTCATTCACTTGTTTTAAATTCTTTCACCCCGCCATGGACGAAACTATCCTCTTCGGATCACTGGATGCCTCAGTATCGTCCAACTGCACATCCAAGTAGGGAAATTTTCTTACTTTAACTCCAAATTCCACATTGAAACTAAAACCAAACAAAACAAAACGATTGCATACCAACAACCCAACTGAGAACTATTTCTTCTAAAGCCATCAAGACTTTTCCATTACACGTGGTCACGGCTAGGGGGTTTAGTAGGTTTCAATAGACTCCAAAATGTTTTAACTAATGAAACCAAAGCAAGAGGGTGAAATTGCCATCTCCCTACCCTTCATTTTCTCCTCTCCTACACTTTATTTTCCTCATTTCTCCTTTCTGAATTCTTTCTCCTAGACAAAACTTAGAAAAGCATAATTTTGAAGTACAATTCCAACTTCGACTAACTGACATGGTGTAGGAGAGAATTCAAACGAGTTCACGAAAAGATTGATGGAACAGTGTCACCTCTGGGGAAACAAAGTAACATTTGAGTGTCTCAGAAGAGACAAGAACATGTCATTTGATGGGACCGGGTCTAATCCCTGGGAGCTCCAGACTTGGGGGGAAACACCTGTGTAGGGCCACCCTGAAACTCTAGAATGATGAGCATCTTGGCTCCTGGCTTCTGAGATGCAAACGCCTTGTGGGAGAAGCCTGTCTCTCATATATCCTTGGAATGCAAGTGTTCAGTCAAGGTCTGTGGACTCAAAATGAGAATAACGAAGGGCCCCAGGGACCTTGCATCCATCCGGGTGGTTGCCTCACCCAAGCAGAGCTGAATGATGCAGGACCCTATGAAGTAGCTTGGTATTCCTGTAGGGGAGAGTAGAGATCTCGTGCTCCGGTTGTTATATAAATAGTTGGATACGTCTCATTTTTTTTTCCTTTTAAAATGTAGCTATCTCGAAGGGAAGATTCTGCATCTTATCATCATACTGTCCATATCCAATGCATGTCCAGTAATAATGAGAATCACTGTTTTTCATAAAATAAAGGATAGAAGTCTATGAAGTGAGGCTTGTTCTCACCAGTAGGGGTCTCTGTTCCATCACGCTCTCCCTAAACGCGCCTAGGTTTCTCCTGGAAATACAGATGTTACATAAAAGGCACGTTTCCTTTAGAAGTTGTATACTTTAAAGAGAAGATATAAAATGACTTCTCTTTCTATATGTATTCACTTTAACTCTGAATTTGGCCTTGCTCTGCAGCACTGGTTGCCGATAATGTTGGTGGGAATTTGCAAGATAATTTCCCTTTTCACTCTTTGGTACTTAAATTAGCTTTCTTGCGAGGCTTCACCTCAGACAAATCAGTGGTACATTTCTGAGCAAAACAGGAATAACCAAGTTTCTAGGCAGCGAGGCTGCTCAAAAAGTCAGACTCTTTCTCCTAAACATTATTCCCTCCCTGATCTGAGCTTCCGCTGACATCAATTGCTGGGAAGTAGGAGCACATCACAGTGAAGTGTGTGGTCTCTGGCTCCAGACACTCTAGGCTAAATCCTGGCTCTGCTTCTTACTACTGGATTGATCTTTGAGCTACTTACTCGTTTTGTGCTTCACTTTCCCCCTATACAAAAGGGGATAATGAGAATATTAGTATTATATGATAAAGTCGTTGTAAAGAATAAATATCTTATATCTAAAGTGGTTAAAACACTGCATGGCATGCGATAGGTTACATAAATTTTTTTTATATGTAGAGGATATATATCTTTTACATATACAGGATATATATGATACACACATATGTATATAGATGTAATATATATATGACAAACTTAAAAGCTAGTTCCCACTTTGGCATAGCCTGACTGCGTCGATAAGGTTACCGTAGGGCACATGTGCGCCTTCTTTGTGACTTGTCTCTCGAGTAATGAAACTCTAAGCATTGTGGAGGTTTTCCCAGAAGTCATTTGCTGCTGCCACTCCACTTCTGTCCATGAGGGGACAGCCACCACAACCCAGGAAGCTCCTTTCCATGAGGAGTTGGGTTTTATGCTTCGAGTTGTTACAAACACAGCTTGAAACATGGGGAAAGTGAGAGAAACAGGGAATAAACCAACAGGAAAACGACCCGTCATGGAGATACACAAAGATGTACAAACGTTTTGATGAAACAGCCCAGCCGCTGTGCAAGCGAGCTCTGGCGAAGGCATAACCTACGTGGACGGGGTGCTCGACAGTGACCGTCGAGCACTTAACACGCACCAGCTCAGGCCAGCATCTCAAACACATTCTGAGGCAGGTTCTTTTATCACCCTTAGTTGATAGAGGGGAGGAGGAAAGACACACTGGCTTAAGGCCATGCATAGTGATAAATATCTGACACATGTCCATTCATGTTGTCCTCAGTGTGATACTGCCAGCTGACACTACTGCTGTCCTCATTACACAAAGTGGGAAACTGAGGCACACAGAGATTAAGCTGCCCATAGTTAGCAAGTGGCGGAGCCAGGATTTGAACCCAGCCAGTCTGGCTCCAGAGATGGCTGTGTTGAAGAAGGCATGGGTGTAGCAGTTCTCAAACTTGAGATTGTGTAATAAGAATCACTCACTGCAAGCTATCTCATTGAGATGGTGCTGAAAACTGGGTCGACTGTGACTGCCTGGGAAGTCCGGCTAAAAAGGCAGTGTTGGCTCAGGGATGTACAGCACAGCGGAAGGAATATAGTCAGTGATATCGTGATACCTACAAATGGGGTCAGGTGGGTATGACATATCGGGGTATCACTTCCTAAGTTATATAAATGTCTAGTCATTATGTTGTGCACCTGAAACTAATATAATACTGTATGCCAATGATAACTGAAAAATAAAATAAAATTTAAAAAGTAATAATGACTGGAAAAATATTCGCGCGTGAAAAAAAAGGCAGTGCCAGCTAGTGAGAAGGGGCGGCTCCGGTTTGGTTAGTGATGCGGCAGGACACCCTTGTCTTAAAACTGATCATTTGGTGCCTTAATCGCCTTGCCTGTCAAATGCTATTTCCGGGTGAAAGGCTTTGACTGGTGTGTGCCTGCGTGTGACTCTGTGTGTGTGTGTGTGTGTGTGCGTGTGTGTCTGTG
Organism: Pteropus vampyrus; assembly: GCF_000151845.1. Taxonomy (NCBI): domain Eukaryota; kingdom Metazoa; phylum Chordata; class Mammalia; order Chiroptera; family Pteropodidae; genus Pteropus; species Pteropus vampyrus. The sequence continues at coordinate 1,740,680 of NW_011888908.1, read as the reverse complement.
CGTGTGCAGGAAAAAAGGCTTGTTTGGTTTGAGGGTGAAGGCCTTACCTAGCACAGATCACAAACGATGTCCACACAGGGATAAGTAAATCTCAGCACCAATGCGAAACCCGTGTGCTCTCTGTGTTGGTGTCACTGAGAAAGCCAGGTTGGTTTCGAATCCACAAAAGTCATTGGGAAGACCCTGAAATGGGGCCTCGGGATGGAGGCTGTCGTCGGAGCTTCTGCTCAACTGAGACCTTGCAATGCTCTAAACGGGAAAGTGATTCTCCAAGTGAAAACGCGCACAATGCAGAAAACCGCCATTGATGCTATGTAGAGTTTAATTCCTTTTCAAAAAAGCCTTGAAAACGGAATAAACACATTATGCTTGGATGGTGTACTCAAGAAGACTCATCTGTAGGAAATGACTCTAGAATTGTTATTTTCCTTCGCCTTCGCCAGCGCCCGACGATGCCTGATAAAAAGCTAGAACGAGGCACCCACATCCAACCCCAAGGTCTTTTTGTTACACACTAAACCGGAACGCTGAGGCAAAATCTCATTTCTATCGTGAGAAAACATTTCTAACTTGCTCGTACGCCCCCGCCCTGGGCTGTTTTTAATAAAAAGTGTTTGCATACTAAGTAGGGATCCACGTCTAGCAGATTCTCCTGACCTACTGTATCTTGCGTTTGCCCTGCCCGGCTACCTAAGTTGTCATCTCAGGGGTCACTGATCCTACCTGTCCCCAAATTCAATGTCGCTTCACAGTCCTTAGTTTTCTTGACCCATTGGTAGGATTTCACTCAACTGCTGATTCCTGTTTTTGAAAGCTTCTCTTCCCTAGGCTTCCGTGATGTTATGGCATCTCTACATTTCCCTCACGTCCCCGGCCACTTCTCAGTCTCCGCCATCTACGTCCTTTACGCATCCTTTTAACGTTGGTGTTCCTTAAAACACTCTGTTCCGTTCTGTTCCACTCCCATTTCTTCCCATGGTCCCAAATACCATCTGTACACTGGTGGTTCCCAAGTCTACGTACTCAAGGTGGATGGTCTTGCTGCTGCTGCCATGGCCCCTAAAGGTTTACTGAGGCTGAGTGCTTTACAAGCATTATTTCATTTATTTCTCCCCAAATCCTATGAAGAAGGTAATTTTATTACCCCAGCTTATGATGAAGAAACGGGTTTAGTAACGTAACGTCCAAGTGTGCACAGCTCATAAGGGATCTACACCTAGGTGTCCCCTAATTCAAAAGTCCGTGTTGCTGTGGACTGGGCTTAGGCCGACACATGAACGATCAATGAGATGACTGAAATCTCTGTCCTTAGTTCCAGGACACGGGTCCTTTTCGCCCAGGCATACCTCAGGCCGAATTCAGTGTCTCTCCTCGGTCACCTAAGGCCACACCTCCCCCCGCCCCTTCTCACCCCATCGGTCCCCGAAGCCTGACAAGTCCACCCCTGAAATCCCTCTCACGTCCATTCACGACTCTTCACGCTCTCGCCACTCCCTGAACGCGGGGTCGCCGTCATTTCTTGCCCGTATTAACGCCGCAGCCTTGGAACTGTCTTTCCTCTCCCGTCCTGCCCCTCCCCCGAGGGCACTGTCCACACTGTGACCCATCAGCTTTCTAAGATGTAACGCCCGCCCTCCCATCGCCCTCACTGTGAGCTAGGTTCCTGGTGTAGACGGCAAGGCACCGCGTGATCTCGTCCTTGTCTGACTCCCCGGGCCCTGCCCCGCCGCTCACCTCCCTCTCCTGTCTAGGAGTCTGTGCACGTGCTGGTCCCTGTGCCTGGCGTGGTTGTCTTCTACTTCTCCCCTGATTGACTCCTCTCCTCCTTTGCTTTGCAGCTTAGATCATGGGTTCTTTGGGACCAGGGGGCTGCGGCTCCCACGTGTGCCCACAGCTCTCTGTGCCTCTCCTGGCAGGACACTTACCACACTGAGCCACACCTGCTCATTTGCTGCAGTTTTGCTCATCAGTCCCAAAGCTTTGCAAGGACAGCAGCCATCCCCACGTTCATCTTTCTAACCCAGCCATCCCCGCTTCCTGGTACACGGCCAGTGCTGAGCAAACATGGATTGACTGTCTGTCCGACTAAACCTGCAGTTTCAACCTTCCCAACACTGAGAAATGGCCAGGAAGAAACATAGCATTCTGCTGGTATTGCTGCATGTGTCAAGCTCATGTTTTCACTGGCCCTTGGCTCAAGGGTCCTTTTGCTGTGTGGATCACCTGGGTCAGAGAGTTTTTATAAGCCAGGGCCCACTATCTCTGTAGGAGGGGGTCAGCCTTTGGAGGATGATCCTTACAAAGCTTATTAATCTTCTCAGAAAGCGCAGGGATGGCTGAATCACTGTGACTCAGCCCCTCACTCCCGCTGTTCTGCAGCTGCTGCCTTGTACACCCCTCATCATCCTGACCCGGGCCACCGCAGCACCCCCTTGCTCTTTCTGCCTGCTGACTCCCCTTCCCCAGGCTGCCCCTCCATCCTGCTACCTGGAGGAGCGTCCTAAAATACTAGCCTAATTATTGTTACTTCAACTTCTGGGTTGGCTTCTCGTTGCCTACAAGATAATGTCGCAACACCTTAGCAAGGATGTGGTCATTTCACCCTAAACCTATTTTTCCACGCCCAGCTATGCTTATTTCCCTATAACATGCTATGAGCTCTTGGGGGGAAGTAACTGTGCCTCGTTCTTCAATCCATCCATTCATCACCCTCAAATCAATACACCAATTAAGTGAGCATGACTGTGTGCCAGGCACGAGAATAAATTGGTGAGCAAATCAGACATGGTTTCTGTTTTTAAGCGAGGGAGACAGACATTTGTAAAATAACCAAGAGATGAGCTTGTTTACAAACAAACACTTACGGGAAGAAAAGATTGAGGTTCTACAGGACAAAGAGGGCAGCGAGACTGGGGGTCCGGGATGTTTCTGCGAGGACATGGCGGCTCTTATGATGGGTAGGAGGACTCAGGTCGGTGCACATGGGAGACGGGCTGATAGGTGTCGCTGTGGCGAGCTCCCTCAGCGCACCGCACAAAGGAGGTGCTCAGTTTAGACCTCGTTTTAGAGGAAGACCGTACACTAAGCTGTGCTGGGAGATTCCAGAAAGTGCCAGGAGAAAAGATGAACCGGCTTTTTTTTTTTTCAAGTGAAGGATGACAGTTCCTCTAGACGGATGTACAAGTGCTAGTGTCTTAGGGGCTAAGAAATACCTGTTTCACCACTCAACTCAACTAGAAAGAAAAAAATGAATTGGAGGTGAAATGTAAGAACTGATTAATTCTGGAGGTAGACCTTATCACATAACATCCAGGGGACAGACACTGAGGCAGACTTTAAAATGCATCCATTGGGTTCACAGACAGATGGCAGGAATGAATCTAAATTCCTGCTCCTGAATCTAAATTTGTAAATATTGTGGCACATCGCGGAGAGGGTTCCTGATGATTTGGGGCCCTACTGCTGGCCTAGGCTGATTTTGGAGCCTTTTAAACACAGCTTTGAGTTGCTATTTGCAAATATTTTGTGTTCAGAGACTCCAAATGGGTCCTTCGATGCCTCCAGGTCAAATTCCTCTTTTAAGTTTGCACGAAGCGCTCTTCAGGCAGCGACTTCAAACGGGGTCGGCTCTGCTGGGCAGGCCATGGGCCTCGGATTCACTTTATCTGCTCGATCCAGCTTCTACTTTGCAGAAAGTACAGCATTCTTTTAAAGAATACATATATAATTTTTAAATAGTTTATGAACATTGTAACTTAGGTTTATTTATTGAGGGTTCATTCTTTGTAAAAAAAAGTTGCAAGGAACACAGACTTATCAGCAAGTACCTATTTTTACTTCCGAGCAAACAAACATTGATTTGCTTCTCTGCTAATAATGGAAGCACCCTTACGGCCGTACTGATTGTATCTAGGATTAGACTATAAGGAGGTGCATCTTTGTAATCACAGACACCCGTCGTCATAAATGCCTGGTGTGTCCTTCAAGGACAGGCAAGATGAGGTCACAACTGGTAGCTCTGGTGGCAAAAGCGTGATATTTATAACGGAAAACTTAACATTAATTAGAAAGCAATCAAATGACAAGCGCAGTCTTTGCTGTCGGGAAAGATATATTTTAAAAAGTCAAAACATTGTGAGTCACTCTCTTACAATGCAATTCTCTATTTTGCCTCTACCTCGTTAATTTGCAAACCGACTTCTACTTTGAGAGGAAATGATTTTTACATAAAATCACCAAAGCAGCTTTCTTTCACTGTACAGTTTTGAATTCTAGAGCGTATATTTGAACGCTTTTTAAACTATTGAATATTTTGGTTGTAAGGAAACGAAAACAAAAAATTTTATTATCTGGTTTAATTGGACCTAACCCTCAGGACTAACAAAGATGATCGAAACCTCTGCCTGGAAATG
>NW_011888908.1:1730358-1732023 GCF_000151845.1 Pteropus vampyrus | reverse complement strand
ACAAAGTGAATAGGACAAGGTTCTTCTCCCTTAGATGCTGTATTCTGGTGAGAGAGAAGGAGGGAGGAAGGAAAGAAGGAGGAGGGGAGAAGGAGGTTAGGGGACAGAGGGGAGGGGAGGCATTTGAGCAAAAGATTATAACACAATGTGATGAATTTTCAAGTACCAATTCACCCAAAGTGCTATGGGAGCACCAATGAAGAAGCTTTTTATTTAAAAAAAAAAAAAAAAACACCAAATCTGCTTAGAGGCAACCAGCTAAGCTAATTTAATTTTATCTTTGTTTCTTTCTCTCGTCTTACTGTTAGAGAACTTTGAAGTGCCCAGGATTATAAAGTGCAGAAGAAAAACGGGGAGAAGTTAATGTAACACCGAAAGTGGACAATCTACTTTGGATAACTGAATTGCTAAGAGTCTAAACCCATCTATACACACTTAAAAGTCACACTGTAGTTGTGCATCTTAGTAATGCTATACTAATCTGTAAGCACATCTGGATGGAATAAAAGTAATTGGCAACATAGGCAACTTCTGTATAAAAAGTAAATCGTTTAGATAAAAATAGAAAGCTAAAAATGAAAAAAGTGGTATAGGAATAAAAAATGAGAAATGGAAATATTTCACCTACTCTCTACTTCTCAGCACCTTCTAAAAATAACCTAGGGATCTATTTTTAGACATACTACTCGAATGGGATTTGGCTGCTTTCGACTGTGGTTATTTGTTTATATTTCCACATGGTTTTTCTTCCCTATTAGTGTGTAATCTCAAGAGAAAAAAAAGCTGTATCTTATGTATCCAAGTACTACATAAAATTAAGTTTTCGTTAAACAGAGAAATACAGTTTTCATTTTTAAACCTAGAATAGGTAGAAAGAGCAACTTATATGTTATTTACCTGATCAGTAGTGAAGGACCTGGTTTCTTAGACATCTAGCTTTCATGGGGAAGATCCTCTTTACAGAGATAACCTTTGATTTAGGGTCATGAAATATTTGAGCGGTGTTGCCATCGTTTTGAATCTCATTCTGTGGCAAGAAACTGATATGATTTCCTTTAAGTATTTTTAAAAGGTCAGCTCAAGAGTTTCATTATTTGCCTTCAAAATAGTTTGGAACCAAAATAATTTCTGATTAGATGGGCGAATATAGCTTAGAACTTTTACTTTCTGAGTTACTTCAAATTCCATTGTCACAGAAACCTGAATTTTAGAGCTAGGATGAACGGAGAGATTATTCAGAACCATCTTTATCTCTGAAGATTAAGAACGAGGAGCCTTGCCCAAGGTCACAGGCAATGAACAACAACACTGAGACTTTGCAAAACTCTAATCTCCCAACGTATCCTTTGTACTTCCTTCCACTATGTATTTCTTCACAGATGGATAAAAATAAGATACAGGGAGATAAATATGCCAATTTTTCACACTGGTCAGCCATTAGAGACAGATCACAGACCACGCCAGTAATACAATCCCAAACACCAACAGTAGATACCACTAGTGACCCTAAGCCACATGATCTCCCAAAAGCTAAAGCTGGTAAGTCTCTTCTACAGCAATTGAGTTACTCATCCATTTGTTCCTTCAGCAATTATTTTTATGTACTTTGGCTACATGTTAGGCTCTCACAGAAGGAAATGATAGTAGGCCTTTCACCCATCAATT